>NC_059113.1:71808268-72136602 GCF_020740685.1 Jaculus jaculus | reverse complement strand
CACTTTCCCCTTTGAATTTCCATTCTCCCTCATATTTCCTCCCCATCTCAGTCAGTCTCTCTTTTATTTTGATGTCATCATCTTTTCCTCCTCTTATGATGGTCTTGTGTGGGTAGTGTCAGGCATTGTGAGGTCATGGATATTCAGGCCATTTTGTGTCTGGAGGAGCATGTTGTAAGGAGTCCTACCCTTCCTTTGGCTCTTACATTCTTTCCACCACCTCTTCCACATTAGACCCTGAGACTTGGAAGGTGTGATCGAGATGTTACTCAGTACTCCAGTCACTTCTTTCCAGCACTATGATACCTTCTGAGTCATCCCAAGGTCACTGCCATCTGAAAAGAGAAGATTCTCTACCCAAAGTGAGAGTAGCATTAATATAAGTGTATGAAGATTAAGAGAAGTACTTACTGGGCAGTTTGATAAGCATAGAATATACATTTTTCCAGACATCAGCTGATGTTACACCCCTAGGGCTCATAACTACCCCTGTTTTAAGTTTTCAGTATCAGGGATGTATTCCCTCCCATGGAGCAGACCTCCAGTCCAATTGGAGGGCAGTCGGTTTCCGCCATGACAGATGTGCCACTATTGCACACATTGAAGATCATTTTTTTTAAGTTAAACTTACCTTCTGTTTATTTGAGAGCCCCTCCATTAAAATGCATGCATACTGATAAAAATAAATATACACACAGATAAAAATATTGATTCATGGGTTACTGAACAGGAACATAACAAGAGTTCTCAAGCAAAATTGGACAGTGCAGGACTGACTCTTATTACACAAACATCAGTAACCTAACTCCATTTCACAAGCTTCTGCTCATTTCTGTTCCTGGAGTCGATATGGAATGGCACCCTTACCATATGTGTTTAAAGTATTATCCTAAAGAGATGACTTATTAGAAAAGGGGATTTGCCATTGAGTATCAGAAGCAGTGATATATGTGTGCTAGTGCAAGAAAAATAAAGTATTCAGCACTGTGGCAGATTTGTTTCTACCAGAAATCTCGGAGGGAGCCTAGGTCTGAGAAAGCAATGTCTTTTCCATTGTGAGCTCAGTTGTCCCAACAGATATCCCATAGAAAGAGAATCTGCTGAAAAACAATTTCAGGTAGACGGTGATAGATAATGTCCCCACTAAAAACCTCCTCAAAACAGAGATCCAGAGGCTACAAAGAATGCAGCACTAAATCAGATCCCTATCTTACCCACCAATACTCAGGGAACCTTGTGGAAGAGGGAGAAGAAATATTGTAAGAGCTCAGAGTGGGTGAAAATAACCTGAGGCACTATGCCCCACCCAATAGAGGCAGACTGAGGCCCCTTGGTCCCCGCAGTGCATATAAATAACCCCCCAGTAGAATTTGGGTGGTGGGTGAGTTAAGGGAGTATAAGTCTACAACCTTGTTTATAGAAAAAAATCAATAAGTAATATAAATTTTCAAAAATGCCCAACTAGAAGACTTGTCTTGAAATAATGTGAGCTGGTGCTGTTCCTACAGACAATGGATCTTGACTAAATATCAGCTATCTTTATAAATTAAAAAGCAAGTATCAGAGATTGTCTTTTGATTGATCTTAAAAGATTTCAGTGTCCATTCTGTTACTTAGATTTTGTTGGGCCTGTGAGTGGAATACTGTGTGGGTGGACTGTAGCCATGGACTGCCTGGAATAAAACCCCCATAAATGCTGAGCCTTTAAATCATATTTATATCATCTACATCAGATACTTGGGTTTATAGACAGGCCTGGAGCTTGTCAATTCTACCACAGAAACACTGGGTCAGAAATACTGTTAGAGCTTTTGAGGGTATTGTAAATAAATTCTCTTTTTAACAGGACTCCAAGATAATTTGTACACACATAAAATACTGTCTTTGGAAAGGCAGAAGATCTTTCCTGTTTTATGACATGTGATGACCCTCATTACCAATGCAAATTTAAAATTATTGTCAGTCAACTATAATGTCCAAAGATTATATACCTAGAAATTGCATGACTGTAGTGTCTACTAGATGGCTGCAAAATGGATGTGCATGCAAGACAAATGTGAACCTAAATGTCACATTATTATGCTTTTCCCAGTGTAGAAACACTTGAGCATCAGTGCTTGAGCATCATGTATATAGATTATATATATATATATATATATATATATATATATATATATATATATATATATAATTTATCTATAAGGAAATAAATTCATATTTTAAATATTTCTTTCTCTTGATCTCTCCCAGCCTGTCTTTTCCTCTCCATTTTCTTTCCTCTCCTCTTACCTCTCTCTCCTTTCTAATGATTTTTTTTCTTCCTCCTGCAATTTACTTCTCCTTCTCTTGGCAACCCTTCCTTCTCCTTCCCCTACCCATATTGCTTTCTCTCCTCTCTCTGTTTCATGTAAAAATTCTCTCAATTCACGTGTATTGCTCTCAGTTGCAAAACTAACCATTTGTTAAATTGTTTGTCTCTGTCCCTTCCATTTGAATCCTTGATCATGATAAAGTTGTAAATGTTTTTCATCCCCCAAAATTCCATAAACACAGATCTCTGAATTGACCAGGTCAAAGGAATTTTGTAAAGCACTGAGCAAATGAAATTTAATTTTTATTAAATTTAAAGGTGTTACCATGACAAGATGAGTGTGTATCATTTAAATCAGTTATACCTAAAAGCAAAAGAGTTATATACCCCAGTTTAACTTCTGGGAGATATCAGCCAACTCTTAAAGTATGAGGGTAAGAGGTATCTCCATGCCCCAAACATGCTTATTTATTTTCTCTAGTTCATACTAGTAATGACATAATAATTAAGTTGTATCCCACTCAAGACTATTTTAGATAATATCACATTCAGAGGAATAAGTTTCCAAGAGTAAATAGTTTCTCTCTCTACCTACATTGAAAGACATAAATAAATAGACGTATCTTTTTAAACCTTCAAAGAATTGCACTTGAAAATGTATGCATGTATACAATGAATACATACTTGACAAAGAAAGTTAAAAATGAAGGAAGATACCTTTAAACTATTTATTTCTGCCTTCTCTGTATGAAGTGTTACAGAGTTCGTCCAGTAATCTTTAAATTGAGAAACTTCTCATGAAGAACATAGAATACACACAGCAGACAATGTGTCTGCTTTTATCTTAGGGACAAAGAACTCTCATTCTTCCTCTCAACTAGGTAGGGTGGTATGTGTTCCAGTTCCACACTAAACACACATGACAGAACCACCAATAGCCCAAATACATAAAAATAGTTCCTGTGACACAGTTTTTTTTTTCCTTTTTTTTCTTTTTCTTTTTAAATTTATTTTTTTGAGAGTGACAGATAGAGAGAGAGAGAGAGAGACAGAGAGAGAGAGAGAGAGAGAGAGATTAAGGATGGGCGCGCCAGGGCCTCCAGCCACTGCAAACGAACTCCAGATGCGTGCGCCCCCTTGTGCATCTGGCTAAAGTGTGTCCTGGGGAACCGAGCCTCGAACGGTGTCCTTAGGCTTCACAGGCAAGTGCTTAACCGCTAAGCCATCTCTCCAGCCCTGGTTTGGGTTTGATAATCCTAAATACATAAAGAAAACAGAGACAATGCTATAAATACACAGGCAAAGAAAGGTCATGGGTCTAAAACATTTGAGAAACTTGATTTCACAGGGTCAGCCTATTTAAAGGCATGACTCAATCTCCTTTATTAGCTATATTCATTGGCAGCTCTTGAAGTGTGAAGTCGGAGATGGCCAGGGTTGGTCTCACCTCCTAAATCATCCCTCATTAAAGCAAGGAAGCCAGGATTCTGCTAAATTTTATTCCTAACCTCCACAAACCAAATTTGTCTGTTCCAAACATTTGTCCTCTCCATCATATGAAGAATATTCCTGACGCCTTTCATACTCTTCAGTTATGATGTTCATTTTTGCTTTTAATGTATTTCTAAGAACCATCTAGTTTTTAAGGGTAGAAATTAAACTTTCGTCTTTTCATTTTTTTGTGATCACATATATATTTCTTCTACTCCATTCAAGTTGGTAAATGTTATTGAAAATTTATGCTCACCACTTTTAATAATAGTTTACCATTTGTTTTCAAGGAGAGAGAGAGAAAGAGAGAAGAGAAAGAAAGAAAGAAAGAAAGAAAGAAAGAAAGAAAGAAAGAAAAGAAAAGAAAAGAAAAGAAAAGAAAAGAAAAGAAAAGAAAAGAAAAGAAAAGAAAAGAAAAGAAAAGAAAAGAAAAGAAAAGAAAAGAGAATGGGCATGCCTGGGGTATCTCGATACTGCAAACTAACTCCAGACACATGCACCACTTTGTGTATCTATGGCTTTACATAGGTACTGGGGATTTGAACCAGGTCATTAGGCTTTGCAGCAAGCTCCGTACCTGCTCAGCCATCTCTCCAGCCCCTATGCTAACCATTTACTCTCACCAATTTATATTGAACCCAAAAATAAACAAAAATATTTTCCTATCTCTTTTCTATTCTTATAGCAGACATCTTTCAGGATGTGTGGAGTATTTGTAGACCCCATTTTCAGGAAGTGTTCAGGTATGAAGCTGCTTAATGCAGTTTTCTACCCACCAATCATGCCAGCCCTGCAGGCAAATTCCAGGAGTAGTAGTCCTCTCCTAGTCCTTCTGTCCATGTTAAAGGTATCAGATTATCCTTTAAAGTTGTAGACAAGCAAATGGTTTACAGGTTAAATTTGTAGTAATCCAAAGTACAAATCTCTATTAAAAAGTGTCATATTACTTGATTAGACTCAAAAAATAATGATGGGGTGGCAGTTCAATATTGTTATTTACACAAATGCCAATGCAGACTTTTATATTATGTTTTCATTAAATCAGTCAAAATACAGACAATACTGTGTGTGCTTGTGTGTGTGTACGTGCGTGCATGCAGGTGTGTGTGTCTTCATGCATATAAAGGTTCATGTGTGTGGAGCGCAGAGAACAACCTCAGTTTTAATTCCTCAAGCACTGTCTACCTGTCCTTTTTTAGAGACAGGGTCACACACTGGTCTGGAGCTCACCAATTAGGCTAGATGGGCTGGCCATCAAGGATCAGGGATACTGGTAGCCATGTATTGGGATTGTCTTTCCAACATTGGATTCCAAATACATACCATTATGTCTGGCTTATTTTTTTTAACATGAATTCTGTAGATTGAACTTAGGTCCTTATGCTTGCTAGCCACTTAACTGAATGAATTATATACCAGTTAACACATTGCAATTTTTATATATCTCTAAGGAATAAATTATTTAGCATCATTTTGATGAAAATATTTAGTTCAATGTCACAAAATAGACTTTTATGTTATCATGCTATATTATGGACAAGTCTCTGATTTCTTTCTCACAGTTCTATAAAGCATACAATGATAACACTAGTACCATTGATCCTCAGTAATAACTGGGCAGAACACAATGAAGTTAGTATCCATTCATGCAGCCATTCACTTATCAACACTGAGCTCTTGTATTATACCAAACCTTTTGAAAACTATGTGGAGTCAAAGGAATGTCTGCACTTAGCTTAAGAAATACATAGTTTATTGAGAGGGACAGACACAGAAATGATTGTACTCTACAGTAGGTGCTATAATGCAGGCATTAGTTTTCTAGACATTTGAAAGGGAAACCACCTATTTTGCCCAAGAAAGTTATAAAAGTCTTCAATAGGTTCTTAAAGCATAAAAAAGTCCTTATCTACAATGGTTGTAAATGAGAAAAGAGAGAAGTCTAAGACCCCAAGATAGAAAGCTGTGACTATAGGAACTAGGATGTCTGAGGACATGTCTGGAGGTATCAAACATGGCTTGAGTGCAAAGAGGAAGCATGCAGAGAAGGCACTTGGAAGGAAAAGTTGGGTAGAGCATTGCCATAAAAACCTGGCAGAGAGCACTAACTTACCACCACTTACATTAAAGGCATCAGGAAAGAAGTGTGAAGGCATTCTGTTGCCATCATTTTAGGGTCTGTTTTTCAAGTCTATGCTTCATTCTTAAGAAAATTCTGGAAAAATTACAACCTTTAGATCTTGAGTATATTCACAAAATCTTGGCACTAAAATGTCTGAAAATGTATAGGATAAGTAGAAAAGGCATCAAAGTATTGTTTTTCTTTAAAGGTCTGAGGAGGATTTGGTTTGGTTTGGTTTGATTTGTTGAAAGAGACTTATTTCTAACTTTAGAGCAAAATGTTTCTTTTTGGTAAAATCAATTAGTACATTAGTTCTGGAAATGAAAAAGAAATAAAGACTACAAACTAAAATGTGCATGCATGATACTATGTTGATATGTTGATTGAAAAATATAAGGGATACTCTGTTTATATGGACACCAGAGATTATTCCTGATGGTACCTTTTTATGAGTATATGTTGAAGTGAAAACCTATGAGATATATATATATATATATATATATATATATATATATATATATATATATGTATATGTATGTACACACACAGAGAGACACATACATACACATATATATACACACATACATACATATATACATATATTTTTTCCAAACTCAAACTCATTTAAGATATTTAGTTCTCACTATTCAGAGTAGCCAGAAATACAGACTTACTGTTCTGGGGCAGAAACCTTCTCACTGTGTTACCTTTCCTCTATGGCATCCCTACTGCACTACACTCAAATGTATACATGTGGAATGGAGTGAGATGCAGCCACTGGACATGAGACTGGACCATCTCTGGTTTTCTGAAATTCGTGATAGCAGCTTCTAGAAATACTCACTGCCCTTTCACACAGAGCATCTTCAAGTATGGTGGCTCCTGCATGAATCTGGATCCCACTAAATGCCTGATATCACTTATTTATAGACTTTTGTATGGCTGTATTATAAAACATGCTTCTTACTGTCTTCCTGCATCCACAGAGTATACTTTGAGATTATATAGCACAAATATTTTCTGTTTAAGTGTGCCACAAGATCATTGACTTCTCATATCTTATTGCCTCATTGGAAAGTTGTCACATTTTATGAAATCATAACTTTTTTCTAGCTAAACTAATAAGCCATTTGTCTCTAGGTTCTTGCTACCTTTGGATGAGGTGATTGGAGCCAAGTCTGGGCATCTGTAGCACCTGGAATGTTTCATTCTTTTCTTCCTACAGCCAAACGCTTCCTTTTCTGTATAACTGAAGAGAAACTCTCTAAAACGCCAACATTTCCAGTAAATGCTACAACTTCAGTCAACCTCAACCTCTTGTGTGCTGCCAGCAAAGCATTTATAATGATTATAGAATTTTAGATTTTGGAATTTAGAATTTTAGAATTTCTATTCCACTATATACTCTCCCTTGGGTAAGGAAGTCATCTCTCTATATGAATGATGAAAAGAAACAAAATGAAACCCACTGGAGGAGGGAAACATTTTACTTTGAGAACTCATCCTCTGATAAATTCTTGGTTTCTGGGAGTAAATGGTTGTCCTCCAATTCCCAGTGCTTCAGTGGATATGGCAGCGAGCTATATTCAAAATGTTTTTTCTTTCCTTTTCTTCCACCTTTCTTTCCTTTTTCTTTTATTTTTTCCTTCCTTGTTTTATTCTTTCTGTTTGTTTCTTTCTTCTTCTTCTTGTTATTAAGAACATACTTTGAACTGCCATTTAAGATGGCGGCATAGGTACCATGCAAAAGCAGCCTAGGGAGGAAAAAGCCAAAAACAAAACAAAACAAAACAAAAACCAGCAAAATACACACTTTTACTAAAAAGCGAGTTGTATAGGAAATTGAAACAGCAGCAGAGAAGTAGGAGAGGTCCACAACATACAGATCCCACACAGGCTGGCAGAAGTGGCTGCGGTGGGTCTGTACAAGGCCCACAGCAACAGTGTGCCAGACAGGGCTGGAGAGATGGCTTAGTGGTTAAGCACTTGCCTGTGAAGCCTAAGGACCCAGGTTCGAGGCTCGGTTCCCAGGTCTCACGTTAGCCAGATGCACAAGGGGGCGCACGCGTCTGGAGTTCATTTGCAGAGGCTGGAAGCCCTGGTGCACCCATTCTCTCTCTCTCCCTCTATCTGTCTTTCTCTCTGTGTCTGTCACTCTCAAATAAATTAAAAAAAAAAAAACAAAAAAACAAAAAAAAAACAGTGTGCCAGACAGATGCCCGGCTCAGCTTGAGCCGCAGGAAAAACTAGGTGAGGGGATTTTCCACTCTCACCAGAGTTCTCCGCAAACACAAGAAAATGTGAAGGGAGAACAGCGGTGAACAACAGAGGAGAAGATCACAAGGTAGGAGAACATGTGGAATAGCAAGCAAACTAAAGCAGCATTGGCAGCCTCCCCTCCCCTACCATCAGTACTCAGCTCCCATGAACAGAGCAGCAGAACAGGGACCCGGACATGACTTCTTCAACTGACAGAGCACCAAAGAGGGACCCAAGCAGGAGGGCAGCTAACTGAGACAAAAATCATGCTAAAAGGTAACTGCAATTAAACCAGGTCAGTGCACACATAGTAAACCTGGGATATAGGCCTGAATCAGAAGTGCTAATTGCACCTTCCATATCAGGATATATATATATATATATATATAGGTTAAATCAGATGGATGGTCAAATTTGCCATTTTCAAATAAGCTGTATTTTAGGCTAGTTATTTGTGCTTCTTCATTGTTAGTGGCTTTGTTTACGCTTCTGCTAAACATTAGGGAAGGACCTCACCTGCTCACAAGCTGACTTGCAACCCTCTACAGACCAGAAATCTTAACCTCCTTGCTGTCAGGATTAAGGGCGATGGTGAGGTGCCATAGAGCCTAAGGGGCAGACCGAGGATCTAGTTGTCATAATTCTTACTCTTGGATAAATACTCTGTGCTGTTTCTCATTGAAAGTGTACATTGCTTAGCTAAATTTTAGAAACTACCTGTATTTGGTTCTACCCAGTCTACTTGAATACTCCCATAGAAGGCAAACCGAACACCTATGCTCACTTTTATAGACACGCTGAGAGTCCTGAGAACCACACCTAGTGCCTTAAGCTCTTACCCTGAAGATATATAATATCAGATTGTTTGATACATATCATAATACCCAGCTAACTAGAAAATCCAATCATTAAATAATCCAGGATGCAAAAATATATACATTATAACACAAGAAACACCAAAAATCAAGACAATATAAATCCACCAAAAAGTAGTAATGCATCACAAATGAGCTCCAGGGAGAATGAGTTAGAGAAAATGCCTGAGACAGATTTCAAAAGAATGATTACAAACATGTTCAAAGAACTCAAAGAAGAAATCAAAAGAAGCAAAAAAAGACACAGGATGCCAATTTAATGAAATAAAGATGTCAATATTAGACACAAATAAGGAAATAGAAATAATAAAGAAAAAAACAGATAAAAATTAATAGCAATAAAGAACACAGTTAATGAAAAAAAAAAAAAAACTGTGTAGAAAATCTCACCGGTAGAATGGATGAAGGAGAGGACAGAATATCAAAGCTAGAAGGCCAGGTGGCAGATCTAATACAGTCCAACAAAGAGAAAGACAAACTAATAGCAAAGTATGAGTGGGAATTTCAAGATATTCATGACACTATGAAAAGATCAAACATAAGAATTCAGAGCATAGTAAAAGGAGCAGAATTTCACTCCAAAGGCATAGTAGGTATCTTCAACAAAATCACAGAAAAAAAAAAAAAATTTCCCCAAATTGGACAACAGGTGCCAATGCAGCTCCAGGAATCCTTTAGAAAAGAAACCAGATAAAACCTGTAAACAACCTCTCCTCGCCATATTGTAATCAAACTAAAAAACACACAAACCAAAGAAAAAATATTGAAAGCACTCAGAGAGAAAAATCAAGTTACCTACAAAGGCAAGCCTATCAGGATTACAGCAGATTACTCAACACAAACTTTAAAAGCCAAAAGGTTAGGTTATTGATTTGGGATCTTCCTCTCTTTTTTTTATGAAGGCATTAAGTGCTATGAATTTTCCCCTGAGGACCGCCTTCATTGTGTCTCATAAGTTTTGGTATGATGTGTTCCCATTATCATTCAATTCCAGGAATTTTGAAATTTCATTTTTTTTATTTCATCTACTATCCATTTATTGTTTAACAGTGTGCTGTTCAGTTTCCATGTGCCCTTGGGATTTTTGGTGGATCTTTTGTTATTGATTTCTAACAATATAGCATTGTGATCTGATATCATGCAGGGAATTATGTCAATTTTCCTAAATATGTGAAGGCAGTCTTTGTGACGCAGTATATGGTCTACTTTAGAGAATGTTCCAGGGGCTGCTGAGAAGAATGTGTAGTCTGTGGATTTGGGGTGGAAAGTTCTGTAGATGTCAATTAGGTCTAAGTGATCTATGGTTTTGTTGAGCTCTCTTACTTCCCTGTTGAGTTTCTGTTTGGATGATCTGTCTATACTGATAATGGTGTATTGAAGTCCCCAGCTATGATGGTATTGGTGGATATTTCTGTTTTATTGTCAAGTAGGTTTTGTTTTATGAACTGTGGTGCCCCTGTGTTTGGTGCATACAGATTTATGATTGTAATATCCTCTTGATGGTAAGTAGGAAGTGGCCTTCTTTGTCTTTTTTGATTATTTTTGGTTTGAAGTCTATTTTATCTGATGTTAACATGGCTACAACTGCTTGTTTCTTATTCCCATTTGCTTGGAATATTGTCTTCTACCCCTTTACCCTGAGGAGGTGTCTGTCTTTAGTAGTGAGGTGAGTTTCTTGAAGGCAACAGATTGAGGGGTCTAATTTTTTGATCCATCCTGTTAGCTTGTGTCTCTTGATGGGTGAATTAAAGCCACTAATATTTAGGGTAATGACTGTGAGATTTGATTTGATCACTGCTATATTGTGGTGGTAGATGTGTTTTGGTGTTTTCATGGGCTTTGAAGTTTTTGTGCCTACTCTGGGTTTAGTTGTTGTGATCTGCTTCTTGTAGGCATTTGGGTTTGGTTATTTGTTTCTTCTTTGTGTGGAATTTCCTGAAATACTCTCTGTAGGTTTGGTTTTGTGTTCATATAATTGTAAAGCTGAGTTTTGTCATGGAAAGTTTTTCTTTCACCATCAATTATGAGGGATACTTTTGCCAGGTAGAGTAGTTTGGGTTGGAATCCATAGGATCTTAGACTTTGGAGAGTTTCACTCCAGGCCCTTCTAGCTTTCAAAATTTCCATTGAGAAGTCTGAGGTAATTCTGATGGGGTTAACTTTGAAAGTGGTGCTCATGGTCCAACCTATGTAGTAGAACATAACTTGTTGTGATGCGCACACAAGCACAATAGTGGCACACAGCCATAGTGGGGAACCAACTTCTCTTGATTTGGCTAACTGATCCCCTCAGTGGTATGAGACCCATAGCTGGAGCTGGGAAGCAAGTCAGAACCATATCCAAACATAAGTCCACACACCAGTATCAAGTTATCATCAATCATGGGGTACAAGTGGGCCTACAACTATTAAATTCTCTATAAAAAAGTAAGGGTTATCTTATTTGACCTGGTGCTGATTTACTCTCCATTGGAGAATCTGCTTCTCTTTTTCAGATAGATGCAGATCCTAAGGAGAGAGCCACCCCATCATACCTCAAAAGGGCTCCAGCTGAAACTAAGAAAAATTGATGGAACAAGCAAGTGTGCTGTTTTCCTGGTGAACTGGATACCAGCACAAGGGGGAAGGAGATCAACACAGAGAAAAATCAACTCCTATGAAATCAGACAACCAGAGACCCAGAGGCCCCCAAAACTTCATCACTGAAGCAGACCAAAAATGAACACAACATAGCTCAGGGAAATTTTGTGGAAGGGGGGTGGAAAGAATGTCAGAGCCACATGTTGGGTCATGATATACAGATAAATTTATCATACCAATAACTCTGGGTTAACCCCCACAATGCATGATCTATGTACCTCAACAAGGAGGGGCCAATGGGGAGGGGGTAGTTCATGGGTCTGCCTAATAATGGTACCAAATTGCCTGTACTTGCAGAATAAAAAACTAATAAAAAAGTGATAAGAAGATATTTAACTAGGAAAAAAAAAAAAGCCAAAAAGGAGTGAGTGTTGTATTTCAACTTCTGAAAGATAAAAACTGTCAACCAAGGTTAATATCTATTCAAATAGAAGGAGAAATAAGGACATTCCATGACAAAAGTAGGTTAAAGGAGTATTTGAAGACAAAACCAGCTCTACAGAAAATACTTGAAAGAATCCTCCATGTCGAAGAAAAAGATAAGCTCACATATAAGGAACCAGAAATGAACAAACAATACTCAAATACTAGTTAACCCAGAGAGCAAAAATAAAACTGGAAGAACTACAAGAAAATGACAAAAATGTATAAACACCTTTCAATATTATCTCTTAATATCAATGGCCTCAATGCCCCAACCAAAAGACATAGGTTTGCAGACTGAGTTAAAAAGCAGGATTCTTCAATGTTTTTGCCACCTAGAAGCCCACCTTTCTACAAAGGATGGACACTATCTTAGGGTGAAAGTTTGGAAAATGGTATTTCAAGCAAATGTTCCTAGAAAACAAACAGGGGTTGCTATCCTAATACCTAACAAGGTAGACTTCAGTCCAAAGTTGGTCAAGAAAGATAAGGAATGTCACTTTATCTTGATTAAGGGCACACTCCAACAGGAGGACATTACAATCCTAAACATATATGCACCTAACATGGGGGCCCCAAATTCATCAAACACTATTAGAACTAAGGATATAGATACTCATCAATTGACAGGTCATCCCGGGAAAAAAAAATAAACAGAGAGGCATCTGGACTAAATGAGGTCATATAAGGAATGGGCCTAACAGATATATACAGGATATTTCATCCAAATGATGCAGAATATACATTCTTTTCAGCAACACATGGAACATTCTCTACAATAGACCATATATTAGGAAACAAAGAAAATCTTAACAAAGTCAGGAAAATTGAAATAATTCCTTTCATTCTATCTGACCACAATGGGATTAAACTACAAATGAGTAGCAAGAAAGGCTATAGAGCATACACAAAATCATGGAAACTGAACAATACACTACTAAATGATGAATGGATCAATGAAGAAATCAAGAAGGAAATCAAATTTTTATAGAGTCAAACGATAATGAGAACACAACATGCCAAAATCTCTGGGACACAATGAAAGCAGTTCTAAGAGGGAAATCTATAGCTTTAAGTGCCTATATTAAGAAATTTAAAGGTCTTAAGTAAATGACCAAGTGCTTCACCTCAAAGCCTTGGAAAAAGAAGAACAAGGCAAACCAAAAATCAGTAGATTGGAAGTAAGTATAAAGTTTAGGGCAGAAATTAATGAAACAGAAACAACAACAACAACAACAACAAAAAATCCAAGGAATCAATGAAACAAAGAGTTGGTTCTCTGAAAGGATAAACACGATTGATAAACCCTTAGAAAATCTGACCAAAAGAAAGAGAGAAGAGACACAAATAAATGAAATTGGAAATGAAAAAGGTAACATCACCACAGATGCCAGAGAAATTCAAAAAGGCATAGGGTCATACTATAAAAGCATATACTCCACAAAGTATAAAAATCTGAAAAAAATGGATGATTTCCTTGATTTATATGATGTACCTAAATTAAATCAAGATGAGATTAATCACTTAAATAGACCTATAACAAGCATGGAGATCCAAGCAGTTATCAAAAATCTCCCAACTAAAAAGAGCCCAGGCCCAGATGGATTCACTGCTGAATTTTACCAGACCTTCAGGGAAGGACTAACACCATTGATTCTTAAGCTGTCCCATTAAACAGAAAAAGAAAGAATCCTACCAGATTCCTTCTATGAAGCCAGCATCACCCTGATACTAAAACCAGGAAAAGATGGAATAAAAAAATAAAATTACAGACCAATCTCCCTCATGAACATAGATGCAATAATTCTCAACAAAATATTGGCAACAGAATATAAGAATATATCAGAAAGATCATTCACCCTTACCACAGATGCAGGTATGGTTCAACATATGCAAATTGATAATTGTAATATATTCCATAAATGGATTGAAGGACAAAAATCACATGATCATGTAATTAGACACAGAGAAAGTATTTGACAAATCCAACATTCCTTCTTGATAAAAGTCCTACAGAGACTGGGAATAAAAGGAACATATCTCAAGATAATAAAGGCTATTATGAAGCATACAGCCAACATATTACTAAATGGGGAAAAACTGGAAGGTTTTGCACTAAAATTAGGAACCATACAAGGGTGTCCACTGTCTCCAATTTTATTTAATATATTACTGGAAATCTTAGCCATAGCAATAAGGCAAGAGACAAACATAAAAGGGATACAAATTGGAAAGGCAGCAATCAAGTTATCATTATCTGTAGATGACATGATTCTATTTATAAAGGACCCTCAAGACTCTACAAGCAAACTGCTAGAGCTGATAAACACCTACAGCCATGTAGCAGGATACAAAATAAATACACAGAGATCAGTAGCCTTCCTATATGCTAAAAACACACACAGAGAAGTTGAAATCAGAGAATCACTCCCATTCACAATTGCATCAAAGAAAATAAGGTACCTTGGAATAATCCTAACCAAGGAAGTAAAGAATCTATACAATGAGAACTTTAAAACACTCAAGCGAGAAATTGCAGAAGACACTAGGAAGTGGAGAATCATCCCTTGTTCCTGGATTGGAAGAATCAATATTGTGAAAATTCCAGTGGCATTCTATATGGAAATAGAGAAATAATCCAAAAATTCATTTAGAATCACAAAAAACCTCAAATATCTAAAATACTACTGAGCAACAAAAATAAGGCAGATGGTATCACCATACCTGATTTTAACATATACTACAAAGTCATCGTAACAAAAACAGCATGTTACTTGCACAAAACCAGATATGTAGATCAATGGAATAGAAGAGAGGACCTAGGTGTAAGTCCAGGTAGCTATAGCCATCTAATATTCGGTAAAATTGCCAGAAATACTCATTGTAGAAAAGACAGCCTCTTCAGCAAATGGTGTTTGGAAAACTGGATATGAATCTGTAGAACAAAAATATATTCTTCTCTCTCTTCATGCACAAAAATTAAGTCCAAATGGATTAAAATCCTTAACGTCTCATCAGAAACTCTGAAAATGCTAGAGCAAAAATTAGGGAAAACCCTTCAACATATTGGTCTTGGCAAAGACTTTCTGAATATAACCCCAATTGCTCAGGCAATAAAACCACAGATTAACCACTGGGACTTTAAGAAATTGTAGAGTTTGTAATGCAAAGGCCACTGTGAATAAAGCAAATAGGCAACCTACAGAATGGGAAAAAAATCTTTGCCGGCTATATATCTGATAGAAGATGAATATCTAGGATATACAAAGAACTCAAAATGTTAAATAATAGGAAATCAAACAAGCCAATTAAAAAACAGGCTATGGAGCTAAATAGAGAGTTCTCAAAAGAAGAAATACAGATGGCATATAACCATCTAAAAAAATGTTCTACATTCCTAGTCATCAGGGAAAATCAGATTAAAACTACATTGAGATTCCATCTCACTCCTGACAGATTGGCTACCATCATGAAAACAAATGATAATAAATGCTGGCTGGGATATTGACAAAGAGGAACCCCTCTACACTCTTGGTGGAAATGCAGTCTTGTTGAACCATTGTGGAAATCCGTGTAGAAGTTCCTAAAACAGCTAAAGATTGATCTACTTAGAGGCAGATCGCCAAACTTTAGCTGGGCTCAGGAAGTTCCACTAGGCCTTGCATTGGGCCTTTCAAGGCCCAACACATATGACCCAGCTATAGCACTCCTAGTCATATATCCTAAGGAGTCATCTCATTTCCTTAGAAATATGTGCTCAACCATGTTTATTGCTGCTCAATTCATAATAGCTAGGAAATGGAACCAGCCTAGGTGTCCCTCAACTGATGAGTGGATAATGAAGATATGGCACATTTATACAATGGAGTTCTACTCAGTAGTAAAGAAAATTGAAGTTATGAAATTTGCAGGAAAATGGATGGATCTGGAAAGGATTATACTCAGTTAGGTAAGCCAGGCCCAGAAAGCCAAGTGCTGCATGTTCTCCCTTATATGTGGATCCTAGCTACAGATGATTGGGTTTCTGTGTGAGAAGGAAAAAGAAATCAGTAGCACAGGCCAGTAAGTTAAAAAAAAAAAAAAGGTACAAAGGGAAGAGAAAGGAAAGGAGGAGGGTACTTAATAGGTTGGTATTTTATATATGTATGTACAAGAATTGATTAACAGAGGCAAAAAGGCCCAACTTGAGGCCAGGGGAAGAGTTTGAGTAAAGGAAAGTGGAGGGAGGGCTAATCAAGATCTAAGAGGGTATAAATAAATCTTATGGAATCATCCAGTTTTTCACAATGGAACACTCAGAAGCCGTAAATCGTTGCTAGAGAATTTTAAGTGCCAGGGATGTGATACCTTTCAGTGAGTTGTTGGCCAGGGAGGTCCATGATGCCTCCAAAATGTTATAGGCCATTGCCGAAGCCCTTGGTTTCCCACTAGGAATAGATGGTAAGACCCTATTGCTGAAGACTCCACATACTTGTGCTGCAAGGCCACTGAGAAATCCTGCTGGAACTGAGCTGATAATCTCCTCCATGTAGACCAGCTGACAGAAAGTTGGAAGAAGCCATTCTACATGAAGTTCAATGGGAGAAATAGATACCACCCATGAAGATACTCAATAGTAGATACTACAAGCCTTATAATTGGCCAGCCAGGCCAAATGAGTCAATGGGTGCAATAGTGGCATGTCTGGCATGTCTATCATGATGGAAACCAACTGCCCTCCAATTTGACTGGAGCCCCACTCCATGGGAGGGAATATATCCCTGATACTGAAAACTTAAAACAGAGGTAGTCATGAGCTCTAGGAGTGTAACATATACTAATGTCTGGATAAATGTATATCCTATGCTTATCAAACTGCCCAATCAGCACTTCTCTTCATATTCATATCCTTATGTTAATGCTACTCACACTTTGGGCCGAGAATCTTCTCTTTTCATATGGCAGTGACCTTGTAATGACTCAGAAGGTATCATGGTGCTAGAAAGAAGTGACTAGAGTACTGAGTAACATCTTGAGCCTTCCAAGGCTCAGGGTCTAAAGTGGAAGAGGTAGTGGAAAGAAAGTAAGAGCTAAAGGAAGGGTAGGACTCCTTACAATGTGATCCCTCCAGACATAAAATGGCCTGGCTATCCATGACCTCATAGTGCCTGACACTACCTACACAAGACCATCATAAGAAGAGGAAAAGATGATGACATCAAAATAAAAGAGAGACTGTTTGAGATGGGGAGGGAATATGAGGGACAATGAATTTTCAAAGGGGAAAATGGTGGTGGGGGGGAGGGTATTACCATAAGATATTTTTTATAATCATGGAAAATGTTAATAAAAATTGAGAAAAAAAAAGAACATACTTTGCATGGATACATCATAAATTGGTACCATCTTTTCTGTCTTCTATGTCCCCATTCCTCTGGGGGCCCTTTTCAGTGGGGTTTCTGTGTATACCCCATGGGGTTATGAATTATGCATTGTGGGATCAACAATTAGTAATTAGGTGGAGGCAATGAGTCTGGAGATCATATCCCAACCTGTGGCTCTTATAATCTTTCTGCCCCCCTTTTGGTAAAATTTCCTAAGTCTTGATGGTTGTGATTTAAGTCTACTTCAGTGATGAGCTCTTAGAAGACTCTGGATTTCTGCATTGGTATGTGTTGAGTATCCTCAGCTTCTGTCTCCTTCATACTGATGCTGATTGTGAGGGTCACAATGGAAGCAGCACTCTTGCTCCTCTCCTCAATTCCTCTGTGGTTTCACCTAGACTTTGATTGAGATGCCACAGTGACTTAGCTCCTTTGGTGTTGTGACCTACTGAAAAAGAAAAACATTCTACAATAGAGAATGCAGTCATCATAGGTTAAATTAAATGAACATTATTAATTTAGGGAGATCTTGATGGATGTAGACCCAATATTAGCCAAAGACCAGTATGAGCTTTACATTGGAGAGCATAATCTTTTTCTCCATATGACTGGTTCCCACTTCCAGATATGGGTTTCTTTCCACTGAGTGGATCTCTTAGACAAACAGAAAGCCATTGGTTACCACCAAGACTCTGTGCCACCATTGGACTAGCGTATACTTCTTTCCAGGCTGTATGCTTCTGAAAAGCTTAGATCCCAGGTTGCTCAGACTATTGTTGGTGACTTTCCCTCAGTAGCTCCTGTAGCTCTTTCCATCACTAGATGGGGTAAATGTCTGGTGACCGGCTCTCTTATGCATTCCTACCAGGTTTCCTTGTATTATGGTCCATCAGCATATCACATCTTCAGCAATAGGGTCTTAACTTTTACCTTAGTCAAGTAATCAAGTGCTTTGACAGAAGCCCGTCTTGTTTTGGGGAACACCTAGGTCTCTCAGATCAACAGCTCAATGTGGCATTTGTCTTTCTGTTATTGTGTATTAACTGAGTATGAGCTGTTATAAGCCCATCCAGTTTCCTAAAAAATCTTATTGTATCTTTTTTTCCCCCTTATGGGTGAGTAGAATTACATTGTGTATATGTACCACAACTTCATTATTCAATTCCCCAATAATGAACACCTGGGTTGACTCCAATTTTTACCTATTATGAATTGAGTACCTATAAACATGGTTGAGCAAATCTCTCTGTTGTGAATAAATGGATAAATGCCTAAGTAATGGAATAACTGGGTCTGTTGGTAGTTCTATATTCAGCTTTTTTGATTTCCACAGGGGTTGTACAAGTTTGCATTCCTACCAAGAGTGAATGAGGGTTTCTCTTTCCCCATAGTTACCAACACTTGTTGTCAATTAAGTTTTTAAAGATTGCCAACCTTACTGGACTAATATGGAATCTCACAATTGTTTGAATTTGAATTTCCATGATGATCAGAATGCTGAAGATTTTCTTAAGTATTTGTTAGCTATTTGTATTTCCTTTTCTGAGAATTACCTATTCAGTTCTCTACCCCAGTTTTTGAGTAAGTTATTTGATTTTTTTATTGTTTTGTTTTTTGAGTTCTTTGTACTTTCTAGATATTAGGCTTCTGTCAGTAGTGGAGCTGGTGAATATTTTATCCCATTTTGTAGGTAATCTATTGGTTTTGCTCAAGCTGTGTTTGTGCCAAAGCTTTTAAGTTTCATGAGCTCTCATTGTTTGAGAGATTGTTTAATTTTCTGGACTATTGGGGTATTGTTCAGGAAGTCCTTCTCCACTCTTACATTATTGAAAATTCCTCTAATTTTTCTTCCATAAGTAGAAGCATTTCAGGTTATAATTGAGGTATTAAATCAATTTGAGATTGATTTTTGTAGATAGCGAGATGATTATGTCTAGTTTCATTTTTCTATATGTGGTTATCCTATTTGTCCAGCACCATTTATTGAGGATGCTGCCTTTGCTCCAGTCTACACTGGTACCTTTGTTACAGATCAACTGGACATAGTTACTTGACCTAATGGATGAGTCCTCAATTCTATTTTATTGGTCTACATGTCTATTTTTATGCCAGTCCCATGCTGGTTTTGCCAGTAGGACTTTGAAATATAATGTTAGATCTGGCATGGTGATATCTTCAGAGGTGTTTCTTTTACTAAGGATATATTTGTATGTCCAAGGTCTGCTGCCATTCCATATGAATTTTGAGATTTTTTTTTCTATCTTTGTGAGGAATTATGATGAAATTTTTATTGGTATTACATTAAATATGTATATTATTTTGGTACAATTACCATTTTCACATTATTAATTCTGCTTATCCAGGAGCATGGGAGGTCTTTCTATCTTCTCAAGCCATCCTCAATTTCTTTCTTGAGTGTTCTTATGTTTTCATTGTATAGGTCTTTCAAACCTTGGTTAGTGTTATCCAAGGTATTTAATTGTGTGTGTGTATGTGTGTGTGGTATCCTGCTACTTTGCTATAGGAGTTAATCACCTTCAGGACTTTTGGGATGGAGTCTCTCAGGTCTCTTACATATGCTATCATGTCATCAGTGAATAGAGCTAACTTAACTTCTTCCTTTCCAAATTGTATCCCTTTTATTTCCTTCTCCTGACTTATTGATTGAGCTAGGACTTCCAGTACTATATTGAAGAGCAGAGGTGAGAGAGGACATCCCTGTCTTGTTCCTGATCTCAATGGGAATTCCTCCAGTCTCTCTCCATTAAGTATTATTTGGGCTTTTGGAGCTTTGTATATTGCCTTTATTATGGTAAGATGTGAACTGGCCATGCCGATTGTGTCCAATGTTTTGATCATGAAGTGATGTTGTATCTTGTCAAAGGGCTTTTCTGCATCTATTGAAATTACCATGTGTTTTTTATGTTTAAGCTTATTTATGTGGTGTTACATTGATAGATTTTCATATGTTGAACCACCCTTGTGTTCCTGGGATAAATCCCACTTGGTTAAGGTGGATAATGCTTTTGATGTGTTGTTGGATTCAGTTTGCAAGGATTTTGTTCAGGATCTTTGCATCTAAGTTCATCAGGGAAATAGGCCGGTAGTTTTCTTTTCTTGTGACATCTCCGCCTGGTTTTGGAATTAGGGTGATACTAACTTCATAAAAGGAATTGGGTAGCTTCCCCTGTTCTCCAGTCATGCGGCAAAATTTGAGGAAGATTTGTTTGAATTCTTGCATGAAGGTTTGATAACATTCAGCTGAGAAGCCATCTGGTCCTGGACACTTTGGGGGGGAAGGTTTTTTACTACTTTTTCAATCTCCTTGAGTGTGATGGGGTCTTTGAAGTGATTAATTTGCTCTAAGTTTAGCTTTGCTAGATGGTATATGTCCAGGAATTTATCCATCTCCTCCACATTTTACAATGTTGTGGAGTACAGGTTTTTGAAATAAATCCTGATGATTCTCCCAATTTCACTTATGTCTGTTGTGATCTCTCCTTTTTCATTTTGAATTTTGTTAATTTGGAGCCTCTCCTTTTTTTTTTTTATCTTTTTTTTTTTAAATTTTTATTTATTTATTTGAGAACGACAGACACAGAGAGAAAGACAGAGAGAGGGAGAGAGAGAATGGGCGCGCCAGGGCTTCCAGCCTCTGCAAACGAACTCCAGACGCATGCGCCCCCTTGTGCATCTGGCTAACGTGGGACCTGGGGAACCGAGCCTCGAACCGGGGTCCTTAGGCTTCACAGGCAAGCGCTTAACCGCTAAGCCATCTCTCCAGCCCGCCTTTCCTTTTTTTGCTTGATCAAATTGGCCAGAGGTTTCTCAATCTTTATTTTTTCAAAGAACCATCTCTTTGTTTTGTCAATTGCCTTAATTGTTTCCTTGGTTTCCAATTCATTAATTTCTACTCTGATTTTAATTATTTCTTTCCTTCTGGAGCTCTTGGGATTAGATTTTTCTTGTTTTTCCCATGCCTTTAGGTGGATGGTAAGGCTATTGATTTGGGATCTTTGTGTCTTTTTTACGAAGGCATTGAGTGCTATGAATTTTCCCCTGAGGTCTGCCTTCATTGTGTCCCATAACTTTTGGTGTGATGTGTTCTCATTGTCATTCAATTACAGGAATTTTGCAATTTCATTTTTTATTTCATCTACTATCCATTTATTGTTTAAGAGTGTGCTGTTCAGTTCCCAGGTGCCGTTGGTATTCTTGGTGGGTCTTTTGTTGTTGAAATCTAGCAATATAGCATTATGATCTGATATCATGCAGGGAATTATGTCGATTTTCCTAAATATGTGGAGGCAGTCTTTGGGGCCCAGTATATGCTCTATTTTAGACAATGTTCCAGGGGCTGCTGAGAAAAATGTGTAGTTTAGGGATTTGGGGTGGAAAGTTCTGTAGATGTCCATTAGGTCTAAGTGATCTATGGTTTTGTTGAGATTTCTTACTTCCCTGTTGAGTTTCTGTTTGGATGATCTGTCTATTACTGATAATGGTGTGTTGAAGTCCCCAGCTATGATGGTGTTGGTGGTTATTTCTGTTTTATTGTCCAGTAGGTTTTGTTTTCTGAACTGTGGTGCCCCTGTGTTTGGTGCATACAGATTTATTATTGTAATATCCTCTTGATGGATTCTTCCCTTGATAAGTAGGAAGCAGCCTTCTTTGTCTTTTTTGATTATTTTTGGTTTGAAGTCTATTTTATCCGATATTAATATAGCTACACCTGCTTGTTTCTTATTCCCATTTGCTTGGAATATTTTTTTCCACCCTTTCACCCTGAGGAGGTTTCTGTCTTTAGTGGTAAGGTGGGTTTCTTGAAGCCAGCAAATTGAGGGTTCTCATTTTTTGATTTACCCTGTTAGCTTGTGTCTCTTGATGGTGAATTAAGGCCATTAATATTTAGGGTAATGACTGTGAGATTTGATTTGATCCCTGCCATGTTGTGGTGGTAGATGTGTGTTGGTGTTTTCATGGAATTTGAATTTTTTTTGTGTCTACTCTGGGTTTGGTTGTTGTGATATGCTTCTTGTAGGCATTTGTGTTTGTTTATTTATTTCTTCTCTGTGGAGAATTTCCTGGAATACTTTCTGTAGGTTTGGTTTTATGTTCATATAATTGTAAAGCTGATTTTTGTCATGGAAAGTTTTTCTTTCACCATCTATTATGAGCGATACTTTTGCTGGGTAGAGTAGTTTAGTTTGGAAGCCATAGTTTCTTAGAGTTTGGAGAGTTTTATTCCAGGCCCTTCTAGCTTTCTTGGTTTACATTGAGAAGTCTGAAGTCATTCTGATGGAGTTTCCTTTGAAAGTGGTGCACTGCTTTTCCCTAGCTGCTTTTATAATTTTCTCTTTGGTGTCAATGTTTAGTATCTTAATGATAATATATCTTGGCGATTTTCTCCTTTGGTCCAGTCTGTTTGGAGTTCTGTTGCCTTCTTGTATCTTGATGGACATTTCTTTTAAGAGACAGGGGAAGTTTTCTCCAATTATTTTGTTATATTGTTCTCCATGCCTTTGGTCTGAAATTCTTCTCCTTCTGTTATTTCAATGATTCGATATTAGTATGTTTAAATGTATCCCACAATTCCCTCATGTTCTGCTCACAGGAACTTTTGAACTTACTGAAAATTTTGAGGTCTCAAAGTGTTTTATCCACCCTGTCTTCCAGATCAGAGTTTCTATCCTCCACTTCTCTGACTCTATTCTTGAGAGCCTCTAGAGAGTTTTGGCCTTGTTCAATTAAGTTTGAATTTTCTACTACTTTCCTATGTATCACTTCTATCACTCTGCCCAGCTCCCTTTTCACCTCATTTTCTGATTTTCTTGGATTCTTAGAATTCATCCTTGCATTTCTTTATGTTTTCATTTAGTGTGGCCAGCTGATTTTTAAGGTCCTCTATTTTTTTTTTTCACTCACCCTCAACTCTCTTAGCTCTCTTTGAATTCCTTCTAATGTCTTATCATATTGCTCTAGCTTGGTGATGTTAGCATCCACATGATTATCGGTCTTTTGTTGCTTTCCTGCAAGTTCTAACAGTAGGTTGGTCAGGATTGCATTTCTCATAGTTTCCACTTGATATTCTGATCCTAAAAAGTCTTCTATGTTTTGGTTAGATGTAATCTTTGTTGGGGTGATCTATCTTGATTTTCTTGCATTTTATTTTTCATGTTATTTCTTTTGATCTGTGGTCTACCCATGACAGTGTATGGGCAGGTAGGTGGGTGGACCAGCCTGGGCTCTAGTTGAATGGGAATCCAAGGCAGCCTGGGGCAGTTGCCAAGCAGCCTGGGTTTTTGCTCTCTCTTGCCAAAGCTGCTATCTACTGCCTGACTGGGGTGTCAAAGTTGTCTTAATTCTCATCCAGTAATGCATCAAAGGTGCCTGCCTTTAAGCTTCAAGTGGGACTGATGTAGCAAGCCCTGAAGCTGCCCAAACTCTGGCTGGGAACACTGGGACCTGCAAACAGTCTGAGCTCCCCCCCATGGGGGAGTGGGGGATGGGCAGCAATGGAGAGGTAGGGGTTGGCACCTGAGCTGGCGTTAGTGACTCAGTCTTGGCTTGTGTGGCTCTTGCTGTGGGACTCGGCCCACTGCAAGTGCAATTGTATTGCAGAGGCAGCTGTGGTGGGCACGGGTTCGGTGTACAGCGGAGGCCGCCCAGTGGAGCGGGCAATTGGGGCACAGCGGGGGGGGGGCTGTCAGCTGCCAGTTCAGATCACAGCCGCAGTCCCTGCAGGTGTGCAAACAGAGCACAGCGCTACAGGCCTGCACGCGCAATCAGAGCACAACGGCAGAGATCCCCGTGGGTGTGAAGATTCCCACGGATGTGCGAATGGATCACAGTGGTGGATGTCCCCGTGGGTGTGTGTTCAGAGCACAGCACAGGTGGCTGGGGGACGTGCGATTGGAGAACAGCCACTTGGGGCATGGGCGTGGTAGCTGTGTGGAGTGGTAGACTACCCACCCTTGAGGGGATCCACGATTCCCTGTTTTTCCCCACTCTGTGTCCTCCCACTGGCAATATGACCCTGATAACCCTTAATTTCTTGCCTTTCTTTCCTCGGTATTTGCAGTGCAGCTAGGCGGTTGCCATCTTGGCCAGAAGTCCCTAATACTTATGTTGGTACCAGGAGTCGTTCTAGAGAAACAGAATTTATAAGGATGGTTTTCTGTAGTGGGCTTAGTGCTGTCTGGGGTTGGCTCTCCAATTTCAATGCTACTAAAGCCCTAATGGTGATAAGGAGAGCACTTTTCCTGGAAATAAGGAGGGCACTAATAATCCATGGTGTGCACTATTTCAAGAACTCCGTGAGATGGATGTATTTGATGACCCTGAGTCATGTCTTGTGAAGAGTGAGGAATTTAGTGACTTTGTATTTAAAACATTTGAATATTTGTGGAAAAGTAAGATCAATGATGAGTCTGGCTGGTTGCTTTTAGCATCTCTGGACAAACTAGTGAGGGAACAGCAGAAGCTCAAAAAGGAAAATCCAAAGCTTAAGACCCACATACATGATCTCAAGGTTTCTAAATGTATCCTGGAGGAAAGTCTCCTCTCTAGCCAGAACAGGGCTCAGATTGCCGAAATCCAAAACCAAGCTCTCATTGTGAGATTGGCTAACTTGCAACATAAACTCAAATCCCAGTCTCACCAACTATCAGAAGTTAGAGTGAGGTCACTGATTAGAAAAGAATGGGATCCAATGACTTGGGATGGTGATGTGTGGGAAGACCCTGAAGAACTTGGGGACATGGAAGTGTTAGATTCTGAAGAAGATACTTTGGATGAAAATATGACCTGCCCTCCCTTAACAGAAGTTGTATCCCCACCCCCACATTCTGAAGTATTACCCTCCCCACCCTTGCCTGAGGGAATTCATCCCTCTTTGTCTGAGGAATCAGCAGGAAGTGCTGGTGCTTCTCAGTGTCCCACCCATCTATGCTTCTAGGCCTATAACCAGAAGGAAGGCTAGGCAGGCCCCCAAAGTGAGATTCAAAGTGTGACACAGGAGGAAGGGAAGTACACCCCTAAAGAACTTTAGGAGTTTTCTAACTTGTACAGGCAGAAGCATGGGGAATGTGTGTGGGATGATGGAGGAAGGAACATAAGATTAGATCAGGCTGAATTTTACTGAAATAGGCCCATTGAGCAGAGATTTTAGATTTAACAATGCAGCTTGTGCAGTTGCAAGGGGTGCCAAGAGTTTATTTGATTGGTTGGCTGAAGTATGGATCCAAAGATGGCCTACTGCGAATGAGCTCGAGCTGCCTGATATCCCTTGGCTTAATGTCCATGAAGGGATTAAAAAGCTCAGAGAACTTGGGGTGCTGGAGTGGATTTGCCATGTAAACTCATCTTTGCCCCCACATTAGGAACATCCAGAGGATGTGCTCTTCACTAAGACTATAAGAA
Organism: Jaculus jaculus; assembly: GCF_020740685.1. Lineage (NCBI taxonomy): Eukaryota > Metazoa > Chordata > Mammalia > Rodentia > Dipodidae > Jaculus > Jaculus jaculus. The sequence continues at coordinate 72,110,700 of NC_059113.1, read as the reverse complement.
ACAGATTTGTGAGGGGAGCGCCAGCATATTTAAAGTCTCTCATCATTGGTCTCTTATGTAAAGAAGACCTCACAGTGGGAGCTGCAGTTGCTGAATTAGGTGATTTAGATGCAATAGGCATAACTGGATCTCGGGGTAACAAGGGCCAAGTGGCAGCACTGAATTGCCAAAGGTGAAGTGAATGTGTTTTTAGTAATAGACAGCATAGGCAAAATTATGCACATAAAGGTATGACTCATATGGACCTTTGGAATTGGCTGATAAATCATGGTGTTCCCAGAAGTCAAATAGATAAGAAGCCTACTGAGTTTCTTCTTGATCTGTATAAGCAGAAAAGTTCCAGAGCAAAGGATCATGAAGCCACTTTGAATTATAGCAACAGGGAATCAAGACCTCTTAATCAGTTTCCAGACTTGAGCCAGTTTACAGATCCTGAGTCCCTTGATTGAAGGGGTGGCTGGGTCCCCTCAAGCAAGGACCCTCCTGCAACCACCAAAAGTTTCAATATTAAACTTACACCTATCCTTCCTCAGAGGGACCTGTGGCCTTTTGCTAGGGTAACTGTACATTGGGGGAAAGGAAATAATCAGACCTTTCAGGGCCTACTGGACACTGGCTTTGAATTGACATTGATTCCAGGAGACCCCCAAAAGCACCATGGTCCTCCAGTTAAAGTAGGTGCTTATGGAGGTCAGGTGATCAATGGAGTTTTGGCAAATGTTAGACTGACAGTGGGTCCCCAAACCCACTCTGTGGTTATTTCCCCAGTCCCAGAATGCATAATTGGGATAGATATACTTAGGAGTTGGCAGAACCCCCACATTGGTTCCCTGACTTGTGGAGTGAGGGTTATTATGGTTGGAAAGGCCAAATGGAAGCCATTGAGGCTCCCACCACCAGGAAAAATAGTGAATCAAAAAGAGTATTGCACCCCTGGAGGGATTTCAGACATTAGTTCCACTATAAAGGACTTGAAGGATGCAGGGGTGGTTGTTCCCACCACATCTCCCTTTAACTCTCCTATTTGGCCTGTTCAGAAGACAGATGGATCCTGGAGAATGACAGTGAATTATCATATACTTAATCAGGTTGTGACTCCAATTGCAGCTGCTGTACCAGATGTGGTTGCTTGAGCAGATTAACACATCTCCTGGTACCTGGTATGTGGCTATTGATCTTGCAAATACTTTCTTCTCCATATCTGCCCATAAGGACCACCAGAAGCAATTTGCCTTCAGCTGACAAGGTCAGCAGTACACATTTACTGGTTTACCTCAAGGTTATATTAACTCTCCAGCCCTGTGTCATGGCTTAGTTTCCAGGGACCTTAATCGCCTATCCCTTCCACAGGGTGTCATGTTGGTCCTTTATATTGATGACATAATGCTAATTGGATCAAATGAGCAGGAGGTGGCAACCACTCGAGTTGCTGGTACAGCATATGTACATCAGGGGATGGGAAATAAATCCATCCAAAATTCAAGGACCTTCCACCTCAGTGAATTTTCTAGGAGTTCAGTGGTGTGGGGCATGCAGGGATAGTTCCTCTAAGGTGAAGGACCAGGTGTTGCATTTGGCCCCTCTTAACACTAAGAAAGAAGTACAATGTCTAGTGGGCCTATTTGGATTTGTGAGACAGCACATTCCTCACTTGGGTTTCTTACTCTGTCCAATATACCAAGTGACTCGGAAAGCTATTAGTTTTCAGTGGGGCCAGAACAAGAGAAGGCTGTTCAACAAGTCCAGGCTGCTGTGCAGGCTGCTCTGCCCCTTGGGCCATATGATCCAGCAGATCCAATGGTACTTGAGGTTTGCTTGAGTGGTAGGCAGGGATGCTGTTCGGAGCCTTTGGCAGGCCCCCACAGGTGAATTACAGTGGAGGCCATTGGGATTTTGGAGCAAGGCCCTGCCATCATCTGCAGACAATTATTCTCCATTTGAGAGAAATCTCTTGGCCTGCTATTGGACCTTAGTGGAAACTGAACATTTGACCATTGAGTTACTATGTGACCTGAGTTGCTATTATGAGCTGGGTGTTATCTGACCCACCAGGCCATAAAATTGGATGTGCACAGCAGCAGTCCATCATTAAGTGGAAGTGGCATATATGTGATAGGGCTTGAGCAGGCCATAAAGGTTACATAAGAAGTTGCCCAAATGCCTATGGTTGCTACTCCTGTTGCAATGCCTTCTGTCCCCAAGCATGCACCTATGGCATCATGGTGTGTGCCCTATGATTGATTGACTGAGGAAGAGAAGTCTAGGGCATGGTTTACAGACGGTTCAGCACGTTATGCAGGCATCACCTAGAAGTGGACAGCTGCAGCATTACAGCCCCTTTCTGGGGCAATTCTGAAGGACTGTGGTGAAGGGAAGTCTTCACAATGGGCAGAACTTCGGGCAGTGCATATGATTGTGCATTTTGTTTGGAAGGAAAAATGACCAGATGTGTGGTTATACACTGATTCATGGGCTGTGTCCAATGGTTTGGCTTGATGGTCTGGGACTTGGAAGGAACACAATTGGAAAATTGGTGAAAAGGACATTTGCGGAAGGTGTATATGGATAGAACTCTCTGAATGGGCAAAGGATATAAAGATACTCTGTGTCCCATGTTAACGCTCATCAGAAGGTGACCTCATTGGAGGATGACTTTAATAATCAAGTAGACAAGCTGACTTGTTCTGTGGATAGTGGTCAACTTTTTTCCTCTGCCACCCCTGTCATTGTCCAATGGGCCCATGAACAAAGTGGCCATGGTGGCAGAGAGGCAGGCTATGCATGGGCCCAACAACATGGACTTCCACTTAACTAAGGCTGACCTGGGTATGGCTACTGCTGAGTGCCAAATTTGCCAACAGCAGAGACCAACTCTGAGCCCCCAATATGGTAGTATTCCTTGGGGTGATCAGCCAGCAACTTGGTGGCAGGTTGACTACATTGGACCTCTTCCATCATGGAAAGGGCAGCGTTTTGTCCTTACTGGAGTAGACACTTATTCTGGGTATGCATTTGCCTTTCCTGCACATAGTGCTTCTGCCAAAACTACCATCCGTGGGCTTACAGAATGCCTTATTCAGTGTCATGGTATTCCACACAGCATTGTTTCTGACCAAGGAACTCACTTCACCGCCAAGGAAGTATGGCAGTGGGCTCATGATCATGGAGTTCACTGGTCTTACCATGTGCCCCACCACCCTGAAGCAGCTGGCTTGATAGAAACGGTGGAATGGCCTTTTGAAAAAAACAGCTACAGCACCAACTAGGTGGCAATAGTTTGGGCTGGGGAGTGTTCTCCAGCAGTCTGTATATGTTCTGAATCAGCATCTTATGTGTGGTACTGTTTCCCCTAGATCCCAGATTGATGGGTCCAGGAATCAAGGGGTGGAAATGGGAATGGTCCCACTTACCATCACCCCAAGTGACCCATTAGCTAGATTTTTGCTTCCTATTCCAGCAACCTTATGCTCTGCTGGACTACAAGTCTTGGTCCCAGAGGGGGCAGTGCTTTTTCCAGGAAACACAAAGAACATTCCATTGAATTGGAAGATAAGACTTCCCTCTGGTCACTTTGGCCTCCTAATGCCCTTTAGTGAACAGGCTGAGAAAGGAGTTACCATGACAGCAGGGGTGATTGATCCAGATTACCAGGGGGAAATTGGTCTGCTCCTCCACAATGGAGGTAAGGAAGAGTATGCCCGGAGTGCAGGAGGTCCTTTAGGATGTCTGTTAGTGTTACCATGTCCTGTCATCAAAGTCAATGGATGACTGCAACAACCCAATAGAAGTAGTGTGATAAATGGCCTGGATCCTTCAGGAATGAAGGTATGGGTTACCACTCCAGGTAAAGAACCAAAACCTGCTGAGGTGCTTGCTGAAGGTGGAGGAAATACAGGATGGGTAGTAGAAGAAGGCAGTTACAAATACCAGCTAAAGCCATGTGACCAGTTACAGAAACGAGGAATGTGATTGCAATGTTTCTGTCCTGCCTTGATAACAGAGTGTTCTTATGTATCTATACCATATTATGATTATATCATTAGCTAACTGTTGACTTTATATTAGACCCATTATATTAGAGACTAAGCTTTTGTTGGGGGTAAGATTTTGTGGTTCCTGTTATACATGGGATAGTTATGCCATGTTACGTGGAATTATGAGCTTGTTACGGTTTTCATTTGGAAATTAAGTATGATGTAAGGAGACATGATTTGATGACAAGTTGACAAGTGGTGGACGTGTGATAGTTAAGGTGCTGTCAACTTGATCTGTTTAGTAATCTGCAGGTTGCTTCTAGGAAGGTTCAACTAAAGGAAGAAGTCTTTCCCCCAGAGTGAGCCCTTCCCCCAGAGTGGGTGACCCAGCTCAGAGGGAGACTTGATATAAGGAAGCTCTGGGTAAAAAGACTTCCTTCCTTCCTCCCTTCCACTTGGCTGCCAGAGCTGCTCGCTACTTTCCAGCATGGATTAAAGACTAGTGCGGACTGAAGACCAGCATCAATTGAAGACCCATGTGGATCGAAACCCAGCTGCTATTCAGGAAGCCTCAAGGCTTTCCGGCACCATCTGCAGTTCCTGGTCGGGACTACTGAGGCATCTGGACACAAGGACTGAGCAGCTACCAGGTTCTGTGATTCTTGGGCCTGCAACTGCTGTTGGACTACTGTAAGCTTATCCAATAAATCCTCTTTTTAAATAATTCATTCTAGCAGTTCTGTTCCTCTAGAGAACCCTGGCTAATACAAGGACGTAAATATTTCTCCTTGTAGGATCTTCAGTGAGTGTTCTGTTTTAAATGTGAAACAGGTTAGAGTAGGATGGAGTTAAATCACAGATGCACAGATTTTGTAGATTGCAAGTACACCAAGAATACCTGGGAAATTGGGTGGTAGGAAAATTGGAGTTGTGGCCTACTCATTTCACTTGAGTTGTATCTTCAGTACAGGGGAGCTAGGGGTCGGAGAACTGTGAGCTGGGGAGCCAGGAGCAAGAGGCCAGCTCCCATCATGGCTTGTACAATTTCTGGCTCAGGGGAACAGGGTGTTGAGCACTCAGGGACTAGTCAACCTGGAAGTTGCAGCATTCATGCAGTGTCCAGGTTACCCCAAGGCAGAAGGAAGGCCACCCAGACCAGAGAACTGGGAGATGGGGAAGTATCCAGATCTCTTGCCTACTCACTTGTACAACCTTCAGTGCAAAAGGTCCAGGAGTTGGGACACAGGGTTAGGACAATCAGGAAGGAAGAGCAAAGGGTCTGCTTCTGCAGAATACATGAAGGTTCTAGGCCCCTCAAAGCCAGCAACAAGGGTATGTGGATCAGTGAATTGGGGGGCGATTTGGGGAGCTAAGAGGGAGCTTTGGCTTTTTCACTCTGTGCTGCCCTTCAAGAGCAGGGGATGAGGGAGTTGTGGTCCCAGGGACCATTCAATCAGAAAGGTGGAGCAAAAGTCCTGCTTTCACAGGAACCAGGCAGTGTCCAGTGTCCTGACTTCCCCTAGCCAGAATCAAGGGCACCAGGATTAGGGAACTGAGAGGTGGGGAACTAACAGGGACCTCTGGCCTACTCACTCACATACCCTCAGCAGGGGATTGGTTAGTTGGGAACCCAGTGGCAGGTCAATGATGAAGGCAGAGAAAAGTGCCTGCTCCTACAGCGTGCATGCAGTGTCCAGACCACTCCAAGGGAGCAGCTAGGGTACCAGGACCAGGGAATTGAGAAATGAGGTGAGGGACTAACCAGAATGACTGTCCTACTCACTTTACCTGTGCAGACTCTGGAGCAGGGCTGTTCTTGTTTTCTTTTTTCTGTCACTGTCACCCTTTCTGCCTTTTCCTCCTTCATTGTCTTTCTCTGTCTTCTCTCCTTTCTTTCACACACTATGTTTTTAGAGAAACACAGGAAGAGAGATAGAGAGATAGAGAGATAGAGAATTGGCCTGCCAGGTCCACAGCCACTGAACTCAAACTCCAGATGCTTGTACCGCCTAGTAGGCAGTGCTACTTGTGACTGTATCTCCTTTGTGAGTCTGGCTAACCTGGGATATGGGGAGTTGAGCATGGGTTCTTAGGCTTCACAGGAAAGCAACTTTACCACTAATCCATCTCTCCAGCTCTCACACACTATTTTATTGTGTTTTTCTTTCTCTGCCTTTCTTTCCAGAGAGTATTTTGTATATGTTCAGCATTATCTAAGTAGTTCTCAGGGCTATTCAACCTGATCATCAGGAGTGGGGAATGGGAGATGATACTATTCCCATGATTAGTGTTTTACTTTGTATATTTATCTGCCACTCTATATGATAGAGGTGATTTGACCCATTCTAGGCAGGATCAAAAACCTGAAGCACTGATGATTCACATGATTTTTCAAGTTCCAGCACAGTAACTAGTGGAACAGTCCGAATGCAGAGCCATGACTTTGATCGCTTTGTTGCACTCACATATCACTCCCTAATGCACTTCAGGCAACCTGATACAGGACAGCAGGAATGATGGGACTGATTTCCTAAGCCTTCATCTGTGCTCTTCAGTGTTAATTCTACTGAGTCCCTGAAGCATAGGATTAATGTTGAGAGAATTTCTGGTTCTTTTCTTTAGTCACTACTCATCACTCAGACCCTATGTATAGTAGACAGAGCTCTGGCCTCCTAGCATGTTCATAACTTAGTAATCACACAAGGGACTACCACCTTTTAATTTGTTATTGCACCGACACTGGTATCCTGGTATCGCTGTGTCTGCTCTTTTTCTTTTTACTATTTGTTTTCAAAAATGATTAATAGTAGCCAGGCGTGGTGAACACACCTTTGATGCCAGAACTTGAGAAGCAGAAGTAGGAGTTCAAGGCTACCCTGAGACTACATAGTGAATTCTAGGTTAGCCTGGTCTAACCCTGCCACAAAAAATCATGATTAATAGTCACAAAAAGGGTGAAGATGAATTCTTTTTTTTTATGGTTCAAAGGTACAATTTATTGGTAAGTGCATGTTTTTCATAATTACAAAATACTTTAATAAGAAAGTAATCTCAGTCATTCTTGTGTCAACTTGGTATTGGGAATTATCATCTTAGTATCTAACCAGTCACCTTACCTTCCTATTTATTTATTTATTTATTTATATTTTTATTTTATTTGTTTACATTTTTATTTTATTTGTTTTCTATTCATCAAATACAGGCAGTTTGGTACCAGTATTAGGCTCATCCATGACCAACCCCCTCCCCATTGGCCCTTCCTTGTTGAGGTATATGGGTCATGCCTTGTGGAGTTACCCACAGTTATTGGCACGCTAAATGTCTCTGCATATCATGACCCAACATGTGGCTCTGACATTCTTTCTGCAAACCTGCCCATTTATTAGAGTACAGTGGCCCGGTTTTGGAAGGGTTTCAGAGCTAGCAAGGGAATGGTCACCTAACTTACAAAATGCCTTCTCTGTGCAGATGGACAATTCCTACCATGTAGACTGGAGAAAATGGAGTGAGCTATGCTGAAACTCTGTTTTCTCATCCAATAAATAGTGATAAAATCTTAGAATAGGACCTAGGGTGTTTAAAGTCAGCTTCAATGCATATCTGTCTTACGTATTCTATAGAGATTCAGAAAATTAATTTTGTCAGTGAACTCCAACAACCTGATACTGTGACCTCACCTTCTTATGCAATTTCTATGTCTTGGATTAAAAATTATACTGTTATGATGTCTTCAAGTTGGTTGCTACATACACTTCTTGTATCTTTGAAATAAACAATGTCAACTGAGAAGAATTCTGCAATAGCTTTTATTTCATTTTCTCTCTCAGTAACCTCTAATTTAGTGGCCTCTACTTTATTCTTGTTGTATAAATGTTCTTGTTCAAAACACTCACTTATTCTTGGATGTACCTTTACATATTACAATTATACAATGTTCATCTTGTCTGATTCATGTTATTCTCTAGCACCCAGACAAAATTCTATCTTCATGAGAGAAAATACCACCTCTATACTTCTTAGGTATCTGCTGAGATCATTCCCCTACAAAAAACTATCATAGGCTTTTACTCAGGCCCCCAATTTTACTGAAACAAAGGCTCTCAAAAAAGTGCTTATCATCTTTGTGTGCTGAACTCTTCACAGTCCCATCATGTTGAGTTGATTTTACCCCATAAATGGGACAAGACAATGCTTGACAGAGATCAGTGATACTACTAGTCTCTTCCTTCCAATATCTCTTTGTCTAAAATGTCACCATGATGGATTAGAGTCTGCAGACCAACAATTTTTTTTTCTCATTGCTTCTTCATACATTAAAGACATAGATGCCCCTCCCAACACAAACACTCATAGTCTTCACATCATTACTAGCTATAACACACACACACACACACACACACACACACACACACACGGTCTAAACAATCTAAGGGTATATCTACAACACCCTCCCACATAAACATACAACTCAGAGTATACACAGCCTGAGGATATAGCTACTCATTCATACACACACACACACACACACACACACACACACACACACACACCCTATCTACCTTACCAATCACTCTTTCTCCAAATACCAATTTCTTCTCAAGAACATTCAATTTGGGCTGGAGAGATGGCTTAGCGGTTAAGCGCTTGCCTGTGAAGCCTAAGGACCCCGGTTTGAGGCTCGGTTCCCCAGGTCCCACGTTAGCCAGATGCACAAGGGGGCACATGCGTCTGGAGTTCATTTGCAGAGGCTGGAAGCCCTGGCGTGCCCATTCTCTCTCTCTCCCTCTATCTGTTTTTCTCTCTGTGTCTGTCGCTCTCAAATAAATAAATAAATAAATTTATAAAAAAAAGAACATTTAATTTATATGATTTAACATACATTTATCAATGAGTTTAAGATTTAAATAAACACCACCACCAATATCTCATAATCCTCACATGCAGAAAAATCATTAGGGCCTGAAATCTTGTTAAATATGAAGAAGGTAACATAACATGAAAACAAACAAAGTAGAGAAAAACCATGAATATTCTAGCCACACATTTTAGTGGAGGAGGTGGGTGAGAGTATCTCTGGGATCATTGAACAATTACTAATGCAAACAAGGATCTGCAGTGCCTAAGGTTCAGAGACCCAGGCTACAAGTAGTGCTGCCTCAGCCTCAAAAGCACAGAGCATCTAACTGTGTTGGAGAGGGGACATCTATTGATTAGGTGAAGGATGTGCCCAGAGAGACAGAAATTAGCTGGCTATGTCATAAAGAGACAGAGCACAGAGAGTTTGTGTGTTGAGAGACAGGAAAAGTCAAGCCAGACCTCCTCCTGGATCTATACAAAATACATCATCCAGAATATCCCAAACTGTGGCAGAATAAGATGAATGGATTCAGACATAAATCAGTTGTTACTTTATCAAGTGCTATGTGTAAAGTTATGTTTTAATTTGAGCCTCAAAAAAAACATGTTCTTGAGTAGACTTCTATCTTCTTAGATATGTATGCTTAATGATTGACACTTTTCTAGAAACAAATGAGGTGACCATTTCTATTTAAGAAACAACACAAAAAGTCTTTGAAATGAAAACCTGGTATAGGACAGTAGCAACAACAACAAAAGGAAGAAGAGAAAAACCATGAAGAGCATAGTGAAAAGAGAATTATGAGAGAGAGAGAGAGAGAAAGAGAGAAGGGGGTGGGGGGAGAGAGAGAGGGAACAAACCAGAAGGGAGAGATTTGCTATTGGATTTTGGTGGTGGTTAACACAATATGAGTAATTTCATTAGGTTATATGACATTGACTATGTTATAAGATGATATTGAGGAAGGAAGAGCCTGCACAATAGTCTTGATTTTTAGGAAACATGGGAATGGAGAAGGGTGAATTGAGACCTCACCAATTTTGTTCTAGGAGAATTTTGAGAAAAGACTGGATTGCATTAATTTTTTCAATAGAAGCTAAAAGATTGTTCCTCGGGATGAAGCTCAATGGATAAACACTTGACTTCCATGTGCAATACCCTGGGTTTATTCCATAGCATATAAATAAGTGGGTAAATAAGAGGGAATGAAGGATGTACAACAGGGAGGAAAATATTTAAAAAATATTCAGGGAGGCAAAAAGGAAAATGTCATGAAATAACTTTACTCCATAGATTTGCTTATTTGTTATAAAAACCAAATCTATTTCTATCATGTTCAGAGGACCAGAAACAACATACAGTAATTCACTAAGTATCATACATAACCAGAAGTCTGTGTTAATCTGGTATATGAAAATATTAATCTAAGGTCAATAAAATGGCAAATTTGAGCAATTAAGTGATATAGAGGATGGAGAGATAAATTTGTTACACAAATATCAGGACCTGAATTCAGATCTCTAGCACCATTGTAAATGCTTAGAAGGTTTGGCAGCCTACCTGTAATCTTAGCCATAGATATGCAGAGATAGGGGAATCCTGGAGCAAGCTGACAAGATATATTAGTAAAATATGCAAATTCTGAGTTCAAGAAAGTGTACCTTTATCAATAAATAAGTTGGAGAGCCACATGGCCTAGGTGGACTGGTGAATGTAGTCATGCACTAAAGATCCTGTCTCAAACAAGGCAGAAGGTGAGGACCTATACTTAAAGTTGTCCTCTAATCTCTAAACACATGATGTGGCATGCAGTTATTCAAACTCACACACATAGAGGACAGAGGTTGATGTTAGATGCCTTCATCAATTGCTCTCTATCTTTTCTTTTTAAATTATTTTTCACTGAACCTGGAGCTCCTGGTTAGGCTAGACTAGCTATCTTGCAAGTCCTAGAAATCTTCCTGTCTTTACTGCACCAGAGCTGGAATTACAGATGAACAATGTCACACCTGGCTTTGAAATGGATGCCAGTGATCTGAATTCACTAGGGGATTCATGCATAGTAGACAAGCACTAATCCAGCAGCGACAGCTCCTCATTGCCCAAATCCAAAAATGCTTCAGACTATACTGTTTTATTTGTAAATGATTATATAAGTAGTAATATTTTGCCATTGAAAAGACAATTTTTCAGAGAGAGAGAGAGAGAGTGTATAGATAGATAGATAGATAGATAGATAGATAGATAGATAGATAGATAATTATTTTGAATACATAAAATAAAGTTAGCAAATTTGAATGGCATATCAAAGCTATATATCCAGAATTAATAGGGGAAAACAAACAGAAAACAATCTGTTGTAGTCAGGTTCAAATTGCTGGAAGAAATCACTTAACCAAGAGCAGTTAGTGGGGATAAAGTTCATTTTGGCTTACAGACAAGAGGGGAAAGCTCCATAATGGCAGTGAAAATGACAACATGAGCAGAGAATGGACATTACACCTTTGTCTACATTAGGTGGTCAACAGTAATAGGAGAGAGTGCCAAACACTGGCAAGGGGGAGCTGGCTATAACACCCATAAGCCCATCCCCAACAATACACTGCCTCTTGGAGGTGTTTATTCCCAAATTTCCGTCAGTTGGGAATCTAGCATTCAGAACACCTAAATTTATGGGGGATATCTGAATCAAACCACCAAATTCCACTCCTGGACCCCATAAACTAATAACCATGCATGATGTAAAATGCAATACATTCCTCCAACTTTAAAAGTTCCCATAGTTTTTAATCAATTCCAATGATGTTCATACATCACCATAATCCAAGATCTTTTAACTGAGCCATAATACTAAAAAGTAACATTAAAAAACCTATAATGGCACAGAATAAACATTCATACTGAAATACTCAGCCAATACAAGATTTAAACATGGAAAACATCAAACTTGGTAGTTCCAAGTCTTACAACTTTAGTCAATGACAAATCTCCAAGTCTGATAATTCTAACAAGCAACAAATCTCTGGAGTTCCAATTCTGCCCCTCTGTCTAGGCTACTCACATGCTGGAAAACTGCATACAGTAACAGCAGCATTTTTAGCAGCCATCATGGGTCTTCAGTGCAATCCACAGGTTATCCTTATTGCTCCATTGGGTCTCCATGCAGGCATCCAATAAACCTGTTTCACACTGCTCATGTACATTTCCAAAACACAAGACAACATTTAAAACTCAATGACCATTTCTTTCTTGCATATCTTATACTCCACAATACTAGGTAGGGTGCCAATTTGTTACTCTAGAGGGAAATAAATCAGACTTTGAAGAACATTACACTCCTTGAGCACTCAGGCCCCTTTAAAAGACTCTACATTCTTCCTGTTGCCCCAGTGCAGATCAGCTGTCCTAATCTCAATGGCTGTAATCTCTCCCATAATTTCAAATGAATGGGCAGAAGTTTCAGCCCAAAGATTTCATGTCTGTGCCATATCCCTCTGTTCACACCAGTCAATTACTGCACAATACAATCCTGCACAAATTCTTAGGACATGGACATAACAGCCGGTCTCTCACACAAACTGCTTGTAGCCTAGTCCAAGCAAAGCTTTTCTTAATACTCATAAATCAAGCCAAACAGTCCATAATTTTTACTGCATTCAGGTCTTTCAACTCTGATAAGAAATAGACTTTCAAGCTGTACTTAGAGCACTACAATATATCTCTTCAGCCAAGGTTTCAAATCCTTCCACATTCCTCTTGAAAATCAGCTCCAAAAGGTAAAAGCTACACAGTCTGGTGTCTAGCAGCAACCCCACTTCTACTACCAATATTACTGTTGTAGTCAGGTTCTCATTGCTGGCAGAATCACCCAACCAAGAGAAGCTTGTGGCTAAAAGCTTTATTTTGGCTTACAGACTCTAGAGGAAGCTCCACAATGGCAGGGAAAATGAAGACATGAGAATAGGGTGAACATCATCCCATTGCCAACATTAGGTGATCAAAAGCAATAGGAGTGTGTGCCAAACACTGGCAAGGAGGAGCTGGCTATAAAACCCATAAGCTCTCCCACAACAATATACTGCCTTCTGGAGGTGTTAATTCTCAAATTCCATCAGCTGGAAACCTAGCATTCAGAATATCTAAGTTTATGGGGGACACCTGAATCATGACACAATACAGCTGTAAACACTGTAAAGAACCGTCTATTGGATAAGGCCAAGGCTTCTCTTAATATCAGTGGACTTATGCAAACTTTCAAGATCACTGATTGCATGCTTAAATTAAAATTCTTATACTGACACCAGGATCTAAATAATAAATCTCCATAATGGGTTATTCTCCCATTGCAAAGTAGTGATCATTCTCAGTAATGAGTTTGTATGCCTCCATGTTACTTCAAAGTTTGGAGAAGAAGATATAATGAAGATACCGAGTTTTATAGTTCACACTAAAATTATTAGCCCTAAGTGGCCACTAAGACTTTTATTTACTTTCTACTTTCTCTGTCAGAACATGCTTTGCCAGAATTGGCAAGCTAAATCTGAAATATTTTTAACTAATCTCAGAAAGGAACACAGTTACTGACTGGAGTAAACCCCTGAGACCTGAAGTCTGAGAGAGGCGGCAATGAGGAGGCCTGAGACCAGCTTGATGCAGGACCCATGGCCAGACCCACTCTGAACATAAGTAGCCATTATGTACTTGTCAGATTTTATGAGACAGTTTAGTTATAAACAGAATAAGTAGCAGACAAATTCAGTCTTTCCATCTTGTCCTTGCTCAGTAATGGTGGCTAAAAACTGCATTGGTGACCACTGGGATTTGTTAACACTCTTTGCCAGGAACAGAGGCCAGACAGTCATTAAACTGGATATAAACAAGACAGGAATTAAGAATGGGGAATGGGATGTCTGGACCTCCTATGAAACTATGTGGAGAAAACCCAGATTCTCCACATGTAATCTTGGGCTTTGGAGTTCAACTCAGCTACTAAGCCTCGAAATAAATGAAGTTCATTCCTTATGAGTACAACAAGGTATGGGAAAAAACACAACAAAAAGAACCTTACCATTGAGCAAAGAGGATATAGCATGTGCTTTGAACCCTCGTAGACGCACTCCAGTAAGTCCTTATTCGTTTTTCTTTTGTTTGGATGAAGCTGAGTCTTAGATTACTTTCAATAATATACAGATACTTTTTAATAAGTATAGTGATTGGACAGATTGCTCATTTGGTAAAGTACTTGCCTCAAAAGTTTGAGAAACTGAGTTGGGATCTGAAATACTCACATAAAACCTGGATGTGATAATGATCCCAGCTTTGAGTAGAAGTGACAGGGAATCCCTAAGGCTAGGTGAGTCAGTGAGCTCTGGGTTGTTGAGAAACCATGTCTTATAAGGTAGAAAGCTTTAGAAGATACCTGATCTTGACCTGTAGCCTTCATAGGCATGTGCCAACAAATGCATGTGTACTCACAAACATGTGTGCTTCCCCCAACACACCACAAGTACATAAGCTCAAAAAACTGAATAAAGTTACATTTTATGCAAGAAATCTAAAGGAATACCTATAAATGACAGTGGCTTCTTTATCATTGTTAAAGAAGTCTTAAAGTCAGTTCTGAATTTGTAGAGAGAGAATTCCTCCATGGATGATCTCTCTAGTAAGATACTGTGACTCATCCCCCTGAGTGCATCCATTGTGGGGGAGTGACTTCACATTGTGATCCCTAAAATGTCCCACATGCAGTCACAAAGAAGATTTCAGAGCACTTTCATGATTACTATACAGTTTAAAAGCAGAATAACAGAGCCATTGGAATTAAGAGTCAGTGACCTTCCCTGGCTTGGATCCCTTCTATAGCAATGGCAAAATTTCAACACTTTTATACTGATTATACTATAGATCTTAGGTAATGCACATAAATTGTATGAATTGCAGGATATGACAAAGAATTTAAATTAAAATATAAAATAAGTCTCTTAGAGGAAGTCTGTAGGTCCAAGCTATTCAGGAGACAGAGGGAGATGGATTACCTGTCTGGGTTGTAGACTGAGGTCAAGGCTTACATATCTGTTGCAGTCATGAGCTTCTCATTACTGGTAGAAACCACCCAACCAAGAGTAGCTTCTGGGGCTGGAGAGATGGCTTAGTGGTTAAGCGCTTGCCTGTGAATCCTAAGGACCCTGGTTTGAGGCTCGGTTCTTCAGGTCCCACGTTAGCCAGATGCACAAGGGGGCACACGTGTCTGGAGTTCGTTTGCAGAGGCTGGAAGCCCTGGCGCACCCATTCTCTCTCTCTCCCTCTATCTGTCTTTCTCTCTGTGTCTGTCGCTCTCAAATAAATAAATAAATAATTTTTTTTTTTAAAGAGTAGCTTCTGGGAAAAAGAGGTTTATTTTGGCTTACATGCTCAAGGAGAGGCTCCATGATGGCAGGAAAAATGATGGCATGTACAGAGGATGGACATCACCCCCTGGTCAACATAAGGTGGACAGTGGCTACAGGAGAGTGTGGCAAACACTGCCATGGAGAAACTGGCTAGAAATCCCATAAGCCCACTCCCAACAATAACACTGCCTCCTGAAATTGTTAATTCCCAAATCTCCATCAGCTGGGAACCTAGCATTCAGAACACATAAGTTTATGGGGGACACCTGAATCAAATCACCACATTCCATCCCTGGCCCCGATAAACTTATAACCATACATGATGTAAAATGCAATGCATTCACCTAACTTTAAAAGTCCCATAATTTTAATCAATTTCAATAATGTTCATAGATTCCCATAGTCCAAGATCTTTTAACTGAGCCATAATACCAAAAATACTCCCCCCCCAAAAAAAAACCCATAATGGCTCAGAATAAACATTCTCCCTGCAAAAGATGGCCTTGGGCATAGCAAAGAAATATTCAACCCATGCAAGATTTAGAACGACCAGTGCAGACATCAAACTCTGTTGCTTCAAGTCTAACAAGTCAAGTCAGTGACAAATCTCCAAGTCCAATACTTCTAACCAGCAACAAGTCTCTGGCATTCCAATTCTACCCCTCCAGCTAAGCTACTCACAGTGTTGGCAAACTTCATTGGGGCCAGCAGCTTTCCTTCGCAGCCATCTCATGGTCCTAGCAGTTCCACTGGGTCTCCACTGCAAGCCATGGTTCATCCTCTTGCCTCCATTTGTTCTCCATGAAGGCATTCAGCAAACCTGCTTCACACTGCCCCATGACCATTTCCAAAACACAAGACCGCGTTGCAAACTCAATGACCCTCTATTTCCTGCATTTTTATACTCCCTAATACCAGGTAGGGTGCCAATTTGTTAATCCATAGGGGAATAAAGCAAACTTTGAAAAACAGGATGCTCCTTCAAAAGAGTCTACATTCTTTCTGTTTCCCCAATGCAGGCCAGCTGGCCCAGTCTCAATGTTTGTAATCTCTCAAACAATGTGCAGGTGAATGGGCAGCAGTTTAGGCACAAAGATTTTTTTTTTTTTCTGTGCCATATCCCTCTGTTCATACCAGTTAATTTCTATGCAAAGCAACCCTGCACAACTTCTTAGGACCCAGGCATAACAGTAAGCTTCCCACATATAATTCTAGCCCAGTCCAGGCAAAGTTCTTTCTTACCCTTACAAGCCAAATCTCACAGTCCATGGTTCTTACTGAATTCAGGCCTTTCAACTCTGTCCAGAGTAGTCCATTAAGCTGTACTTAAAGCACTGCAAAGCATCTCTTAGGCCAAGGTTTCAAATCCTTCCATAATCCTCTTGAAGGCCATAATCTTCCAACAGGCCAAAGCCACACAGTCAGATGTCCAGCATCAATTTCACTCCTCGGTACCACTTTACTGTTGTAGTCAGGAGGTTCTTGTTGCTGGTAGAAATCACCCAACCAAGAGAAGCTTCTGGGAAAAAGATGTTTATTTTGGCTTACAGGATCAAGGGGAAGCTCCATGATGGCAGGGAAAACGGTGGCATGCACAGAGGGTGGGAATCACCCCCCTGGCTAACATAAGATGGAAAATAGCAACAGGAGAATATGCCAAACACTGGCAAGGGAAACTGGCTATAACACCCATAAGCCCACCCCCAACAATAATACTGCCTCCTGAAAGTGTTAATTCTCAAATTTCCATCAGTTGGGAACCTAGCATTCAGAACACCTAAGTTTATGGGGTACACCTGAATCAAACCACCACAATAGCCTATGGAGAGAACCTGTCTCAAAAAAAAAGAGGGGACTTCCAGTTAAGATGGTGGCGTAGGTACCACGCCAAAGCAGCCTAGGGGGTAAAAAGACAGAAAAAACTCAGCAAAATATACACTCTTACTAAAAAGCAAGGTGTATAGGAAATTGACATGGCAGCAGAGAAGTAGAAGAGATCCAATGCATCCAGAGCCCGCAGGGGCAGGAAGAAGTGCCCCTGGCAGGTTCACAGACCATGGCGTCAGCAGCAGTGCACCAGAAAGCATCCGGATTCAGCTTGAGCCGCAAAAAAGAAAAACAAACAAACAAACAACAACAACAACAACAAAAACCAGGCAAGGGGAGCTTCCAATCACACCAGAGCACTCTGCAAAACTCAAGAAACATGAAGGGAGAGTGGCAGTGAAAAATGGAGGAGCAGATCCCAAGATAGAAGAACACAGGGAACAGCAATTGAATTAGAGCAGCAGTGGCAGCCTCCCCTCCCCCACCACCAGTGCCCAGCTCCAGTGAACAGATCAATGGTCCAGGGTCCTGGCCATGCCAACTTGAACTGACAGCAGGCCCCAAGCAGGAACAGAAGTAACTGGGATTACAACAGGGAAGGGTCTCACCTGGTCACAAGCTGACTTGGAACCCTCAACAGATCAGAAAACTTAATATCCTTGTTATCAGGATTAAGGGTATGGGTGGGTCACCACACACCCTAAGGGACGGTTAGAGGATCTGGATGTCATAATACCTACTTTTGGATAAATAATCTGAGCTGTTTTTCACTGAAAGTGTACATTGTTTAGTTAAACTTTAGAATCTGCCTGTATTTTGTTCCACTAAGCCTACTTGAATACTCTCACAGTAGGCAAACCCAACACCTAGGGTCACTTTTGTAGATATTCTGAGTCTTGAGAGCCACACCTAATGCCTTAAGCTCCTACCCTGAATTTATATAACATCAGATTGTCTGATACATCTAATAATACCCAGCTAAATAGAAAATCCAATCATTAAATAATCCAGGATGCAAATATATATATCCCAAGAAACACCAAAAATCAAGACAATATAAATCCAACAAAAAGTATTTATGCATCAGAAATGACATCCAGTGAGAATGAGTTAGAGAAAATGCCTTAACATCCGACCTGAAACTCTGAGATTGACAGAGGAAAAAGCAGGGGAAACCCTTCAACATGTTGGTCTTGGCAAAGACTTTCTGAATATAACCCCAATTGCGCAGGCAATAAAACCACAGATTAACTTTTGGGACTTTAAGGAATTGCAATGATTTTGTAATGCAAAGGCCACTGTGAATAAAGCAAAGAAGCAACCTACAGAATGGGAAAAAAAAATCTTTGCCAGCTATATATCTGATAGAGGATTATATATCTAGGATATACAAAGAACTCAAAAAGTTAAATAAGAAATCAAACAAGCCAGTTAAAAAATTGGCTATGGGTCTAAATAGAGAGTTCTCAAAAGAAGAAATATGGATGGCATATAAGCATCTAGAAAAAATGTTCTACATCCCTAGTCATCAGGGACATACAGATTAAAACTATATTGAGATTACATCTCACTCCTGTTAGATTGGCTACCATCATGAAAACAAATGATCATAAATGCTGGTGGGGATGTGGAAAAAGAGGAAAACTTCTACACTGTTGGTGGGAATGCATCTGGTCCAGCCATTGTGGAAATCAGTGTGGAGGTTCCTAAGACAGCTAAAAATTGATCCACCATATGACCCAGCTATAGCACTCCTAGGCATATACCCTAAGGACTCATCCCATTTCCTTAGAAGTACATGCTCAACCACGTTTATTGTCGCTCAATTCATAATAGCTGGGAAACAGAACCAGCCAAGATGTCCCTCAACTGATGAGTAGATAATGAAGATGTGGCATATTTATACAATGGAGTTCTACTCAGGGGTAAAAAAAAAAAAAAAAATAATAATGAAGTTATGAAATTTGCAGGAAAATGGATGGATCTGGAAGGGATTATACTAAGCGAGGTAACCCAGGCCCAGAAAGTCAATCACCACATGTTCTCCCTCATATGTGGTTCCTAGCTACAGATGATTGGGTCTGTGTGAGAAAAAAGGAAAAAAAAAACAATTCAGTATCAGAGGCCAGTATGTCAAAAAGGAGATACAAAGGGAGGAGAAAGGAAGGGAGGAGGGTACTTAATAGGTTGGTATTGTATATATGTAAGTAGAAGAATAGATTAATTGGGGTGAAAAGGCCCAAAATGAGGTCAGGGGAGGAGATTGAGTAAAGGAAAGGTGGAGGGGGGCCTAATCAAAATCTAAGAAGATGCAAATAAATCATATGGAATCCTATGGTTTTGGACAGTGGAACATTCAGGAGCCATAGATTGTTGTTTGAAAATTTTCAGTGCCAGGGAAGGTATACCTCCAGTGAGTTGTTGGCCAGGGAGGTCCATGATGTCCCCAAAATGTTATAGGCCATTGCTGAGGCCCTTGGTTTCCCACCAGGAATAGATGGTAAGACCCTATTGCTGAAGTCTCCACATACTTGGGCTGCAAGGCCACTGAGAAGTCCTGCTGGAAATGAGCTGATAACCTCCTCCATGTAGACCAGCTGACAGAAAGCTGGAAGAAGCCATTCTATATGTAATTCAATGGGAGAAAGATATATCACAAGTGAAGATACTCAACAGTGGACATTGCAAGCCTTATAATTGGCCAGCCAGGCCAAATGAGCCAACAGATGCAATAGTGGCACATCTGTCATGGTGGAAACCAACTGCCCTCCAATTGGACTGGAAGGCTGCTCCATGGGAGGGAATACAACCCTGATACTGAAAACTTAAAACAGGGGTAAGTCATGATCCCTAGGGGTGTAACATCTGCTGATGTCTGGAAAAATGTATATTCTATGCTTATCAAACTGCCCAGTAAGCACTTCTCTTAATCTTCATACACTTATATTAATGCTACTCTCACTTTGGGTAGAGAATCTTCTCTTTTCAGATGGCAGTGACCTTGGGATGACTCAGAAGGTATCATAGTGCTGGAAAGAAGTGACTGGAGTACTGAGTAACATCTCGATCACACCTTCCAAGTCTCAGGGTCTAATGTGGAAGAGGTGGTGGAAAGAATGTAAGAGCCAAAGGAAGGGTAGGACTCCTTACAACATGCTCCTCCAGACACAAAATGGCCTGAATATCCATGACCTCATAGTGCCTGATACTACCTACACAAGACCATCATAAGAGGAGGAAAAGATGATGACATCAAAATAAAAGAGGGACTGACTGAGATGGGGAAGAAATATGAGGGAGAATGGAAATTCAAAGGGAAAAGTGGGGGGGGAGGTTATTACCATGGGATATTTTTTATAATAATGGACAATGTTAATACAAATTGAGAAAAAAAAATAAGAGAATTGGAGCTATAGTTTAGAAGCACAGTGCATGCCTACCATGCCAGAGACTTAGGGCCCATCCCCAGCACCCTGTGTTCTCCCTAGTAAATTTAATTCTTTGTAAGAAGTACAATTATTAAGTCATTTCTTCAGTTCTCTCAAGTATTGTCTACTTAAATACAGAAAATTGGCCTAGACATTATTTATTTATATTGACACTCAAGTGGGAAATAAATGTAGAGTCATAAAAATTTAAATACTTCTGGGTATAGTGGTACCTTTAATCCCAGCACTTGGGAGGCAGAGGTAAGGACCATCAGAATTTGAGGCCACCCTGAGAGTACATGGTGAATTCCAGATCAACCTGGGCTCCAGGAAACCCTACCTCAAAAAAATGTAAATAATCTGAAACTAAATTTATTCCTCTTAATACTCTCTGTACCCAACACATAGTGGTTGACTGGAAACTAGAGGAAGAGTTCAGTCTACAAATAGGTGATCAAATGTTGAAACCTGCATTAAACTTTAAGTTCATTCTTTTTGATCAGAGCTGTCTAAATTGACTGTTGGCTATGAAGGTGTGATATAACACATGTAAAGACAGGAAACAGTTGGTAAATTAAATCATTTCAACCTAAAAGAAAATTTCTTAGTTTCAATATCATGCTGTGGTTTGATATTGTAATGGCCATTTTTACTCAATTTGTGGAGAAGTCATAAAATCTCCCTGAAATTTACCTTCAACTTCAAAGTTAAAGAAGGCTTTGTCCCTTACAGGAAACACCTGAACCACAAGACACTGGAGAGGGTAGGATCAAGACTGACCTAAATCTCCTACATCTTCCCTCCCTCCCTCTCCCCCTCTCCCCTCTATCTCTCTCCTCTCTAACTCTGGTATATTAGTTATCTTTTTCCTCAATTTCTTAGTGGACACTGACCTGTAACCCCCACTTCCAGCTTGGGCCTACCATCCACAATGAGCTTTTGATCAGAGAAACCTACAAGGTTTCCCAAAACAATGACAGACTTCTGTCAGAGTACTTGATGACCCACCAAAGCCCAGTGATAAGACCCTATTGCTGAAGACTCCATACACAGCTGACGCGTAAAATGGAATGACATGGCTGGAAGCCAGGAGAGAGTCAGTCCCCAGACAGTCAGCGTGTCTAGTGCCAGAAGGCGCTACATAGGCGACTGGGGGAAATGACCAAGATCTGTCCAAGCAACACATTGTTTAACCTAATTAGCAACAAATAACCGGATGTGATGCCCACACAAGTGCAATAGTGGTACACAGCCATGGTGAGGAATCAATTGCTCTTGATTTGGCTAACTGATCCACTCAGTGGTACTAGACCCTTAGCTGGAGCTGGGAAACAAGTCAGAACCATACCCAAACACAAGCCCACTCTACAATATCAAGCTACCATCAATCACGGGGTATAAGAGGGCCTACACCTATCAAACTGTCTGTCAAAAAAGTAAGTGTTATCTCAATTTTCCGGGTGCTAACTTACTCTCCGTTGGAGAATCTGCTTCTCTTTTTCAGATAGATGCAGATCCTAAGAAGAGAGCTGCCCCAACATACCTCAAAAGGGGCCCAACTGAAACTAAGGACAACTGGCAAAATAAGCAAGGGTGATGTTTTCCTGTGATCCAGATACCAGCACAAAGGGGAAGGAGATCAACGCAGAGAAAAATCAACTCCTACCAAATCAGAGAGCCAAAGCCTCAGAGGCCCCCAACACCTCAGCACTGAAGCAGACCAAAAATGAACCCAACATGGCTCAGGGAAATCTTGCGGAAGAGGGGGCGGAAAGAATGTCAGAGTTACATGTTGGGTCATGATTTGCAGAGACATTTATCATACTAATAACTGGGGGCTAACTCCACAAGGCATGACCCATTTTCATTAACAAGGAGGGTCTAATGGGAGGGGGTAGATCACAGATGAGCCTAAATAATGGTACCAAACTGCCTGTATTCACTGAAATGAAAACTAATAAATTAAATTAAAAAAAAAAGAAGGCTTTGTCTTCATTAGTGATCTTGTGTCCCTCTGGCTGCATGAAATATGCTTTCTGTAGCACAAATAGATTTCATGCTACTTTTTTGCTGGACCTTAAATTGAACTGGAAATTATACCAATTTACCATTAGGCTTTAAAAATCCCATGCATATTAATTTTACTAATAATGAATTAACAAATTTATCAACTTATCTGGTATAAGGATGTCATTCAGATATCACTTTTTTTTTAAGTTTGAGACTTTATTTTAGGCAGTGAGGAAAGGTTGAGGAACATTAAAAAAGAGAGAGAGAAAAAGAAAGAGAATAAGTTAGACAGAGGGAGTTCACACTAGGAAAAGTGAAGGAAGTACCAAGAGAGCAACAAAAAACCAGAGAGAAGATTTTAGAAAAACAGAAAGAAACTGCCCTGTGAGAAGGGTTCTGGGATAGAGTAATAAGGTAGATGTTGAGGAGAAAAGATAGCCACTTTTGTTCAGCCCAGGTGTATCTTAAATAACCACAACAGATAGTTATTCCAAAATCTCAGACCTAGTCTAATTATGATGTGGTGGAAGGAGAGAGCTCTGGGATGCTTACACATTATGACTTTTCCCCAGTAAGGCATGTGTGTTACATAAATAAAGAGTTTCAGCTCCTATGCTGACATTCATAATAAGATAAATTAAGAACAAACCTAGTACAAGTTGACAATTACTCAGTATGCACAGTTAAATTTGTTTTTACCGAAGTTTTAAAACTGCTTCACTTGGTCACAGAGAATATTATGTCCTTGGCAAATTTCAGCTATATGAAGGATATTTCACAGAAATAAAATCTAATGACATGGGCTGGAGAGATGGCTTCATAGTTAAGGTGCTTGCCCATGAAACCTAAGGACCCAGGGTTGATCCCGCAGTACCCACATAAGCCAGATGTACAAGGTGGTACATGTATCTGGGGTTCATTTGCGGTGGCTAAAGTCCCTGGTGAGCCCATTCTTTGCCTTTCTCTCTATCTTTTCTCTCCATCTCTCTCAAGTAAACTAAAAATAACATATTTAAAAGGACATTTCATAGCAGAATGTATAAAATTTATTCATTGTAATAGTGATAATGATGAATAAGAAACAAGCTGAATAGCCATCAACAGAATAAAGCAAAGTTATTGAGTGGTCATATACTGAAATGTTTCACACATTAGAACAATTTAATATGTTTTATGTGACAGCATAGAAGTAATCCAGGAGAGGAAAATGAACAAAGCCTAGTGTGTATAGTGTGGTCCTATTTCAGGTCAACACCAGCTTGTTGGGTTCTTAGATTTATCATGACAAGTTACCACAATCTCAGTGGCATCACACCATGGAAATTCATGCAAATTCATGCTTACAAAATTGACATCAAAGGATCCTAAGCCACAAAGTTGACAGAGAGTGGTACTTCTCCTAAGGGCTCTTGGGAAGAATCATTTCCATGTCCCTCAGAACTTATTGGGCTACCCCAGTCTTTGGCTCGTGATAACATGATTCTGGGTTCTTCTTCCACCTTTCAGCTCTTCCTCTGCATCTGTCTTTGCCTCTGTGTATACCTTATAGTGACAGTACACATTCTATTAGGCCTCAACCACCATGATCTTCTCACTTTAAAATCCTTATTTTAATTATATCCCTAAAAGCTTTTGCTAGAAACTTTGTAACAGAACAAGTTAAGTTGATTTTGATATTGTATTAAGGCCTACATGAACAGAACCAATAAAACATGTATAGATGATTCACTGATAGATAGACCAATACACAGATGGAAGACACATAAATAGGTAGATGACAGAGGATAGATAACATATGAGAGGCAGCTTGGTGATAGTTAAATAGTAACATAGATGTCTATGATAGGTAGTAGCTATATACATACATATAACATAGATGATAAATGCATACTTACATGAAAATACAAAATGATAGCTAAGGAGAATTTAAGAGAATGTCTTAACAGCACAAGATAGAATCAGAAGGAACTAACATGTTTCCTCATCTCAGGGTGAATATCTGAAATCCTCTGGAGAGTCAGTGGTCTGAGCTCATGTTCAAAGGCTGAAGATGTTGGAGTCTTGTGCTTCTGAGCTTTGCCAAGAACAATAGACACTCATATTCAGGAAGGTCACTAACATATCCTGGCTGGCTTCTTTCTCCTTCTGATTTGGCTGTTTGAACCCTCAGGCCATTTGATGGTGCCACCCACAACCAGAAAAGATCTTCCTTTCAAGTGGCCATTACACATGCCAACCATCTCTGGAAACACTTTAACAGACATATTTCCTGGATGTTTCTGTGTACAGTCAAGTTGACTTCTAGGATTACCTTTTGTATATGGAGATAATGTTTTCATGAGGGTCTTATTTCATTTATTTCTTTCAAAATTGGAGATATTTGTAATGAAGATTTCCTTTTGCAGAAAGAGATGTGTATTTTTTCATGAGAAAGAAAATTCATCTTCTTTGTGTATCACTTGTATCTTGAATTTTCTCATTTATTATGATGATGTATTATACTTTCAATTAAATAAAATATAGCCTAAACCTAAAAAAAGATTGCAAAAATTATTTAACTTGAAGTTGTACTTTAATAAAATAACTTCAAGTCATACTTCTGGGAACTATGGACATACAGATTAAATAAAGTAAAGGACAAGGAGGTGGTAAAACTCTGTAATCACTGTCACATGCTAAGACAGGTAAAGTTAGACATATTGAACTTTATTTTATAGCACATGTTTATCACTGGAAAATAAGAGATATTAATTTCATATTATCATAATATTCAAATGCTTTTCTGTCCTGGGGAAAGGAATGATAAAGACATGGACCCCTACCAAAAGTACTGAAATCCTGTGCTACAGGGAACACAGCCATCCTCCCACCATCTACCTCCCTTATGGAAATCATTACTTTTTCTCTCAGAGGTATGAACATTGCATAGGGGAAGTATATTCACTGTACAAAGTCAGGAGTTTCTGCTGGGAAGTGGAAAAGGATTCCAGTGTGGTCCAAATCTATGGAGTAACTTGCAGAATGGTTTTAATTTTATAGAAAGGACTACATCTTTAACACATATGACACTTAAAAACTCCCAATTTTTCAGAATAATGAAAGCCCAGGCATGGTGGAACATATTTTTGATCCCAGTGCTCAGGAGGCAGAGGCAGAATGACCATTTTGAGTTTGAGGTTATCCTGAGATTACATAATGAATTCCAGGTTAGCCTAGGCCAGAGTAAAACCTTACCTCCAAAAATAAACAAAAAATGTTTAAAAAAAAATCTAGGTTACTATATTGTTTTAAGATTCCATTTCCTAAAAAAAAAGACTTAAATCTTTTTCTGCATATTTATGTACATTTTCTATGTAAAGTTAATGAAAATACTGATTTTAAATGTGGTCGTAAAGACATAAAAGTTTAGATGTTGTCAATAGCTTTTCATTTTAAATTTTAGTGACTTCTAGGTTCTAATCTTGGGATCACTTGTATTTATAAAAGCCTAGAACAGTGCCTGGAATGTTGCTTGTCTGAAAATGAGTTTGGAACCATTTTTAGCTAACTACTCTACAACAAAATATGTGGGGATAGTCAACATGCACATTTAAACATCAGAGATTTCTGCTTAGGCTGAGCCCTGAACCTAGACCTTGCTGTGGCTGCAGATGAAGAGTGGCCCAAGGATCAGTGACCTCATCAGGTCAGAGAGTAGATTAAACTTAAGATAGTGTCACTTAAGTAACACTGGATAAAATCTCAGTGGTCCCTTACCAGGGTAACAAAACCATCTGTTGTAAAACATTGTATTATACTTTTGTTGTTGTTGTTGTTTGTTTTTCTTACTTCAAATGTGGACCTAGCAGTGGGATACAGTATGAAAGGTAAAAGTAATACTGAGGAGTTGCTGGAGAGAATGTAAGTGTCAGAGGAAGGGGAGAGCTACTTACAATGCTGGCATAAGACAAATAGTGGCCTTGTCATCCATGATATCACAGTAGCTGACACTACCTACTTAAGACCTGCCTAATAGGAGAAAAAAATAATGACATCAAAATAGAAGACAGACTATTTGGAAAGAAGAAGGTATTCAGCGCATGGGGGGTATTTGAGAGTGGATAATAGGGATGGTTCAAAGGGATTATGATCATCGTATTCTTTTGATAGAAATGGTCAATAAAAATTTAAAGCAAAACAATAAAATATTGAGGATCTGTAATTGTGTTTTGTGTTACTTCAGGAAGTTAATTTTTTAATCAGCTTACATCTTCGTATAAAATGGCGTTATTTTTTCCAATGTTGATTACCACTAAGAATAGAAATGAATTAAGAGCAACAGAATTGAGTATACTATTTTCATAAAATTATCATTCTCCTTATTAGTGTCTGCCCATTCTTCCTTCATTCTGTTATCAGAGTGGTTCACATCTTATTTCAAATTCCACCAGCTGCACTGTGTATTGGAAGCATTTTGTATCCTGGAGGTAAAACTTGATCATTTAAGCTCTAGCCATAAGTATTTCTGCAAGTAGCTCGTCTTTTCCAATAAGAATCCTTTGGGGCCCATCTGGCTTCCTGCCTCCACGTGAATCAGAACAACATTGTGTTTGGTGGTGCTGGAGTTCTCTCAGCAACAGAGAGATGATTTGCAATCCTGTTTTCCCCTTCTCCCTCTCTCTTCTACTCTGTGATCATAAATCTTGCTTCCCACAATAACTCAAGCACATAGCAGGAAGGTATGCATACTATAGGAACAATTTCTAATGGGACCTAAGTTTCAATCCTACACGATGCTAAAATTTGACTCCTAAGAAAATGAACTATGTCTTTGAGGTGATACTTATTCACTGGGCTAAAGAATATTTTAAGGGATTCTGTAATTATTTCACATTGGTAGATGTTAGCTTTGGTTGTAGAAATTCTGAAGTTATTGTGTGATCAGTGCCCTGGTTTTCATGTGTTATAAGGAGAATTGTTAAAGGTTGTTCATGTGAATTTTGAAAATATAGCCACCTGGAGAACTAGGAAATTTCTATACAAATACTATTTTTTACAAAAAAATTAATTTCATGGAGAATTATTATTATCTTTTCACCAATTAATAGTGGTAATTACAGAGAATAAAATTATGTGATTTAATGTAATACATTTTTATTTGTATTTCATTATTACTATTGTGAGGTTCTTGGTACATCTCCCACATCAGCTCCAGTGAGAGATTCTTCTAGGTAATTGAGTTCTTTAAAATCCTTACCATGCACCTCAACTTTTCTAAAATAATTAGCCTATGGTTAGTTGAAGAAACAACAGATAGAAAGAGGGGGAAAGAATTTTGCCTTTTTGGATTAATTGCCAGCTAAGAAATGAGATTTCTTTCAACCTATTCCTGTTCCCTCCACATTCCACAGCATTATTCTAATATAAATATCTGACACACTAACACTATGACCTTATTTGTTTATTCAATACTACTGTGATGGTCAAAAATTTAAGAATCACTAATGGATTCAAGAACTGATAAATAACTCACCCAGGTATGCATTTCTTTCAGTATTGACAAAACACTTTCTGGTGCCATAGAGTAATTATTTTTCTTATTTGTTTATTTATGATTGATGTATTATAGCAGTTACCTTCTTGTTAATGAGACAAAGCACCTAACCAAAAGCTGCATGTATAAGGAAAGGGTTTACATTCAGCTTACAGTTTCCAGAGGACATTTCATCACAGTGGGGAAACATGGCAGGAACAGACAGACAGCAGGCATGGTATTTCACATTCAATCTAGTACATGTGTATCCATTGTACATAGTACTATGTATTGCAGGGGCATTTTCATAAGTACATAATATACTATATACTGTATGCCCCAAACTATTCATCCTTCCTGTTTTCCCCCCCTTAGGAAAGTAGTTTATCTAAACTTAGTATTAATTTCAAACAGTCAATATAAATGTTTGCAAAACTATCCATGAATGAATTGTCTTTGTAAGAATTATTACCATTTTCAGTTCTCTACTGAGTAGAGTATGCCCTATTCTCATTATCAGATAATTCATTTTACCATGGACTATCCATTTCAGAGTCTAAAAGCTGAGTATGTTAGTGTTCCCTCTTCAGTACCAACATTGCGGACATGCAATGAAATTTCTAATGAAAGATATATACTGAATATAAAAGTAAGTCTTGATGATTATTTCAAAATTTACTTATAGCATAGTAACATTATAAGTAAACTGTTTATTTTGCCAGAATGATAACTACTTAATCACATTCCACTACTTTACAAAGATCTCACTAGGAGATGCTTCTGATAGATAGCAGTGCTAAGGCTAAGATAATACCCAAAGGTCTTATAACATTGAGGATAAATACAAGTAAAAGTAATAGATCTTAAAACTATTCAGTAAGTCACTAAGTTGGCATGATAACAGTTCACCAGAACTGCCAATTATGAGATTGCCTAAACACATCATTTTTCTCAAATTGATACTATGACATTTAGGCAATACAAACATCAAAGTGCATGTCTGGTAGAGTTCACCTGTCAGTATTACACAGAAGTGAATATAGCTTATTGACAATTATTAGATTATATGAGGGTCAACCTAAGCCTTATCATTGTGTAATTGCTTCAAATTGTTTTAGGGAAGATAACCAGGAACCTGCCAGGAAGGCACAGAGAACTGTTGCTGTCTTTCAGGGAAGTAAACACACTGTCCACAGCCACAGTTGTATAAACAGGCTGGGGATGAATGGCTCACACACTGTTTTTCTTTGACTGCCCCCTCAGGCAGGTCAAATTATCCCTTAGACCACCTACATTCACTATGCCACACATGACACCTAGCTCTTAAGTTTACTAAATTGGGGTTCTCTTCAATTCTAATATTACAATTCTTGTGTTCTTTTTTTTCATTAACAAAGATATTCTTTTATTTAATTACATGTTTAATTCTATTCTTTATATTTTAGCTTGAATATTCTAGCTTACTTTTATGCTAAGCTATTCTTTGTTCTTATTATTAATTATGTACACACTGTTTATATAGTCAAGTTACCAGTGTTCCTGTTTTGCTTTGCAAATTTAATGTTCCTTTGTTTTTAGATACTTGCAATAATAAGTACTTTTTTACTAAAATATTGTTATACACATTTTTAATGAATATGAATGAACATAGAATGTACTTTTAATTATCATGAATGCATGATATGAATAAAAAATGTAACTGAATGTGATCTTTCTTTGTTAGGGTTACTTAAGGACTTAGCTCAGGATACTTCTCTGTAGGAGGCATTACTTATATACTATATAGAATGAAGTAGGATTTATATCATTATAAATGACATACATATCCATGTGAACATAATGACAGGAGATCAGTAAAATATATTTTAGTTTAGATATAGGAAAATACTTTTACTTTAAGAAGCTACTTAAAAGCATATGGGTAGATAAGATTATTGTTAGTACCTAATTCCAGTGTCATTGCTGGGGAAGAAAAATGCACAGTATGTAGAGGATGACAATTTTTTTTCAATCTCATTCTAGCCCAGGATGACATGGAACTCACTCTGTAGTTCCAGGCTGGTCTTGAACTCACAATGATACACCTACCATTGCCTCCCATGGTCTGTGATTAAAGGGATGTGCCACCAATCCCAGTTTGTAGTGGACAATTATGAAGCATTGGCTTATACTGAGTGAAATGGAAGCTTTTGCAACTTTTTTTGTTGTTGTTGTTCATTTCAAGGTAGTGTCTAAGGGTGTAACTCCAGATCAGGCAGACCTGGAAATCACTTTGTAGTCTCAGGGTGTCCTCAAACTCATCACTCTATAGTCTCGGGGTGGCCTCAAACTCATGGCAATTCTCCTATCTCTGCCTTCTGAGTGCTGGGACTAAAGGTATGCGCCACCACGCCCAGTCTTTTGCAACATTTTAAACAAGATTCAGACTTCCACGTTGTAGCAATTTCTCTGTATAGTGTATCAGGACAAACATCTACATAGGAAACCCTATTAAGTAGTCACAAGAGAAGGATCTCTAACAAGTGTAAAAAGGCTCAAAGCTTAGGGAGGGGGACAACATAAGTGGAAATCTGTCATGTGGCATGCTCTAGCATGTGGACCTTGGTATGTAGAATGGGGCAGTTTGAGCCAGGAACATGGGAAATGTACCTGCATTGATGATGGAGAAAGCAGAGTAGGCTCAGAGGCTAAGAAGAACTACATTGTTCAGAATAATCCTCGGAAGTTCTCACCAAAAAATGCACAGAGACCATGAGTGAAAAGTGAATATAGGGAAATATGTTTGCGGTGGAGGTTTGTGCCCAAATTTAAAATTAGTACAATCTATGCGGTTGAAAGATTTTGATCCTTCTACTTTCTGCTGCCATGCTGTTAATTTATTTATTGCTGTTTATAAACTTAGGCTAAATTACTTTCCTGCTTCCTCATTTTCCAAAATGAAGTTTTAAGATGGAGCTCTGTTTACTTGATATGTTGAGCTGATTTTGTAGTGATTAATGCTCATTTGTAAAGTTTTGAGGTTTATCCTTAGAGCAACATCTAGTTCTCTTAAATTTCACAAAGAAAGCTAGGAACTGGAGAGGAAAGAGGAATCCATTCTGAAATATGATGGGATGATTTCTGAGTTTCTATTTGTTCATTAACTTCCTAATTTGATGTTTCTGTGTGCATGTATGAGAGAAGTAAAACGTATGAAGTTTGTATAAATTTAAGTTTTCATTAAGATAATTTTTTGTCACATATTTATATGTAATTTAACATTGCATAACAGTTCTAGAACTCAATGAATTTCCCATGCATACAGTGTCAGTATACTGAATCCTGTAGTGAAAATAGGCATATTGGAATACATGGTAATCTTGAACTTGAACTTCAGTTCACTCCAGAAAGAGTCTGATTGTCAAATCTATTGAGGGTGACCCCTGCACAGTGACAATGTTAAATAATGACCAAGATCTGTTTCCTCACAACTTAGTTGTGTATTTGCTCTTTACTTTCATAAAAATTAAGTATTGCAGTGAAAAATCCCCATTTTAACTTGAAAATACTGAAATAGTTTGAGCAAAATATAATCCTAGCTCATATTTTGTGCCAAGTGTTAATATTTGTTTTATCCAAGGGAATTTCCATAGCCAATATTTTTAAAAGCACATATGGTTGTTTTCTGTGGAAAAATACTTAATATATAGTTTTTGATATTTGAAAATAATGACACTAAAAGTAATATATCAATTTATGAAACCTCATGTGCTTAGCAAGAAAAATAGCAAACAGTAGTGCTTTCTTAAACTTGATATAGCTGCTTTAAAATTTTCATATTTCACTTAACGTTTTGCATTATTTCTCTCACCCTAGCTAAGTAAGGAGATGGTGCATTGGTTGAAGTAGTTGCTGTGTAAACATAAGGAACCCACTTCCTAGTCCCAGTACTCATGTAAAATGCTAGGCAGGAGTAGCTCATGCCTCAGTGCTAGAATGGTGGTGGCAGAGAATCCCTCAGCTTCCTGGGTAGCTAGCCTAGCTGATCTGGTGAGCTCTCAGTCCATTAACAGACCCTTTCTCAAAGATTAAGGTGGAAAGTAATTAAAGGGAAACCCAACAACCACCTCTGGCTGCAACAAATATACATGCACACCTAGAAGCATGCACACCCACACATGTGCTCCAATGTGCACACACACAAGCACATTATACACATACACACAAGCACATTACACACATATGCACAAAAATATTGCTGCCATACTCTTCTTACCTCCTTTTCAAGGTGTACTACTACTACCACCAAGATGTTTCATATGGATATATCATTTGTTGGTACCCTCTTTTCCCTCTTCCCTGCCCCCATTCTGTTAGGGATGTTCCTCAGTGGGGTTGTGGGTATTCCCCATAGGGTTGTAGTTTATGTGTTGTGGGAGGAATAGTCAGTAATTTGGGGGAGGAGAGAATGCCTCTGGGTATGATATCTCAATCTGTGGCTTTTACAATCTTTCTGCCCCCTCTTCTGCAAAATTCCCTGAGCCATGGTGGGTGAGTGTTAGGTGTATTTCAGTGCTGAGCTCTTAGGAGCCTCTGGATCTCTATTTTGGTAGGTGTTGAGTATCCTCAGAGTCTGTCTCCTACACCCTGCACTGATTGTCAGGAGCAGCACAGAAGCAGCACTCTTGCTTGTCTCCCCATTTTTCTGTGAATTCAACTGTGGCTTGGCAGAAGTGCGAAGTGTAGTTTATCTTCTCCACTATTGCTACCTTCTGGAAAAAAAAGAACAGATTCTCCAATGGAGAGTTAAGTCAGCATAGTTTAAATGGGATGAGCATTATAAATTTAGGGAACATTTGATGTATGTAACCCATCTTTTAGCCAAAGACTAGTGAGAGCTCGACACTGGAGAACATAATCTTTGTCTCCACAGGATTCTGATCTGGTTCCCAATTCTAGATATGGGTTCCTTTACACTGAGCAGATCTCTTAACCTATCACTGTGTTGGTTACACAGTGACACTATGTGAAACTATTGCACTGGTGTATACATCGGGTTTGCTTCTGAGTAGCTTAGATCTCTGGTTACTCAGCCCATTGTTGGCTATTTTCCTACAGTAGCTCATGTAGCACTTTCTAGCAGTAGACAGGCTGTTTAGGGCTGGCTTTCTTCTGAATTCCAGCCAGTCTCCTCATGTTCTGTGTCAGCATCATATGGTGTCTTCAGCACTAGGGCCTTAGCTTTTGCCTCAGGCAGGTAGTCAAGTGCTTCTGCAGAAAGTTGTCTTGATTCGGGGACCTTGTAGGTCTCTTTGATCAACAGCTCAATTTGAGTTTACCTGCTCTTTTATTCAAATAATTAAAAATATTATTTTAGGGCTTGAGAAGTTGTTTGGTGGCTAAAGGCACTTGATTGCAATGCCTGATAGCCCAGGTTTGACAACCCAGTACCCACAAGTGACACATGTATCTGGAGTTTGTTTGCAGTGGCAAGAGCCCCTGACATGTCCATTCCTCTCTCCCTCATTATTTTTCTTTCACTCTGCCTAAAAATAAATAAATGAAATTATTAAAGGTATTTTAAAGAATATAATTTTAAGTTGGAAAAGTAAGATAATATTACATATTGGTTCTGATGAATCTCAGGCAGTCCATGAATGGAGGAAAACTTTAAACTTATTATCCTCCTGCCTCCACCTCCTGTTGGGATTGCAATAATGTACGTCCATATCTGGTTTTATGTGGTGCTAAGGATAGGGATCAGGGATTTGTGCATGCTAGATAAGATCTCTACTAACTGAGCTATATCCCCACATACAATTTTTCTTTTAAGCTTAGGGTCTCATAAAACTCAGGCTGATATCAAGTTAGCTTTGCATCTCAGGATGATCATGAATTTTTGTTCCTCCTGTCTCTATCTTATAAGTGCTTATATTACAGGCATGAGCCACTGTTCCTGCAACAACTTAGTTTTTTATTTTTATTATTAAATATAGACATATCTTGTATGTCAACATCACATGTTGGTACCAATCTTTCCCTCCTCCCTGTCCCTTTTCTGAAGAGGCCTCCCTCATTGGGGATGCAGGTCAATCCCATGGGGATTGTGAGTTATGCATTATGGGGGTAGCAGTCAGTTATGGGGGAGAGGCAATGTCTCTATGCAAAATGTCCCAACTTATTTAAAAATTTAAGTTATTAAGCATATAAAGTAAATGCAATCATTATAATGAGTACATATGTTACAGAAAGTAAATTTATTATGATAATATTAAATATTTCAAGTTGCTAAGTTAAACACCATGAGTTTGGAGCCACCTTGAGACTACAGAGTGAATTCCAGGTCAGCCTGAGCTAGAGTGAGACCCTACCTCGAAAAACCAAAAAATAAAAAAAAAAATAAATAAAATAAATAAAATTTAAATTAGATCTAAAAGGATCTCTGTAATGTTTTGCTATTTATCTAGTTTTTCATTTCTAAAGGTTAAAATTTTCAATACAGTGTGTTTAAGGACTCCTAGAAACCTACTGGTTAATAGCATAGTTTTTATTACAGTTTAATTGCTTTAAATTTCCTAGCTATTGATAGGGAGAAAAATCATGTAAGAAAGATATGTCCAGTGGAGGTTTAGAATACTAGTCTACAGTAGTCTAGATTAATAATGTTGAAGAATGTGTCACATATTAAATGAAATTTTATTATAAAGTATGAAATCCTAAAAGAATACATGTTAATATTTATAAAAACGTGAAGCATAATGCCTTCATAAATGCCCTATGAAAAAAATTTCCTAATGTACCTAAAGAAATGTAGTTCCTTTATTTTAATTGCAAAAAATATGTGACTTTCTGGTATTAATTCATATTTCTTATCAATAAGTGACATTTCTGTTGATTAAGAAGGCACTTTATTTTTTGCAAGAACTTAAAGAAATGTTAATTGTGAACAAGAAACATGTAAATAAACTTAAATACTATGCATTCTGGGGAAAAGCTAATGGCAAGTATTAATAGCTGAAAGAATTTTAGAAATAATTATTTATCCCAGCAACCTGTCACAGAATGCAATACCCTTGGTGTGATGCCATGCCTCACT
The DNA here is from genome assembly GCF_020740685.1 of Jaculus jaculus. Lineage (NCBI taxonomy): Eukaryota > Metazoa > Chordata > Mammalia > Rodentia > Dipodidae > Jaculus > Jaculus jaculus. Next base: position 72,075,627 of record NC_059113.1, on the reverse strand, counting down.
GTACATTTGGCTAATCACTTCCTCCTAGACAATCACTACTTTATACACAAGACTGAGCTGAGACAAAAGCTGAAAAGACTTATAGGAAACAAAAGGGGGCATAAAAGAAAGAAGGAGGAGAAGGAGTGAAGAAAGATACATTGGAAAAAGGGTGAAACTAAAAGGAAGTGAAGACTGAATATTCATTTTATATTTACATTAATAAGTGTAGATTGGTGACTCTTGTTTTTTGTTGTTTTTTTTTGTTTTTCAAGGTAAGGTTTCACTCTACCTCAGGCTGATCTGGAATTCACTAGGTAGTCTTAGGATGGCCTTGATCTCACAGTGATCCTCCTACCTCTGCCTCCTGAGTGCTGGGATTAAAGGCATGTGCCACCACACTCGGTTTTAACATTTAGCTCATTTTAATGAAAGTATAGCATTAATATAAAATAGTTTATAACATTTAAAAAAATCTATTTATTTCATGAAGCATCATCATTTTGTTTTTGTTACAGGACTTATTGGGAAATATTTTCATAGAATATACATGAATGCATTATTCTGTTTTTTTTGTTGTTGTTATTGTTGTTGAAGAATGATGCATTAGTTGACGGAGATTAATAGAAGTGGTTAATTCCTCAGACTGAGCCATAGGACAGTATATGAGCACTAAATTCTTGTACAGCCCATCTTCCACCATATATCTAATAGGACTTTCCTGTTATTGGATACTCAGGGTCCAGGAAAGTCCTTAAATCCCATACCCTAGGTTTGTTTCTAATTTTATTTTATTTTATTTTATTTTATTTTATTTTATTTTATTTATTTTTAATTTGATTTATTAGTTTCTTTTCATCAAATACAGGCAGTTTGGTACCATTGTTTAGGCTCATCTATGATCTACCCCCTCCCATTGGACCCTCCTTGTTGATGTAAATGGGTCGTGCATTGTGGAGTTAGTCCCCAGTTATTGGTATGCTAAATGTCTCTGCAAAACATGACCCAACATGTGACTCTGAAATTCTTTCTGCCCCCTCTTCCACAAAATTTCCCCGAGCCATGCTGGGTTCATTATTGGTCTGCTTCAGTGCTGAGGTGTTGGGGGCCTCTGAGGCTCTGGCTCTCTGATTTGGTAGGAGTTGATTTTTCTCTGCGTTGGTCTCCTTCCCCTTTGTGCTGGTATCTGGTTCACAGGAAAACATCACCCTTGCTTGTTTCACCAATTGTCCTTAGTTTCAGTTGGTCCCCTTTTGAGGTATGTTGGGGCAGCTCTCTCCTTAGGATCTGCATCTATCTGAAAAAGAGAAGCAGATTCTCCAACGGAGAGTAAGTTAGCACCCAGAAAATTGAAATAACACTTACTTTTTTGATAGACAGATTGATAGGTGTAGGCCCTCATGTACCCCATGATTGATGGTAGCTTGATATTTTAGAGTGGGCTTGTGTTTGGGTATGGTTCTGACTTGTTTCCCAGCTCCAGCTATGGGTCTAGTACCACTGAGTGGATCAGTTAGCATAATCAAGAGTAGTTGGTTCCTCACCATGGCTGTGTGCCACTATATTTTATTAATTAGTTTAGTGCTCAGCAAATACAGTCAATTTGGTATCATTATTAGACTCATCCATGACCTACCCCTTGCCCTTGGCCCCTCCTTGTTGAGGTATATGGGTCATACATTCTGGAGTTAGACCACAGTCGTGGGTAGGATTGAATAAAAGACTGAGAAGTATAATTATTAAATTATTATATTTATCAAGGGATGTAAAGAGCCAAGAAAATGCACTCACTGGCAAGAGATCCCACGTGGAGATGTCTGGGAAAACTGTTGAAAGAAAAGAGAGAAAATACAGTTCAAGTAGTTCTTGCCATGTGGGGAGCTGGAGGGGATAAAGATCCAATGTGTAGCTTAAGGGCCAAGAGAAAAACTCACCCACACCAGGAAGTCCCAAAGTTGTTGGAGACCCTGCCCTCCCCTTGCAAAGGTATTTATAAACATATAGTGAGTGATAGGCTGTCTTTCAGCTCAGTTGAAACAGAAGTTCAGCTGGTTGATTAGGGCTAGGGGCTTTCTTAAGAAGAGCTAACCCTGACACCAAGTTCTGGGGCTTGAACTTGACCAACCCAATGAAAGTCCTCCCTCCAGGGAGGGGTCCTGGTTGTTTGTGAAAAAAACAGGTCAAGGGAACTAGGCAAGAGATATAAGTCAGATCATCTTTGATTACTAGAAAGTTCAGACATTCCTGCCTTTTTATTACTTCCATGGGTCCAGCCACCATAATTGTACCTCCCTCTCACCTCCATGCTGCTATTAGGGTTATATCTTTTAGTCTCTGGGATTCACTATGTAGTCTCAAGGTGGCCTCAAACTCATGGTGATCCTCCTACCTCTACATGTGCCCTCACGCCCAGTCTCCAGGAGGAAGGATGCTATGGTATCAATTCAGTTTGGACTTGATTTTATAACATCTCCTTCCCTCCTGGTCCCTGTCAGGTATGCCTGTAACTCAAGATGTTCCTGTTTAGAAGCTTCAGATGTGGCAGTACATGCAGTTTGTCTTTCTGTGCTTGTGTGAGATCATTTAGTTTGATCTGTTTCAAGTCCATCCATTTTACCACAAATTTCATTATATAAATTTTCCTTAGTACTGAGTATAATTCTATTGTTTATATGCACCATATCTTTATGATCCATTTGTCAAATAATGTACATCTGGATTGATTCCAGTTTGTAGCTATTGTGAATTGAGCAGCTATAAACATGGTTGAGCAAATTTCTCTGCAGTGAAGAGTGGAGCCTTTAGAAGAATGGCTAGGTCAGTTGGTAGCTCAATTTTCACCTTTCTCAGGATTCTCCATATCTATTTCCATAGTGGTTATACAAGTTTGCACTTTCACCAGCAGTGAATGAAGGTTCCTGATTCCCCACATCCTCACCAACATTTATTTTCATTTGATTTTCAATGATTGCCAACCCTACTGGAGTAAGATGGAATCTCATAGTTATTTTATCCTATTCAGCTCTCTTCCCCATTTTTTGAGTGGATCTTCACTAGCTATACTGCCGACAGAGGCCCAATATCTAGAATCTACAAAGAATTCCAAAAACTAAGGAATAAAAGATCAAACAGTCCACTGGAATGATTTTTCAAGAAAATATTAAACTTGAATGCCTTAGAGAAAGAACTTAGTTTTAAGAACTGTGCCTCTCCTTTTAAATAGCCAAGACTCCATTTCTATGTCTAAGTAATGGGGGAAATGTTAGGCTGACAGAGTAAAAGGATGCTTAGAGGCTTGGAGGACTACAAAGAAACTGGCAGGTATGGTGATTCTCCAACATAGGCTGAATTTATTTCCCTGTTTTTTTTATTATTATTATTTTTCCCCTCATTAGATGTGGTAATTAGTGGGAGGACAAAAAGTAGCTCTTGTCTGATGCTGTTTGTGTACTAGAGAACCATGTCTTTCATGAGAGACCATTATCAGGAAGGGATGGGGGAAGAGAGCACAGGAGAATAGGGTCTGGGATGAGCTCCCAAGCTTCCTTTGGTTTCCATAATAGAAAAACCTAGCTACAGTTCAGTAGAGGGATAAAGCCAAGGACCCAGATGTAGTGAAAGGCCCAAGAATTCAGAAGCCCAGAAATATTATCATGCTCCAAAGGGAGCTTAAGCGGGCCCCTGCATGCCTCAAACTCCAGGCTTTACTCTCTGTTGAAAGCAAGTAAAGAATCCCTCTTCTCATTATATCAGAGCCCACTCCTAATATAAAACTAGGTAAAAAGGGCATGAGATAGCCCTCAAGGATGGGAAATGAGTAATGAAGTAAACCACTTATTTGGTTTCTGTAAATAGCCCACACTGTAAGCCTTAGTAGCCTGCACCATAAGCTGTAGCAGCCTGCCTCAGACCACCAAGGTCATAGGAGACTGATACCACACTCTGCTACTCCCACTCAAGGACCTGAGCAAATGCTGACCACCAAGGTCATAAGAGACTGATTGGTCCACGAGGGGCTTGAACAAATTAAACTAATTGGCTTAGAAACTATGGAGTGGCACAAACTGACTGGCTCACACCCTGTGGGCTCCTGATATTAAAAAAATGATTGGTCTAATGCACAGGCTTTGTTAGAAACCCTATAAAAACTGTCCCATTCCTGCATTCGGGGCTCTGCAGTCCTCTACCCCTGTGCAGTGTACGACTGGTGGCCCCAGTGCGCTTGGAATAAAATCCTCTTGCAATTTGCATCAAGACCACTTCTCGTGAGTGATTTGGGGTGTTGCCATATCCGGGCAGAGCATGGGGTCCTCGTTTTGGGGGTCTTACATTTGGGGGCTTGTCGAGGATTTTTGACCACCCCTCACACCCGAGAACCGACTTGGAGGTGATGTAGACCCCCCCTGGAATCAATGTGTGCTGGCCAATGTTTCTGTTCTGAGTATCAGTTTTCTGGGACTTCTGAATATGTTTTCTGGGATGCACGCTTTCAGTTTTCGGTTTGCAGCCGTCCTCTCAGGCAGTAAGGAACAGAGGACTGTGATCAGTAGACATGCTAGGAGGATCACGGGCTGCCACCCTGGGGGACGCCCTAGGAGGTAGGGAGAACCAGGGATGCCTGGTGGTCTCCTATTGTCGGTCAGAGGACCGAGTTCTGTTGTTGAGGAGGAGGGAGCCTCCGCGGCCGTCACATCCTTTTGCCTGCTTATGGAGGACACAGACGGGCCACTGATGTCTGAATCTGTTAGTCTCAGTTGTGTGCGTTGTTGCCTTTTGTGTCTTTGTTTACAGTTTTTGTCATGTGACAGACGATGATAAATGCCCTTAACTTGACTCTTGACCATTGCACTGAAGTTAAGTCTAGGGCCCATAATTTGTCAGTTGAGGTTGAAAAGAGACCCTGACAAACGTTTTGTGCCTCTGAGTGGCCAACTTATAAGGTCGGATGGCTATCAGAAGGAACCTTTAATTCCGAGACTATTCTGGCTGTTAAAGATATTAATTTTCAGAATGGACCAGGCTCTCGTCCCAACCAGGAAGGATTTGATGGACAACCCCCCCGCCATGGGTCAGGGCGTGGTGAATAAACCAAGGAACTCAAGCTCCAGAGTCCTGATTCTCGAAAATGCAAAAAAGTCCTCTCCTGAGGGAGCCATACCTCCCCCTCGCATCTATCCCTAGATTAAAGAGCCTCAGGCTTGGCCGGATACTCAGCCCACCCCTCACCCTTCCCAAAACTCCACCCCTCACCCTTCCCAAGCCTCCATCCCCCACCCTCTCTGAGCCTCTGCCTCCCAGCTTGCCCAGCTTACCCAAGCTTCCTCCCTCCGCCCCTCCTGAGTCCCTGGAAATGGGAGGGCCACCACAAAGACACAGAGCCGGAGAGATGCTACCCCAGAGGGAACAAATAAAATTGTAACACTGCCGCTATGCGAGGCAGGTCCTCCCATGCTGGGGGGCCAACTACAACCCCTCCAATATTGGCCTTTTTCCTCTGCAGATCTTTATAACTGAAAAGCTAACCACCCCCCCCTTTTTCAGAGGAACCCCAATGCCTCACGAGGCTGATGGAATCTCTTATGTTTTCTCATCAGCCTACTTGGGATGATTGCCAACAGCTGTTGCAGACACTCTTCACGACCGAAGAGAGAATTTTAGTAGAGGCAAAAAAAAAAAAAAATGTCCCTGGGGCCGACGGGTGACCCACACAGCTGCAGCATGAGATAGACATGGGGTTCCCTCTGACTCACCCTGTTTGGGACCACAGTACAGCTGAAGGTAAGGAGAGCTTAAAAATCTATCGTCAGGCTCTGGTGGCGGGGGTCTCCAAGGTGCCTCCAGAAGGCCACCAATTTGGCCAAGATGAGAGAGATGAAGCACGGGCCAATGAAGTCTCCCTAAATGTTTCTTGTGAGGCTCATGGAAGCATTTAGGAGGTTCACACACTTTGACCCCACCTCTGAGATTCAAAAAGGCTCAGTAACAATAGCTTTCATAGGACAGTCAGCTCCTGATATCAGAAAGAAACTTCAGAGATTGGAGGGATTACAGGAAGCTGAGCTGCATGATTTAATAAAAAAGGCAGAAAAGGTATATTACAAAAGGGAGACAAAAGAGGGAAAGGAGCAAAGGAAAGAAAGAGAGAGAGGAAAAGGAGGATAGGCGCAATAGACAAGAGAAAAATCTGTCCAGGATCCTGGCCACAATGGTTAAAAAAAAAAAAGGAAAAAGAGAGAGAAATATTCAAAAGTTCAGGACAGGCCCTAGGCAGATAGGGAACCTGGGCAACAGGACCCAACTTGATAGAGATCAATGTGCCTGTTACAAGGAAAAAGGACACTGGGCAAAAGACTGACCTAAGAAGAACAGCAAAAGACCTAGGGTCCTAACCCTTAAAAAAAAAAAATAAAGACTAGGGAGGACGGGGCTCAGAGCCCCTCCCCAAGCCCAAGGATTCAAGAACTCCCCAACCATATTTAATGAAGCCCTACACAGGGACCTAACCAATTTTACAGTTCAACACCCCCAGGTAACCCTCCTTCAATATGTTGATGACTTACTCCTGGCAGGCACTACCCAACAGGACTGTCTAAAAAGTACAAAAGCGTTACTACTGGAGTTGACTGACCTCGGCTAAGAAGGCCCAAATATGCAAAAGAGAGGTAACATATTTGGGGTACTCCTTGTGGGATAGACAAAGATGGCTGACAGAGGCACAAAAGAGGACTGTAATACAAATACCGGTTCCAACTACGGCCAGACAAGTTAGAGAGTTCCTGGGGACAGCTGGGTTCTGCAGACTATGGATCCCAGGGTTTGCAACCCCAGCAGCCCCCCTCTATCCACTAACTAAAGAGAAAGGAAAATTCACTTGGACCTCTGAACACTAGGGGGCATTTGATGCCGTCAAGAAGGCACTATTAAGTGCACCTGCCCTAGCCCTCCCTGATGTGACTAAACCATTCACCCTTTACATAGATGAGCATAAAGGGATAGCCCGGGGAGTCCTAACCCAATCCTTAGGGCCATGGAGAAGACCCGTTGCCTACCTATCAAAGAAACTTGACCCTGTGGCTAATGGATAGCCTATATGTCTAAAAGCCATAGCGGCAGTGTCCACGTTGATCAAAGATGCTGATAAACTAACTCTAGGGCAGAGGATAACTGTCATTGCCCCCCATGCCCTGGAGAGCATTGTCCAGCAGCCCCCAGACCAATGGATGACTAATGCCCGTATGACTCACTACCAGAGCCTTCTCCTTACCAACAGGATAATGTTTGCCCCACCTGCCATCCTCAACCCCGCTACTCTTCTGCCTGAAGAAACTGATGATACAGTGACTCATGACTGTCATCAACTGCTGGTTGAGGAAACTGGGATCCGAAAGGATCTTACAGATGACCCACTGACCAGAGGAACATTAACCTGGTTCACAGATGGAAGCAATTACATTGTAGAAGGTAAGAGGATGGCTGGGGTGGCGATAGTAGATGGAACACGAACAGTCTGGGCCAGCAGTCTGCCAGAAGGAACTTCAGCACAAAAGGCTGAGCTCATGGCCCTCACACAGGCCTTACAACTAGCTGAAGGAAAGTCTGTGAATATCTACACGGACAGCAGGTACGCTTTTGCTACTGCACACGTACATGGGGCCATCTACAAACAGAGAGGGCTACTTACTTTAGCAGGAAAAAAAATTAAAAACAAAGAAGAAATTCTAAGTTTGCTAGAAGCTCTACATCTACCCAAAAGACTGGCTATTATGCATTGCCCTGGCCACCAAAAAGCCAAAGATTTTATCTCCAAAGGGAACCAGATGGCTGACCAAATGGCCAAGCAGGCGGCCCAGGGGGTCAACCTTCTGCCCATAATAGAAAAGCCAAAAAAACAAAAAAGTGAGCAACGATATACCCCAGGTGACTGGCAAAAAGTTAGAAAGTTAGGCCAATTCTCCGAAACTCCAGAGGGGGCCTGTTTTACCTCAGAGGGAAAAGAGATTCTACCTCAAGCAAAGGGACTAGAGTACGTTCAACAAATACACCACCTAACCCATCTGGGTGCCAAATATCTACAAAAACTGCTGCAGACGTCTCCTTACCATATTCTGAGGTTGCCAGAGATAGCTGGCTCAGTAGTCAAGAATTGTGTACCTTGCCAGATGGTCAATACTAATCCCTCAAGAATCCCTCCTGGGAAGAAGCTAAGGGGAGACAGCCCAGGTGCTCACTGGGAAGTGGACTTCTCTGAGGTAAAACCAGCTAAGTATGGTAATAAGTATCTACTAGTTTTTGTAGACACTTTTTCAGGATGGATAGAGGCTTATCCTACCAAGAAAGAAACCTCAACCGTGGTGGCTAAGAAAATACTGGAAGAAATTTTCCCAAGATTTGGGATACCCAAGGTAATAGGATCAGACAATGGTCCAGTCTTTGCTGCCCAGGTAAGTCAAGGACTGGCCAAAATATTGGGGATTGATTAAAAATTACATTGTGCATACAGACCCCAAAGTTCAGGACAGATAGAAAGGATAAATAGAACCATTAAAGAGACCCTCACCAAATTGACCGCAGAGACTGGCGCTAATGATTGGATAGCTCTCCTACCCCTTGTGCTCTTTAGGGTCAGAAACCCACCCGGACAATTTGGACTGACCCCCTATGATTTGCTATATGGGGGGCCTCCTCCACTGGTAAAAATAACCTCTATACATAGTACTAATGTGCCGCTTTCCCAGCCTCTGTTCTCTAGGCTCAAGGCGCTCAAGTGGGTGAGACAACGAGCATGGAAGCGACTCCAGGAGGCTTACTCAGGAGAAGGAGACTTACAGGTCCCACATCGCTTCCAGGTGGGAGATTCGATTTATGTCAGATGCCACCCCGCAGGAAACCTTGAGACTCGGTGGAAGGGCCCCCACCTCGTCCTACTGACCAAGGATGGTTTGAGGGATGGTTCAACAAGTCCCCCTGGATGACTACTCTGCTTTCCACCCTGATGGGACCCTTAATGGTTTTGCTCCTGATGCTTTCAGTTGGGCCTTACATACTTAATAAGATTTTTACTTTTGTTAGAAAGTGAGTGAGCGTGGTCCAGATCATAATACTTAGACAACAATACAAGGGCCTTCAGGGCAAAGAAAAAGCTTACATTTAGTCCTTCCAAGTTCTAGGATTAGAACTATTAACAAGAGAAAAAGTGGGAAATGAAAGGCCCAAGAATTCAGAAGCCCAGAAACACTATCACACTCCAAAGGGAGCTTAAGTGGGCCCCTGCATGCCTCAAACTCCAGGCTTTACTCTCTGTTGAAAGCAAGTAAAGAATCCCTCTTCTCATTATATCAGAGCCCACTCCTAATATAAAACTAGGTAAAAAGGGCATGAGATAGCCCTCAAGGATGGGAAATGAGTAATGAAGTAAACCACTTATTTGGTTTCTGTAAATAGCCCACACTGTAAGCCTTAGTAGCCTGCACCATAAGCTGTAGCAGCCTGCCTCAGACCACCAAGGTCATAGGAGACTGATACCACACTCTGCTACTCCCACTCAAGGACCTGCGCAAATGCTGACCACCAAGGTCATAAGAGACTGATTGGTCCACAAGGGGCTTGAACAAATTAAACTAATTGGCTTAGAAACTATGGAGTGGCACAAACTGACTGGCTCACACCCTGTGGGCTCCTGATATTAAAAAAAATGATTGGTCTAATGCACAGGCTTTGTTAGAAACCCTATAAAAGCTGTCCCGTTCCTGCATTTGGGGCTCTGCAGTCCTCTACCCCTGTGCGGTGTACTACTGGGGGCCCCAGCGCGCTTGGAATAAAATCCTCTTGCAATTTGCATCAAGACCACTTCTCGTGAGTGATTTGAGGTGTCGCCATATCCGGGCAGAGTGTGGGGTCCTCATTTTGGGGGTCTTACAGTAGGAGCTGCCAGATCATCTGTGACATAGCAAGAACTGAGTTAGCAAAAGCTGTTGGCTGAGCTGAGAAACATTACAATGTGGGCTCATCAGCCCTAGATGTCAGCAGTGAATGCCAGCAAAGCATACTGAAAAAGGCCCAGGCCAACCCAGCCCTGCCACAGAGAACACCCTCTCTGCAATGCTCTGCCAAGTGTAAATATGATGGAGCAACCCCAAGACTCTTCCTTTGTCCCTTAGCAGTCACAGATCATAAGATATTACAATCTACATGGCCCCAATGTTTTACCCAGTGCCACCTTGAAAATATCAAACACATGTGGAGTGTACAAACAAGATTCAAGCATCCATCTTTCAAAGCTGAGCATTTCCTCAGACCATGGTGAAAATTTTGGCTTTGATTAAATTTTAGAGCAAAGCAAACTAAATGTAGCTTGGTGCTTCCAGCTAATCACAAGGGATGGCAGATTTTTATGGATGAATAAATCAAAGAAATTACTTTTTCTTATTCCTTCGATTTGAGTCCCAGTTGTTATTTATGACACAAAGACCCCATGAGTACAAAGGTGTTACTATGGAAAGGTGAAAGGCAAGTGAAGCACCTGCGTGGGTTGAGAGGGAAACTGGACAACAGTAATTTCAATCCCCTTGGCAGAGATGAACACTGCCTCAAGGAGTCTGTTTGCAAATTTATTTTATTTGTTACTAATACATTACCAATTTACAAGTGAAGCTAAAATTCTTTAAGTGTTGTAACATGATACCAACTTGGCAGTATGGAATTTAGAACTCTGTTTAACATAACAACAGATTTATTATTTTTCCCTTAAATTCCATATTAAAAATAAGATTTCCTTGTTACTTAGGTAGCTGTATTTGTATAACATAAAATGTAGGATTCATTTGTTTTTATAAGATCCTTTGTCATTATAAAGATTATGGTTTGAATAAAATAGTTTGGGTTCTTATTTCATTCAGAGTAAATAGATTAAGTATGAATATTATAAACTAATATGTAAGTGAAGAAGGTTGCTAGTTAAAAAATTTGGAAATATAAAACTAATTTAAACATGTAGAAATAAAAAACAAATTTTCACAAAGTTGACTAACCACAAAAATGGCATCTATCTCATCCAAGGATTTAGAATCCTACTATGGAATTTAGGATGAATTACATTCATCTGAAAGATCATCAGCTATCTATGATTTTAGGATGATAATGGAAAGCATAACAACTTTATGCTCTAAAAAATTCTAGGCTGTATGATGGCAATTAAAATAATATCTACTAAGTTTCATTTATCCAAAAAGAAAACTTAAGTCCTCATTCAATAATATCCATTCATAAATCCTCCTTCATGATTTTCATTTACATATCCTAAGGCTGTATATATTATGGAGGTCTCCTAATTCATTTGCTATAGTATTGATTGCTTTTTAATCTAAAGTGCATGAGGAGAGTATGTTCATACACTTGCATCTTACTTCCTAATAATGTCTATATAATTGTAAGCTATACACCTGGTATAAAGAAGTTTAGAAAATGTATAATTGATATATGCCAAGTGTTGAACTACATTTATGGAAGTAAACTGTAAATTGCCCAGAGTGGTCCAGAATGTGTTGAATATTAGATGATCAATGCTTTTCTGAAAAAAGAGAAGTTTCAATAAAACACAGGCTAATACAGATTTTCAGTTTGTCCTAATTATGTCTCATACATAAACTGGAATATGGTCTATTTGTTTTATAGTTATAAAAATTTGATACAGGGACTGGAGAGATAGCTTAGCAGTTAAGGCATTTGCCTCCAAAGCCAAAGGACTCAGGTTCTATTCTTTAGTGCCCACGTTAGCCAGATGCACAAGGGGGCTCACCTATCTGGAGTTTCTTTGCAGCAACCAAAGGCCCAGGTACACCCATTCTCTCTCTCTCTCTCTACCTGCCTAGTTCCCTCTCTCCCTCTCTCAAATAAAGAAAAGTAAAAAGTATTTTTTTAAAATTGCTATAAATATGATTGGCATTTCTTAAAATTAGAGATTGGGAAGTTATGGAATCTGAAAACAAAATAAAAAAATGAAAAAAAAATTAGGACTGTTTAATGAAATAATGGAATAATTTTTTATATCAGAAAAAGCAATATAAACTATTATAGGAAAGTAAAATAGCTCAAAAGTGTTATTTCATATGATTAGGTTCTTGTTTTTGTAATCATTTGGAAACTTTAAAACATTTGGTTCCAAATGAAAGAATTTGTATGAAAATATTATTCCTATTCTAGTTGAAGTCTAATGAAAGCAAAAAAAAAAAAGTATAAAAAGAAATTCAAGTATGTTCAGAGTGGAAACTGAATTCAATTTCTGTTTTACTACTAACTGTCCTTGAGTAAACAACTTACCATATGTACTCCATAATCATCAAAACAAAATAATTTATTTACTTATTATTGCAACTAATATATTAATTATATTATGAAAATTGCTCCCAACATTAAATTTCTATTTATGCCAAGTCTTTAAAACTCTAGAAAAAATAGAAATTTTCAGTTGAATAATTTAACAGTGAAATCAAAAGTATAAGATGAAGGATTTTATATAAGATTTTCATGTCTTTAGTTTACATATGGCAGAAATGATGTCTTAGCAGTAAAATAACAAAAAAATATTAACTTGCCACTCTGGGGAAAGTATGAGAAAAAAAGTGCAACATTATTTTTCCATTTCTTTTATTGTGATTCAAGTCAACTACATTCCACCACAGCACAACTCACTTGGGTGTATGGAGAGCAGCTGGTAATAAGAAAAAGGAATGCTATCCTAAGCTGATGCTTCATGTAATAGCCTGACATGATCTATATCTGCTAAGATACTAACACTCATTATTAATATTTAAAATTAAAATTATTTGAGGTTATCTCTAATGTATATACAACCTTGATTCCATTTTTTCAAATTCTTAAATGAGCAGAACCAGTTTCACAAGATTGCCTCCATGCTTTGAACCATAGTCATTAAAATCATAGATACTTGCTTGAGCACATACATAACAGTAGAATTCAGCATATTTATGCCAACTTATTGCTATTATATCAATGAAGACAAAATACTTTGGGGATCACTGAGGATTCTCACATAAGTTTTTGGGAATTTACTATAGTTACTATACAGGAAGAGAGAGGTAGAAATGCCCTCAACTATCAAAACATCCACCATCTAATGGGAGCATACATAAAAGATAAATGACCTATAAACAAAGATATAGATATAAATGAAAGAAAACTTGAGCTCAATTTATGTAAGTGGGGGGAATAAAAGAACATTAAGCATCAGAAACTCCAAGTTATCAAATGTGGGATATGACCTCTATCATCACTTTGACAAGACAGTTTAATAAAAAGATGTTTCACAATTGACTCAATCAGTCTGATGAATTCTACCCTAAATAGTTGTCTGAAAATTTCTGGAAAGTTTTAGTATTATAGAGAGAAAGTCACAATCTAGGAAATCTTTCTGCCATGATGAAACTTAACATTGCACAATATGGAAGAAAATAATGGTATTAAAACCACATGAGGAGGGGCTGGAGAGATGATTCTAGTGGTTAAGGTGCTTGCTTGTGAAGCCTAAGGGCCCAGGTTTAAGTTGCCTATTACCCACATAAGCCAGGCACACAAGGTGTTACATGAATCTGGAGTTCATTTGTAGTGGCTGGAGGCCCTGATATGCCCGTTGTCCCTCTATCTGCCTCTTTCAATCTCTCATAAATAAACTAGTAAGTAATTAAATAAATGAATGCCTCTGTGGATGATAATTACTATGAAAACACTAATTGGGTTTGTGTCTTGTTTACTATGGGATCCTAAGTTTGGTTCTGATAAATATATCTTTCCTCTAAGTGGGATTTAAAGTAGAGTTCAGGTTTAGTGTTGTCCCTAAACCTTTCCTGGGCACAGTGAGTTCCAATGTATTTTGAAAATAACCCCAACACATGATTTTCCTGTCTAACCATATTCTCATATGCACTGATGATATCAAACCAATGTTAAATAAAAGTCTGGGGACTTCATCACCCAATCAAGACACTGGAACACAGATATGTTGCAGTATATGCTGTGACCTCATGTTTCATCTTCATTGCTTCTGAATCCTTTTTAATACAGTTTCAGCTTAACATGTCCACAATGAAGTAGTGAATACCAAAACTTTTGTTACACCTGAAATTGAATGAATATCTGTTTCATATTCTTTGTACAGAAATAGGAAAATCCCAGAGGCACTCATGCACAGGAACAATGGCATTGTTAAAGTCTGGGAGGAATTGGGTCCTTTTTTTCTTTTCTTTTCCTTTAATGGAACTGTCTTTGCTTGAAAGAAAAACAGTGGCAACTGAGCTTGTATACTTCTCAAAATTTTATAGAGTGTTCTGTGATGTAAAAGAATGTATGGAGTATGTCTGCAATGTTAAAGAAAAGAGCACACAACATTTGTTTCCAATGATAAATTCAAGGTTTTAAGTGAAAAAAAAAAAAAAAACAGTCTGGAAGGTATTTATCTCTCACCAGAAGCTTGACATCTTCAGAATTTAAGACTTACATGATGAATCTGATAAATGCATAGATGTTATTTTTAGCTTATTGTGTAGTAAGCTGTGTCAAGATACAGAATACTTCTTAAATATTTTAGTATTAAAGTATTTTCTAAGTGATCAATACTTGGCAATAATCTGCCAAGCAGAGATATTAAACCCAATTAATGAGCAAGCAAGACATGGAGTTTTAACATAACAGCACTAAAGGATGTGTTCAACTTCTCCAATGATCAACAAATTACACCTGAGTTTAATCTAATATCTAGAAATAAGAACCATGGTTATCTGAAAGAGCTATTATAATTGACCTCTTTTTCTTCAACTGTTGATTTGCCTCCCTCCCTCTCCATGTCTTCTCATTCTTCTTTCCTCCTATCATCTATCTATTCATCATTTACCTATCTTTATGTCATCTCTATCTCTCTTTTATCTGAACAGCTAAGAAAAACTCTAGCCTAATAGTGGAGAAAGAAACCTCAGAAAGTACTGACATTGTATGATTTCCACAATGAACATTAATTCTGAATACAAAATATGGCATAGAACTTAATGAATACCAAAAATATTTTTTCACTGTAGAATTATGTGTTGGTCTTTTCTATCTTACTTTATTATTCCGTGTTTTAGATGACAGGCAATAGACACTAAAGCATCAAAAACCATGCACAAAGAAAGTAAAACACCTCACAAACATAGAAGAATAAATGAATTTTTTTAAAAATCAAAAGTTTGAGTCCAACCTGTTAGCAGTTATGCTGAGGTCTGCCTGACGGGGTCTGCCACAAACTTAATTTGGTCCCCCTTGTGCAGCTTAAAGTATCAATTTCAAGTTACTGAACCAGAAAGCAATTGACCAGTTTGAGGTCATGAGCACACAACAAAGGTAGTGGTGGAAGGTGATATTTTATGCATGGCCCTGGATCTCCACAGGGCTTCACGTGCAGCTTCCAGAAGAAATTAGTTTGCAAGCATAAGCCTTCCAGGAAGATGCTCCTGTTTCAGCTCCTGATGTTCTTCCTTTACTCACCTATAAAAATAAAATGATGTTGCATTATTTTTAAAACCATTTTATTTATTTATTTGAAAGAGAGGGAGAGAAAGAGGCAGATAGAGAGAAAGAGATAATGGACACACAAGCACCTCCAGCCACTGCAAATGAAATCCAGACATGTTCCACCTTGTACATCTGGCTTACTTGGGTTCTGGGGAATTGAATTTGGGTCCTTAGGCTTTTCAGGCAAGCACCTTAACTACTAAGCCATCACTCCAGATCCTAATTTTGTAGTTTTATAAAAGACAGATCTTCTAAAATACTTAATCCAAAGTTGTAGATGTTGACAGACATGTCTAGAGAATCACTAAGAAATGGACTAGTGAACCTGATAAATAACTGGGAGACTCAAAGGATATCCGAAGCATATCAATATATGGCAACATATTTGAGATATATTGTGAGAATGGTTACTACATATAACTGTGAAGATTCAATACAAGTAGGGGCTATGGACTATTTGATCTGTCCATTCATTTTGTGACTGAGGAGATTAACTATTGTGGTTTAAATAACTATTTGAAATCCCTCAGTTGGTATCAGTGTCAGGGCTAGAAAGGAATGTTTTGATTTCTGGCCAAAAAATTTGTGTTTCAAATACAATACTGGGAATATGTAGAAGGGATTCTTCCTACCCTGTTTACACTATATTTAAGCACCCCAGTATGCTTACCATTAAAACTCGGATAGCATAGTAAGTCAGCCAGCCAAATACTGGTTCAATTTATGCATTCTTGCAATCTTTGGGCAGGAGTGTCTATATATATGTGTAAGAATGTACTCCTAGGTCAATGTGATAATACACACCTACAGTTACATCTACTATGTGTGTAAGAATGCTCTCCTAAGTTAATGTAGTAATGCACACACATACAATCACACCTATGATCCGTATACCATGCACTCCTAGGTCAGTGTGATAATGCACACCTACAGTTATATTTACTATGTGTGTAAGACTGCACTCAAAAGTTAATGTGGTAATGCACATGCATGCAATCACACTTATTATCTGTGTAAGAATGCACTCCTGGGTCAGTGTTATAATGCACAACTACAGTCACATCTGATATTTAAGAATGCAGTCCTAGGTAAATGTGACAATATGCAACTGCATTTAAATCTTACCCAGAGGCTGGTGCAGAAGGACACCTTGGGACCAGAGTTTAGGGACATGAACAAGTAAGAGTTTCTACTTTTTAAAATGGTTAATTTTAGATAAAGGTGAGAGTGTCTGGAACATCTCATTTTGTGTGTAGATACCATTCATCTATGAAACACAAATACTTATAAAGTTTTAATGTTCAACTGTTGTGAATGAACTGAACAAAAGTGAAGTGGCTGAATTAAATTACAGAGGGAAAGAAGAAGGAATGGAAGGGAAAAGGGATGGAAGGGGTAGAAAAAGAAAAGATAAGAGGAGGAAATGGAGGTGAAGGGAGGTGAGGGAATGAAAGGGAAGGGGGAGAAAAGGAAAAGGGTAGTAAAAGGATGGGAAGGAAGGGAAAGAAGAGAGGTGAAGGAAAGAGAAGGGCAGGGCAGGGCAGGGGAGGGCAGGGAAGATGACCTTCCACATCAGGAATAGTTCTTGCTCTGTAGGGCCACTAGGAGGAGATACAATTCAAAACATTGAATGATCACTGACAAATCACATCTATCAATATTTCTCCATTGCAAGTCTTATTTAACACTGAAATTTAAGTCAATTTTGTAGTTGATATTCTAGAAGGTAACAATATGCTATTATCAATAAAAGTGGTGAGAAGTTCATGTGTTCCTTATTGTGAATAAAAATACATCAGTGAAAAATAGCTTTGGAAATGTTCCTGCTATTAAAGAAAGAGAAGTGCCCTTCTGTGTACAGTGTTCTTTATGGATGGGAAAATCCCATCTTGGTCTGAATTCTTTATAAACAAAGAAATAAGCAAAGCCCTTCTTGCTTATGAATCTTAGAATGGTGTACACAATGCAGATGGTGGCAGATAGAGCTTCTGATGCATGCTGTGCTGTGTGTGAAGAGCTTCTGGTTGTGTCATCCCTTTCTGCCACTCCAGTAATACATCTAAGATAAACAAAGGAATGTCTATAATAAATTATTGTAAGAGTATAGTTAGTATTTTTAAGCATAAATCTGATGTGATTGGAACTCTAATAACTCTGACTCTCTGTAGACTTACATGGAACCCTTAGATCAACAAAACCAGCTGTTTTTAAGTTCCATCAGGAGTCAGTATAAAATTGAAAGTAAATATTAAGTCTGAACCTAATTCTTTTTAGTAAATATTGTCATTAATTTAAAAATACATGACTTGATTTTCTTCTTCATTGTAACATATTCAACTTGATTATATTTTTTTTTCTAATTTATTATGTCAAGTGATAAGTTTCTCCACAGACATAAGAAATACCTCTTCAATACCCCACCCAACATCTCTTACCTCAGTGACTCTTGCATCGCAGTGAAGACTTATAGCAGGCTGCTGAGTACTCCTTTGCTAACTAACCTTGTTATTTCTGTTAAAGGTGAAGTTTTTTTTTAAAAAAAAATGTTTTATTTAAGTTATTTACTAGAGGAAAAGAGAGAATGAGAATGGGTGTGCCAGGACCTCTAGCTACCGCAAAAGAATACCAGAAGCATGTGCCACCTTGTGCATCTGGCTTACCTGGGTTCTGGTGGGTTGAACCTAGATCCTTAGGCTTCACAGGCAAGTATGTTAACCACTAACTCATCTCTCCAGCCCTAGGTGGAATTTTGCCCCTTCAAACAGACATATCAGAAATCAATATGGTCTGGAAGATTTTGGTAGAAAATTTATAGTCATACCATATCATATTTCATAAAGGGAAATACTATAACAGTGTTTGTCAACACAAGATGATACACAATGATTTATGTTATGATCTACCATTTTCATGTTTCTATTAGCATCAATCTGTGTGCTGATTCATGAAGCATTTTAAATATTGGAATCCTCAGTATATTCAGAAGTAACGAGAAAGTAGCAAGCATTCAGCATGCTAATTTAGAGACTACCATTCACTGGATTACCATATCCCTCATCAACATGTCAGAAAGATCACCATAACAAAATGATTTTCTGAAACAGGGGAAATAAGGTATATGTGTGGAGGAGGGTGTAGGGGTATCTATTTAAATACGTAATATTTAATATGATTTACACAACTTACAAATATAAGTGCAATTCTGAAATATAGTGCTAACAGAAATATCCATTATATATATAGACTAGAACAGGAGACTAACTAACAGGAACTGGAGATCACTGTCTGCTTCTGTCTATAGGGGGTGTGCGCTCCTCACTAGTGCTAGCTCCTCAGGCACTTTGTCTAATGCCAGTGGAGCTGGTGGATTTGATATGTTTAGGAATAGCTTCACTCTAGTGATTTTGTTGGTTCTGGCCAATGTCTATTTTAACTCAGTACATTCTATAATCAGTAGTTATTGAAAAGGAAATCCGTATCAGTCATGACAATGCCACGATTCTTTTCTGAAACAACAGAGGTTTTACTAAAAGCAAAATCATGCCTGGCCAGTTTTGTGAGTTTTTATATTTTACTAGTAAAAGAACAAAACATCAGACAAGACTATTGTCTGGTTCATCTGGAGTTGAGTTTCCTCTACAAAAGGCTCCTGTACCATGCACAATATTTCAACTGCAAATGTTATTTAGCTTTTAAAACAATTGCCTATCAAAGCATCCAGGTCCCATTGATAATGGAGCAGGGCCTTTCCTGCAATTGTGAGTCAGGAAATGCTGGTCCCTTGGCAAGGTTTAGATGTCCTGTTGCTTGTAATCTCCCTCCCTCCTTGCTGGAATGTGTTATTTTTAAGCAGCTAGACTAACAGGAAAAGAAAGTTGTTACTTCTTTTCATTTGATAGAGGCAGACATGAGAAGGCAGGCAGGCAAGAGCCTATGATTAGGACTTCGGAGTGATCATATCCTACATCAACTCACTGGCTCTCAAGCCACAACTCTAAGGGAAGTCTCCAGTTCCAAACACAACTTTGGATCAGGAGTAAGGTCCCTTTCCACAGCTCAATCCATTTTTCAGACTTCTAAAGACTGAAAACTCAAGACGGCAAACCAAGTTGGAAGGGGCATAGAACTTCATTGTTCTGTCCTTGCATGGATTAAATAATGTGTTTCATTTTGCTGAGCTGCCATGAAAATAAATCACCTTAAAAAGAAACTCAAAAATAGTGACATGTTTTATTTCATGATGATTGCTGAATGTTGAACCTAATGTTCAATGGAACATTTGACTGGCTACCACAAACATATTGCATAATTTGTAAAAGAAGATTATTCTCTCATACTCACCTACCTAGGGCTAAGTGTTACAGACGCAATCTGTCACATCCACCAGTGTAAAATCTAACCTTAATTCTAAGAGTTTTCTTTTTTAAAAAAATAAATCTGTTTGACAAAAAAAGATCAAAGCCATTTTCAGTGTGAAAGGTACTAATTAGACTATATTCTTATTTTAAAAAAGCATCATACAGGGCTGGAAAAATGACTTAGGGAGTAAGGCACTTGCTTGCAAAGCCTAATGTCCCAGGTTTGATTCCACGCCCCTTGCCCTCACTTTCAGCAGGCTTACTCACAGCTTCCTTCTCCCTTCAGAGCCCCAAGCCACCCGAACCAGTGCTCTGCTCCAGCTGCCAACACTCCAGCAGCAGATCAATGTATGCCAGCAGCTCTCCTGCCTATCCTGCCCTTGCCTTTCTTTCCTAAAACCCTAGCTCTGCATAATAATAAATAATAATAACAATATCTCTAATAGCCCCCAAATCCATAAGTTATGATAAATTTAAAAAATCTAATTTCTAACCTTAAGATATATCTTAAACATTTTAGCTGAAGTAATGGCTATTTTGTTGAATAGTATCAAAGTAGCACTAAACTAATTGCAAACAGAGTAAGAAAACACTATACCCAGCCTCAATGAAGAAGGAAAATGACAGAGGCACATAAGTAAACTCTAAGTGGTAAGTAAAGGCAGTGTGTGGAAATAGGAAGATAAATGATTGTGACTTATATTTGTTACATGTCACAAGAACGTAGCATCTTTTCTATCTACACTATGCGTTGTCTGTAGCCTGTTTGTACTGAGACATGCTGGGCTGGAGGAAGGGGCTAAAGAGAACAACATGAAGCTGTCAGACATGGCCAGGCAAACCCAGTGCTAAACACAAACAATAGCAGAGATGATAAAGACAATCTGTGTTCTTTTCTTGTACATAAGACCATAAATGCCACAATCTAAATTCAATTTTTATCCATGTCATTTTGATACTGCCAATGTAAAATACATTAAGTCAAGAGGAGAGAAGATAACTTTATTGGGAAAAAAAAACACACAAAATCAAATTTAAACAGCTCAGCATGGAGATAATTAAAAGCAGAGAAGGAAATTGTTTCTACATTGTATTCTAATTCACATGGCTTCTTTTTCAACTGATAAGTACAGCACTGCTTTGACCAGAAACATTAGATTTCACAAGCAAAGCGGTTTGGAAGAAAGAAGGGTATTGAATAGCTCTCATGGGGAGCAAAACGAGTAGCTCAGTGGGGTAAAATTTTTGAGCTATTATTTTTTTCCATTTTTAATTATTATTTGATTATTAAGCTTTCTGTGTATTTATTGTTTGGCTTCTGAACTTCTACCACTAGATAACTTCTCAATTTATAGGAGAAAGTTTAACCACATGGCCAGTCCAACTGAGCTTAGAGCTATTGACTTCTGTGCCCTGGTCCAGTCTTCCTGGCTGGCCTCAGAACTATCTTTAGAATATTAACCACATTCCAACATTAATACATTTATCTTTATCCCCTGCCACATGAGAAGCTGTTAAAATGTCCTACCATTGTCCCATGGACTAGATATGGAAAAGTTGATTTGGAGTAAAACATCTCAAGATGGTGTAAAACACAGTTATTAACAGAATGAATGGTAGTAAAATAAAACTATCAGAAATATGTTAAAATTTGTTCCATAGTAACATGTGTGTGTGTGTGAGTGTGTGTGTGAGTGTGTGTGTGAGTGTGTGTGTGTGTGTGTGTGTGTGTGTGTGTGTAGGCCAGAGGCTAACCTTAGGAGTCCAGCCTCAGGAAGGTGTCATCTACCTTTTAATAAGACAGCCTCCTATTGGCATGGAACTCAATAAGTAGACTATATTGGCTGCCCAGTGAGCCCCAAGGATGAGCCTATCTCTGCCTCCCAAGCATGGGATTACAGGTACACCACTGTGCCCAAAACTTTCTACCTAGATTTGGGGCTCAAAGTCAAGCACTTGTACTCTGAAGGCAAGCACTTTACTGGCTTGTCATATATATATATGTTTCCTTGAAGTATGTTCTTACTCTAGCCCAGGCTGACCTGGAATTCACTCTGTAGTCACAGGCTGGTGTCATCTGCCTCCAGAATGCTGTAATTAAACCATGAGCCATCACACTGGGCTACAAAACTTTAAAGATCTCATTGGAGGGCTGGAGGGATGGCTTAGAGGTTAAGGCATTTGCCCGCAAAGCGATTCCCTGGGGGTGGGGGGGCAGGAGTTCCTCTGCAGTGGCTGGAAGCCCTGGCATGCCCATCTTCTCTCTCTCTCTCTCTCTCATAAATAAATAAATAAAAATAATTTTTTTTTTTAAAGATCACATTGGACTGGGTTGTTTGACGGGTCTCAACTTTAACAAATAACCTCTACTCTTAACCTTCCATTTGCTGTTTCCAACACCAAATCAATTAACAAAATCAGCACTGTGCCCCATCTACTCTTGCCTTCCCTCAGTTCTCAGAAGAAGACAAGTTTCATATTGCTTCTGGTCCTCAACCTTACCATCCCTGTCAATCTCCACTGGCCCTTGTGATCCCAGACTCACCATCCTAGCCCACTGTTCCTTTCTAAATAGTTTGCATGAGGCATGTTTTCATGGTATCCTCACTAATAGCCCAAACTAATTTCCTCTCATTATGCTCATCACAAGTATAACTAAATGCTTTTTCTATAATATTTCCTTTCATGTCTATTTTTCAAAGCAGAGTACAGCATCACAGAAGCAAGAAATGGACACTTAAAAGTTACTCAGCCAACATTTTAAAAATATAAAGAGTAAACCAGATAAGTTTTATGGACCACCCTGTACAGATTGTTCTAAATATAAAACTTGGAACATAACAAAGTTAGTTGGCGTAACTTGAGCAATCTCTGCTTGCACCTGTTGTCTTTGAATTAAATTCTAATAAGATGGCAGAGACTACTGATAAATATTTATGAGGACTAGAGTTTGGCACAAGTTGGCAGTGAACTGCAGACACTAAGTGATGTTATTTCATGTTCAGTAGCTTTCCAGTTTCACAGTCACCGGTTCTATCCTAAAGTGTTGCCAAAATTTAATACCCAGAAAGAGTACTTTCCCCTTTGGCTTACTTATGAATCCTGAAATTCAAATAAATTGAACATTTTTATATAATTTGATATTTGGCACAATGAGCATTTTTTATTTTATCCTAAATCACCAGTTTTCAGTAAGCCGAATGCTATGTAGTCAATATGCTGCGTATAAAATAAGCAGTGTGAACATACAGAAATTCATTCTTCTTCTTACTTCCACCATGTACAGTTGTACCTAAGACTTTAATGGTAGCTCTTAAGAGTAAAGGATATCCAATGGATACATGAGCTAAAGAATAACACACACACACATACACAGATACACACACACACACTCAGACACTCAAGCTAGCAAAACCAGCAGTGGGATATCATTCAAGAAGTCAAAGTTAATAAACTTGAAGGACAATTTATAAGCACAGTTCATCTTTCTAGAAAACTCTGCCAGGTTTGTTTCATTGACATGGTCATTTGCTAATTTTCCTAGAATACCTCTCTTTCTCTCCCTCTCAAATAAATAAAATTTTAAAAACACTAACCTAATTTTAGTGTAACCACTATTACATGAAAATAATAAATCATTTCCATCTAACACTTTAGAAATGAAAACAACACCCAAACCCCTTGAAATTATAGAGTTATTGATAGTTCAAAAAACATTTTCTTTTGTTTTGGAGCTACTTTGGAAAGCTTTGTTATGAAAACAAAAACCTACTATAGAAATGGCTGTGAGAAAAGGTAATTTAAACCTTTGAAAACATAAATAATTTGACAAATGTTGATTCAGAATTACTTTTGGAGCAATATGAAGATTTTAAGCAAAATAATTTTACATGGCAAATAAAACATCGCTTGGGCAAATAACACAACTTTGTAAGTATGTTATCATGGGAGTTCCAAGATCATATATAATGTGTTATCCTCTCTATTTTTTTTATTTTTAAATAATGCTTTAAATGGAGCTTTAAAGACATAAAGCTTCACCAGGACCAGTAGAAGACAGTCAGAAGGACTGCAAAAGTAACATTGGGTGTTCATTTCCATGTGTAACTTTCAGATAAGACAGCTATTGTTTGGCTCCCATAATCAAGCCAAACTACACTCCTGTGAGCTTCAAACATTAAGAGAGGCACCTAGCTGGGGCAACTCTCTAGATAAAAATATTCCCATGCTGAATCTAGGGATCTACTCAGCACCTAATTTTCAATATGAGAGAAGGCCTCATGTAGCTCAAGATGGCCTTAAACTCACTATGTAGTAGAGGATGACGTTGAACTTGTGATCCTCCTGGATCCACTCCCCCGGAGCTGGAATCACAGACCATCACACTTGGTATGTGTACTGCTGGTGACTGACCTCAGGGTTTCATACCTGCTAAGCCAGAAATCTAGCAGCTAAGCCTGAGCACTTCAAGATACTTTGCTACCAGAAAAATAGTTTTGTTAAAAGTTGACATAGACGTGTCTTCAGACTTGGGTTGTATTTATCCATGACATGTTTCTGAAGTAGCTACAACTGGCCATTCATGGTTCTGTGTTCTGCATATTTGATCACAGCACCAAATTTCATGTCAGAGGCCAAGATGGACAACAGGGAGCTCACTTCAGCTAGGAGCCACTACAAGAAGGGTTGTTCATTTGTGACCACCAACATTAAATTCTACATTAAATACATTTTTATGGCAAACTTTTTATTAAGTGATATTAGAAAGACATTATTAATTTTAAACATTATAATGTTGAGGGACTCCATAATATGTTAGTTTTGAGAATCATAAGCTGAAGCATTCAGTGATTGAATATCAAGAGTCCATATTTACTTTAAAACATTTCACTAAGAAAAACTGGAATGCAGTAAGATTAAGAGATATCAGCTTCTGGTTAGTGGTTTGATGCTGAGACCTTGATTATCAGTAACAAAATAGTCATGCAATAAAGGGAATACCTGTTCTGTCTTACACATAATATAGCCAAAGATCTGGTCCCCTGCCAGATGGTAAACATTTTAAGTTTTGAGTGATGCTGAATGCATTATGATGGTCTATCAACATGTAAAACCCTGACCCTGATATGCATTAAAAGAAAGAACTATTTAGCCAATTTTTAAAAAAATTCATCTAATTTGCTTTAAAATTAATTAAAATTAATTAATTAAAATTAATGCAAGATAAAAGAAACTTCCACTAAAATTTACTATTCCTTTTTAACTGTTTTTGTCTTGACTTTTATGTCTGTTATTAGTCTTTTGTTCTTTCCATCAAAATCCACTCTCTTGGACTGAATATATAGCTCATTTAGGAGAGAATATACAAAGCATGCTCAGTGTTAGGCATTGAAAATAACAGCCCGTATGAGACTGATGTCACCACTAAGCTTATGCTCTCTAAAGCAGTACTGCTTTTGGCCTAGAGCTTTGGTCTGTTGTAGTCACTATAACAGTGAAGAATATACAGTATCCTTATAAACTATAGCTATTTCTTTCTCTTCAGCCCGGGATGGCAAAAATCCAGGTGCAAGTAGATTTGATGTCTAACGAAGATCTAGGTCCTTGCTTTTTAACGCCACTTGTTGTTCCTTCAGCACAAGCCATGAGCGGCAAAGGGATATCACTGGGGCTTATTACCAAACAGTTTTAATCAAATTTAGGTGGGTAATCCACTTATGACAAAATGGTCTGCAAATTTACTGACATCCTATTATAATCACATAGGTTAGGGTTTGAATATGTGAGTATTGGTAAGACACAGCTAGTTGATAGTATTCTGCATCTAACTCCCCCAAATGACATTAAATCTCTTATGCAAAATATATTTACTCAATCCCTAAAGGTCCAATTGTTTAAATTACTTTCAGTATCAACTCAAATGCATATAATTATAATTCAAAATTTCATACAAATACCACACCAATCAGAAGTAAATGTGATTCAAAGTACAATTTGTCCTAAAGCAAATTGTACTCTACCTTGGAAGCTATGAAAAAAAAAGGGGTTATGCACTTTCAAAATGCAATGATGAAGCTAATGTAACATAAAGGTTTCCAACCTGCAAAAGAAGAAGTAGGAAAACAGGAAGGGGTAATGGATGCCTATGAAATCCAAACTCCTAAATAAAGTACATCACATCTTATGAGTTGAAAAGAATCCACTTAGATATTGTTATGTACACTCTAGGCTTATTGAAATAGTAGAGGCCCCAACTTTGAATCCACTTCATAAGCATCCTTGCCACAAAAATCCCTGCTTGGAAAGGGGCAAGGTCTTTTTTCAAGAAACAACAAATTTCAATTGAGGTATGTTGAGTCAGTGTGAAAATGTGATGTCCATAAAGATAAGTATTGTTATCTGGTATCGATGAAATGGATATTTCCTCACAAATTCATATGAGTAAGCAAGAGTATACTACAATTAAACTTTATTTATATGCACTGTAATTTCAATTTTTTTGTGTTTAGTGAATGATATTTTTCCATTTTAACTTTTTGACAATTTTCATAATATATTTTTGTCATAATCCCCTCTCATTATCTTATTTTCCCCACATTCCCTTTACATTAAACATATCTTTATCTCCATTTTTTTTTTCTTACTTTTCCTCTACTGTCAACTTCAAAATGTTGATGGGCCAAATATTGTTCATATATTGCAGGTAATGACAGCCACTTTCTGGTCATGAATGCAATAGCCACTTCATGTCCAGATGACAGGGTTCTATAAACCTTCTCCCCATCCTCTGGCTCTTACATTCCTTCTTGTTCCTCTTGCATGTTTCTTTTCTTTCTTTTCTTTCTTTCTTTTTTTTTTTTTATTAAGTTTCTATTGTGCAAGTACAGGCAGTTTGGTACCATTATTAGGCTCATCCGTGATCTACCCCCTCCCTGTTGGCCCCTCCTTGTTGAGGTATATGGGTCATGAATTGTGGAGTTAGCCTACAGTTATTGGTAAGATAAATGTCTCTGTATATCATGACCCAACATGTGGCTCTGACATTCTTTCTACCACCTCTTCCACAAAATTTCCCTGAGCCATGTTGGGTTCATTTTTGGTCTGCTTCAGTGATGAGGAGTTGGGGGCCTCTGAGGCTCTGGCTCTCTGATTTGGTAGGCATTGATTTTTCTTTGTGTTGGTCTCCTTACCCCTTGTGCTGGTGTCTGGTTCAGCAGGAAACAGTACCCTTGCTTGTTTCACCAGTTTTCCTTAGTTTCAGCCTGGGCCCTTTTGAGGTATGATGGGGTGGCTCTCTCCTTAGGGTCTGCATCTATCTGAAAAAGAGAAGCAGATTCTCCAAAGGAGAGTCATTTAGCACCAGGACAAAAGAAATAGACTTTACTTTTTCTTATAGAGAGTTTAATAGGTATAGGCCCTCTTGTAGCCCATGATTGATGGTAGCTCGATATTGGAGAGTGGGCTTATGATTGGATATGGTTCTGACTTGTTTCCCAGCTCCAGCTATGGGTCCCTTACCACCGAGGGGATCAGTCAGCCAAATCAAGAGCAGTTGGTTCCCCACCATGGCTGTGTTCCACTATTTCACTTGTGTGGGCATCACAATGGGTTATTTGCTGCTAAGTAGGTGGGACCATGAGTAGCTTGGACAGATATTGTTCATTTACACCAGTCGCCCATGTAGCACCTTCTGGCACTAGACACGTTGACTGTCTGGGGACTGACTCTCTCCTGGCTTCCAGCCATGCCATTACAGTTTACGTGTCAGCTGCGTATGGTATCTTCAGCAACAGGTTCTTACCAATAACTTTGGTGGGTCATCAAGTATTCTGACAGATATCTGTCATTCTTTTAGAAAACCTTTTAGGTTTCTCTGATCAAAAGCTCATTGTTCATGATAGCCCCATACTGGTACTGGGAGTTACAGGTCAGTGCCCCCTAAGAAAATGAGGAAAAAAGGTAACTAATATATAGAAGTTAGAGAGGAGAGAGATAAAGAGGGAGAAAGAGAGGGAGGGAGGGAGGGAAGATGTAGAGGGTTTAGGTTAGACTTGATCCTACCCTCTCCAATGTCTTGTGGTTCAGGGTTTCCTGTAAGGGCCTGGTGAAGGTTCAGCCATTTGGTCTGCCTTTAAGGAAGTAGAATTTTATGGTACCATTGCCTTTTGCATCTACATTAGTGGTTCACACCCATTCTATGCCCTACACGCCCTCCCCATCCTCCTAGTGTCTAATCAATAAGATGCTTGCTGGGTATGTAAGATATCTTGGGTAGATTCAGGTTAGGTGCTGTAGAATAGTGAGGCTATGTGGCGATTTTTCTTTTTTTTTCTGTGATTGGGTAAGTTCACTGAGAATGATCTGTTCCAGGTTCAAACACTTTTTCTTAAAATTCATTGTGTCATTTTTTCTTACTGCTGTATAGAATTCCATTGTGTAGATAGGCCACATCTTAGTTATCCATTCTTCTAGTGAGGGATATCTGGGTTGATTCTAGCTTTAAGCTATTACAAATTGAGCTGCTACAAAAATTGTTGAGCAAATCTCTCTGTCCTGTGGTTTGAAGGGTTTTGGGTAGATGCCCAGTAAGGGAATAACTGGGTCTGTTGGTATCTCTATAGTCAGCTTTTTCAGGAGTCTCCATATTGCTCTCCAAAGTGGTTGTACCATCCTACATTCCCACCAACAGTGAATGAGTGTTCCTGCTTCTCCACATCCTTACCAGTATTTATTTCATTTGATTTTTTGATGCTTGCTATCCTTATTGGGGTAAGGTGGAATCTCATCATTGTTTTCATTTGCCTATCTCTGATGATTAGGAATGATGAACATTTTCTTAAGTGTGTGTTTGCCATTTGCATTTCTTCCTTAGATAACCACCTGTTCATCTCTTTACCCCATTTTGTGAGTGGAGTGTATGACTTCTTACTATTTAGATTTTTGAGTTCTTTGTAGATTCTAGAGATTAGGCCTCTATCAGTTGGATAACCCGAAAATATTTTCTCCATTCTGTGGGTAATCTATGGCTTTGCTTATTGAATGATTTTCTGTAAAGAAACTCTTCAGCTTCATATGATCTTATTGCTTGAGTGACTGTTTAAGGTCATGAGATACTGGGGTTTTGTTCAGGAAGTCTTTTTCCATTCCTATGTCATGGAAAGTACCTCAATTTTCTTGCAGCAGTATTCAAGTTTCTGGTCTTATATTGAAGTCTTTGATCCATTTGGATTTGAGTGTTGTGCATGGTGAAATGTGTGGATCAAGTTTTAGTTTCCTGCATGTGGTTATCCAGTTTGTCCAACACCATTTGTTGAAGATGCTGGTTTTTGTTTGTTTGTTTGTTTTTTTTCCAGCCTATATTATTTGGGCCTTTGTCAAATATCAAGTAGCTATAGTTGCTTGACCCAAAGTCCAGGTTCTATTCCATTGGTCTATACTCCTGATTTATGCCATTACCATCATGTTTTTGTTACTCTGGCTTTGTAATATAGCTCTAGATCAGGTATGGTGATGCCAACAGAGGTATTTCTTTTGCTGAGGATATGTTTGGATATGCAAAGCCTTCTGCCTTTCCATATGAAATTTGAGATCATTTTTTTCTATCTCTGTGAAGAACACTGTAGGGATTTTAATTGGTATTGCATTAAATCTATATATTGCCTTTGGTAGGATTGTCATCACGATGTTAATTCTGCCTTTCCGGGAGTATGGGAGGTCTTTCAATTTTCTCAAGTCCTCCTCAATTTCTTTTTTGAGTGTTTTTATGTTTTCATTGTATAGATCTTTCAATTCCTTGGTTAATGGTATTCCAAGGTATATATTTTTGTTGTTGTTGCTATTGAAAATGGGACTGTGTCCCTTATTTCTTTCTCTGTATCTTTTTCATTTGCATGTAGAAATGCTACTGATTTTTGTGCATTGATTTTGTATCCTGCTACTTTGCTATAGGAGTTAATCACATTCGGGAATTTTGGGATGGAGTTTCTCGGGTCTCTTACATATACATTCACATCATCAGCGACTAGAGCTAACTTAACTTCTTCCTTTCCAACTTGTATTCCTTTTATTTCCTTCTGCTGTCTTATTGCTTGAGCTAGGACTTTCAGTACTATACTGAAAAGCAGTGGTGAAAGAGGACATCCCTGTCTTGTTCCTGATCTTAATGGGAATTCCTCCAGTCTCTCTCCATTAAGTATTATTTGGGCCTTCAGATCTTTGTATATTGCCTTTATTATGTTATGATATGTACCAACTATGCCTATTCTCTCCAAGTGTTGTTGCATCTTATCAAAGGCCTTTTCTGCATCTATTGAAATGATCATGCGTTTTTTATGTTTAACCTTGTTTATGCAGTGTATTACATTGACAGATTTCCTTGTGTTCCTGGGATGAAACCCACTTGGTCAAGGTGGATGATGCTTTGATGCATTGTTGGATTAGGTTCACGAGGATTTTGTTCAGGATCTTTGCACCTAAGTTCATTTGGGAAATAGGCCGGTAGTTTTCTTTTCTTTTGGCATCTCTACCTGGTATTGGAATTAGGGTGATACTAACTTCATAAAAGGAACTGGGTAGCTTTCCCTATTTTTCAATTGTGTGGCACAGTTTAATGAAGATTGGCTTGAGTTCATCCATGAAAGTTTGATAGAATTCAGCTAAGAAGCCATCTGGTTCTGGACTCTTTCATTTGGGTATGTTTTTTATTACTTTTTCAATCTCCATGAGTGTGATGGGTTCGTTGAGGTGATTAATCTGCTCTGAGTTTAGCTTTGATAGATGGTATGCATCCAGGAATTTATCCATCTCCTCCACATTATCCAGTTTTGTGGAGTAGAGGTTTTTGAAATAAGTCCTCATGATTCTCCCAATTTCACTGATGTCTGTTGTGATCTCTCCTTTTTCATTTAGAATTTTGTTAATTTAAAGCCTCTCCAGTTTTTTGCTTGATCAAAGTGGCCAGGGGTTTGGCAATCTTGTTTATTTTTTCAAAAAAAACCAGCTCTTTGTTTTGTCAATTGTCTTAATTGTTTCCTTGATTTCCAATTCATTAATTTCTGCTCTGATTTTAATTATTTCCTTCCTTCTGGAGCTCTTTGGGTTGGATTTGTCTTGTTTTTCCAGTGCCTTTAGGTGGATGGTTAGGTTATTGATTTGGTATCTTTCTGTCTTTTTTATGAAGGCATTGAGTACTATGAATTTTCCCCTGAGGACCACCTTCATTTTGTCCCATAAGTTTTGGTATTATGTGTTCTCATTGTCATTCAATTCCAGGAATTTTTCAATTTCAGTATTTATTTTATCCACTATCCATTTATTAAGTGTGTGCTGTTCAGTTTCCAGGTACCTTTGGGATTTTTGGTGGGTCTTTTCTTGTTGATTTCGAGCAATATAACATTGTGATCTGTTATCATGCAGGGAATTATGTCAGTTTTCCTAAATATGTGGAGACAGTCTTTGTGACCCAGTGTATGGACTATTTTAGAGAATGTTCCATTGGCAGCTGAGAAGAATGTGTAGTCTGTGGATTTGGGGTGGAGAGTTCTATAGATGTCTGTTAGGTCTAAGTGATCTATGGTTTTGTTGAGCTCTCTTATTTCCCTGTTGAGTTTTTGTTTGGGTGACCTGTCTATTACTGATAATGGTGTATTGAAGTCCCCAGCTATGATGGTGTTGGTGGTTTTTTCTGTTTTATTGTCATGTAGGTTTTTTTTTTATGAACTGCTGTGTCCCTTTGTTTGGTGCATACAGATTTATGATTGTAATATCCTCTTGATGGATCGTTCCCTGGATAAGTAGTAAGTGGCCTTCTTTGTCTTTTTTGATTATTTTTGGTTTGAAGTCTATTTTATCCGATATTAATATAGCTACTCCTGCTTGTTTCTTACTCCCATTTGCTTGGAATATTGTTTTCTACCCTTTCACCCTGAGGAGGTGTCTGTCTTTAGTTGTGAGATGAGTTTCTTGAAGGCAATAGAGGGGTCTAATTTTTTGATCCATCCTGTTAGCTTGTGTCTCTTGATGGGTGAATTAAGGCCATTAATATTTCGGGTAATGACGGTGAGATTTGATTTGATCCCTACCATATTGAGTGGTAGTTGTGTGTTGGTGTTTTCATGGGCTTTGCTAATTTTTTTGCCTATTCTGAGTTTGGTTATTGTGATCTGCTTCTTATAGGAATTTGACTTTGGTTATTTGTTTCTTCTCTGTGGAGAATTTCCTGAAATACTCTCTGTAGGTTTGGTTTTGTGTTCATATATTTATAAATCTGAGTTTTGTCATGGAAAGTTTTTCTTTCACCATCTATTATGAGGGATACTTTTGCCGGGTAGAGTAGTTTGGGTTGGAAGCCATAGGTTCTTAGACTTTGTAGTGTTTTAATCCAGGCCCTTCTAGCTTTCAGGGTTTCCATTGAGAAGTCTGAAGTAATTCTGATGGGGTTATCTTTGAAAGTGGTGTGCTGTTTTTCCTTAGTTGCTTTTAGGATTTTCTCTTTGGTGTCAATGTTTCGAGTCTTAATGATAATATGTCTTGGGGAGTTTCACCTTTGGTCCAGTCTGTTTGGAGTTCTGTTGGCTTCTTGTATCTTGATGGGTCTTTCTTTTAAGAGACTGGGGAAGTTTTCTTCAATTATTTTTTTAAATAAGTTCTCCATGCCTTTGGTCTGAAATTCTTCTCCTTCTGGTATTCCCATGATTCTTATATTAGGTTTAAGTGCATCCCACAATTCCCTCATATTCTGTTCACAGGAACTTTGAACTTACTGAAATCTTTGAACTCTTGAATTAATTATTTCTTCCATCTTGTCTTCCAGATCAGAGTTTCTATCCTCCACTTTGCTGATTCTATTCTTCTTTTATTTATTTATTTATTTTTTGGTTTTTCAAGGTAGGGTCTCACTCTGGTCCAGGATGACCTAGAATAAACTCTGTAGTCTCAGGGTGGCCTTGAACTCATGACGATCCTCCTACCTCTGCCTCCCAAGTGCTGGGATTAAAGGTGTGCACCACCACGCCCAGCTGCTGACTCTACTCTTGAGAGCCTCTAGAGTGTTTTGGATTTGTTCAATTCAGTTTGCATTTTCTACTACTTTTCTATGTATCATTTTCATTGCTCTGCCAATCTCCCTTTTCACATCATTTTCTGATTTTCTTGATGCTTTTTGGAAATCATCCATGCATTTCTTTATGTGTTCATTTAGTATGGCCAGCTGATTTTTAAGGTCCTCTTTTTTTTTTTTTCACTTTCCCTATAACTCTTAACTCTCTTTGAACTCCTTTCCATGTCTTATCAATTTATTCCAGCTTAATGATGGTAGCATCCACACAATTTTCGGTCCTTTGTCACTTTCCTGCAAGTTCTATCAGTAGGTTGGTCAGGGTTGCATTGTTAATGGGTTCAATTTGATGTTCTGATCCTAATGACTCTTCTATGTTTTGGTTAGATGTATTTTTCATTGTAGGACTGGGTGATCTGACTGGATTTTCTTGCATTTGATTTTCATGTTATTTCTTTTGTGCTGTGGTCTGCCCATGACAGTGTATGGTATGTAGGTGGGTGGATCAGCCTGGGCTCTAGTGCAATGGGAATTTGAGGCCGCCTGGGTAAGTTGCCAAGCAGCCTGGGCTTTGGCTCCCACTTGCTAAAGCCACCTATCTACTGCCTGAGAGGGGTGCCAAAGTTGCCTGACTTCTCAAACCATAATGCGCCAAAGCTCCCTGCATTTGAGCTTGGAGGGGGACTGAGGTACCAAGGCCTGAAGCAGCCCAAGCTCTTGTTGGGAACACTGGGACCCGGAAACAGTCTGTGCTCCTCCACCATAGGAGAATGGGGGATGGTTTGTGATGGCACCGTGATGGGGCACAGGACGGAGCACCACAACAGAGTGTGGGGTGGGGCATGCTGATGTGGCACCCATCTATTTGGTGGAATGGGTGTTCTACCGCCTGTGAGGAGATCCAGGATTTCCTGTTTCCCCACCCTCTGAGTCCTCCCACTGACAAGAAGATACAGAAAAACCTCAATGTCTTGCCTATCTTTCCCTGGGACTTGCAGCACAGCTAGGCGGTTGCCATCTTGGCCGGAAGTCAAATACATCTTTCTTCAACAACAAAACAACAGCTTTAAATTAACATGGCGAAACTCCCAAGTAAGCTTTCATTGTCTTCAGAATATCGAATGAACATAAAACCTGTTCTGTGTAGCCTGATGTTCTGTGTGTGATTCTCCAATACCCATGTAAATCCAGTTGCACAAAGCAGTACATGTGTCTTGCGAGTTCATTTGCAGCTAGTTGCAGGAGGCCCTGGGGCATCCATATCCACAGTGTGTTTCTATCTATCTTTCTCACACACTGATATAAATAAAAATATTTTAATTGAATTTATGTGGGTGGTAGGGAATCAAATATTAGGTCCTTATACTTGTGAGGAAAGTACTTTATCAACTGAACTATCTAGATTTTTGGATTACTAACAAATTATTTGTATTAACTAGTTATTTTATAGTGCTATAGTTTTGGTTTTGAGTGCCACTGCTTAATGATCTTCCACAGAATTGAGATAATGGAAAGTGCTAGAACCTTTAAAAACTTATCTCACAAGATAGCATTATGACCTTTTGCTCTTTTATTCTTTCTCGCTTGTCATAAACCACATACACCTCCCCTGCCATACATCACTGCCTTAATGAACTACAACAACCCAAGACCAAAGTAGTGGTTAATTGCTCAGAGTAGCATGGATCTAAAAATATGAAGGTAAATAACTTCTTCATCTTTTAAAGCTGACTTATTTTACATATTTATTACAAAAATAATAACTGGTGACATTGAAAAACTGCTACCAGCAGTGGTATCATTGCTATGCCTGCATCTGCCTAAGTGAATGAAACTGGGGAATTTCTATGCAAAAGAAGCCTGGGAAAGATCAATTAATGCAGGTAGAAGTGGCTAGAATGCTATGAGGAAAACTTAACAGGTAGTTCTGGTGAGCCCTCAGAAAACCAGCATACTGATTAGGCAAGTCAACAGAAAAGGCCTTGCCAATGAGGTTTCAGGCTTGATAGGAGATATTCCTAAGGACTAAACTATAAGTTATATGCAAATGGATAGAACAGTGAGTGCATTCCATATGTTGAGCCCTTATTGAAAGATAAGCATAAAGACAAAGAACTAGTTTATCTGGGATAGGTAATTTCAAGGACACTATTCAAGCATCAGCATGGGTATAATTTGATATTTTAAACTAAATTTAAAGTAAGAATTAGATAGAAAGGACAGAATAACAATATTTGAAAAATCCACAGTTTTGAAAGAAAAGAAGCATGATTCAAGATTTGGCCAAGAAGGATGGACAGATTACAACCACTAAAAAGAAGCCAAGCATTTTTCAGTGTGATAGCACATCAGTAATTGGCAGGATATTATGTATAGGCATGAAGGTATAAAAGTCTACATTTGCTTCGAAGCCTTTCTGAAGCAGAATCTTTTGAGGAAAGCTCTGAGTTTCTCTGCTTTTCCAGGAACACCAAGAAATCTTTGCTAACAAGTCATTCAAAGGTCACCGTGGACATGGGTCAAGCTGTACCAATACAGCTCACACTGGTCTCAAGTTTTGGTATTATCTGCATGAATCTAGTTATGAAACATTAATTAATAGTGCACGTATTTCAGGTCATTGAGACTTCCACCAGGATTTCAAAAGAAAGTGCTCATTGCTGGTCAAGCAAACACTCAACCAGAAACAACTTATGGAAGGAAAGAAATTTCATTGTAGCAAAGAAAACATAGCATGAAAAGACAACTGAATATTACTTTACCACGGCAGCAAGGAGGAAGCAGAGTGAGCTCTGAACACCCAGTGGGGCTGAACTACTGACTTCAAGCCCACCCCCAGCAATATACATCACCCAGCAAGGCTTTTCCTCCCAAGGGCTCCCTCTAGGAATTTCTTATATTAACACCAAAAATTTCCTCAAAATAAAAGCATATGTTAACATTTATGTTACCAATATTTTCATCATGAGTTTGAATAAAAGTGTCATAAGAAACCATGTTCAATGCAAATCTTTTTGAATGTGTTTCAGAAGAATATTCCTATTGTTTCAGAGATGGAGACAACAGGATAAATTTCTCTCCTTTCTCAGCATTAGGAATCTTTCGTTATGCTTTGATAAGGGCACAAGTGAGATTTCATTTCTTGAGTGCTAACCCACATTCTATTTCTCTCTTTACTCTGATAATTAGAATGTTTTGAGAAAAATACCTATTACTTTCATCATGTGCATGGATTTCATGACCATGCCCTATGCATCTTATTTTTCTGCAGTTTATTTTTCCACACTACCATAATCCAGTGCCAAATCTCTTATCCATTTTAAATTTATTTCCTTCTCTATATAGCTGTGCTATTTTCCATTACAAATTTCTAAATATATACTTAAATATATAATTTAAATATTTAATAAAGGCATTCAGCAAAAGGCCTTTATGTAGGGGCATGGTTTGTTTGTTGTCTTATAGACAGAGTTTCCTTGTGTAGCTCCATTTTGCCTTCACACCAAGATCCTGCTTCAACCTGGGGACTTAGGATTACAGGTGTGCTTATCCACATCTGGCTCAAGAAAGGAAGGTCTTGGAGAGAGTAGGAACTACAAAACATTTTAATGTGCTTACATTGACACATTAAAACACCCCCCCCCAAAATGAAGTTTAAAAAATGAAGAAGAAAAACGGTAAGGGAAGAAGAGAAGGGAATTGCAGAAAGAAATGTATGTAACTAGAAAAAAATATAAATACAATGGAGATAAGGTTTGTGGAAAAATTCACAGCATACTCTACATTCATCTTGAAAAGAGTGGCAGTGGCTTGCTAAGAACTCAGTGGGATGAATCTCAATAAAGGGTTATGGAAATGGAATGCAGCATCATTCATTCATTTGCATTTTGCCAATGGCTGTCTTTTGTTTACCATGAAAGATTATAACATTATAATAGAAAATGTGTGCAGATTTCTGGTTAAGATGGCAGCATAGGTATCATGCCAAAGCAGCCTAGGGGGGGAAATGACCAAAAAACCTCAGCAAAATACACACTTTTACCAAAAAGTGAGTTGTATGGGAAATTGAAATGGCAGGGGAGAAGTAGAAGAGATCCAGAGCATCCAGAGCCTGCACAGGCCGGCAAAAATGGCCCTGGCAGGTCCGCCAACTGTGTCAGCAGCACACCAGAAAGCCTCTAGGCTTGGCTCGAGCCACAGGAAAAACCAGGTGAGGGGAGCTTCCACTCACACCGGAGCTCTCTGCAACTCAAGAAACGAGAAGGGAGAGCGGTAGTAAAAAAGGGAGGAGCAGACCACATGGTAGAAGAACATGTGGAACAGTGAGAGAACTAGAGCAGCTGTGGCTCCCTACCTCCTGAACCACCTGAGCCCAGCTCCAGTGAACAGAGCAGTGGTCCCAGGACCCAGCCACGCTAACTTGAACTGACAGCGGGACCCAAGCAGGAGCAGGGTCCCGCAGCAACATCAGAGGCTCTGGCACTGGTAATAGCAGCCCCAGCAGTGGTGGATCCACTAGTGGCAGCTTCAGAGGCAGCAGCAGTAGATCCAGCAGCAGCAGTTTCAGTGGCAGCAGTGGCAGATCCAGCAGCAACAACTTCAGAGGCAGCAGTGGTGGAACCAGCAGTGGCAGCTACAGCAGCAGCAGCAGCGGTGACAGACTTAGCAGTGGCAGCTCTAGCAGCAATGGCGACTGATCCAGCAGCGACTGCTTCAGCAGAGGTGCTAGCAATTCCAGCAGCGCAGGGCCTGATCTGCAGGGCCACAGTTTCCAGCCTTGGTTTGCCCCACAGGAAAAGCCAGTGCCCAGCTCCAGAAATCAGGACAGAAGACCAACGACCCAGTCAGCAACTTGACTGAGAACAAAATCATCCTAAAAGGTAACTGGGATTGATTACACCAGGGAAGGGTCTCACTTGGTCACAAGCTGACTTAGATCTCTCAACAGATGAGAAATCTTAACCTCATTGTTGATAGAGGGTCTGGTTGTTATAATAACTACTCTTGCATAAATATTAGGTGCTGATTTTGATTGAATGTGTACAGTGTTTAGTTCAATTTTAGAGTCTACCTGTATTTTATTCCATTCAGCCTACTTGAATACTCCCATAGTAGGGAAAATCAACCCCTAGGAACACCTTCGTAGATGCTCTGAAAGCCTTAAGAGCCACACCTAACACCAGATATATAACATCAAATCAATTGATACAGCTAAGAATACCTAGATAGATAGAAAATCCAAGCATTAGCTTAATCCAAGATGCAAAAACATGTACATTATACCACAAGAAACACTAAAAAGCAAGACAATATAAATCCACCTAACAGTAGTAATGCATGAGAAATGACCTCCAGTGAGAACGAGTTAGAGGAAATGCCTGAGAAAGATTTCAAAAGAATGATTGTAAATATGTTCAAAGAAGTCAGAGAACAAATCAAAGGAGTCAAGGAGGATCTCAGAAGATATCAAAGGAATCAAAGAAGACACAGGGTACAAGTTTCATGAAATAAAAAAGGCAATAAAAGACATAAATAAGGAAATAGAAATAATAAAGAAAAAACATTCATAATTACTAGCAATGAAGAACACAGTTAATGAAATAAAAAACTATGTACAAAATCTCACCAGTAGAATGGATTAAGGAGAGGACAGAATATCTAAGCTAGAAGACCAGGTGGCAGATCTAATACAGGCCAAAAAAGAGAAAGACAAACTTGTAGAAAAGTATGAGTATAAATTTCAAGATATTCGGGACACTATGAAAAGATCAAATATAAGAATTTAGGGCATAGGAGAAGGAGAAGAATTCCACTCCAAAGGCATAGTACACGTCTTCAACAAAATTATAGAAGAAAACTTCCCCCAAATTGGGAAAGAGGTGCCAATGTAGATACCCAAAGCCTTTAGAACCCCAGCCAGACACAACCAGGAAAGAACCTCGCCTCGCCATATTATAATCAAACTACAAAACACACAAACCAAAGAAAAACTATTGAAAGCAGTTTGAGAGAAAAATCAAGTTACCTACAAAGGCAAGATCATCAGCATTACAGCAGATTATGCAACACAAACATTAAAAAACAGAAGGGCTAGGAGTGATGTGTTCCACATTCTGAAAGATAACAACTGTCAACCAAGGTTATTTTATCCTGCAAAGATATCCATTCAAATAGACGGAGAAATAAGGACATTCCATGACAAAAGAAGTTTAAAGGAGTATTTGAAGACAAAACCAGCTCAACAAAAAATACTTGATAGGATCCTCCATGCTAAAGAAGAGGGAAAGTACACATATAAGGAACCAGGAAAAAACAAGCAATACTCAAATACTAGTTAACACTAGTATTTGTACTCAAACACTAGTTAACATTAGAATTTGAGAGAGCAAAGGTAAAACTGAACCACAAAAAAAAAAAAAAAAAAAGAAAATGGGAAACATAAGTACACACCTTTCAATAATATCTCTTAATATCAACAGCGTCATTGCCCAAACCAAAAGACATAGGTATTCAGACTGGGTTAAAAAGCAGGATCCTACAAATTGTTGTCTCTGAGAAACTCACCTTTCTACAAAGGATTGACATTATCTTAGAGTAAAAGGTTGGAAAACGGTGTTTCAAGCAAATGGGCCTAGAAAACAAGCAGGGATTGCTATCCTAATAAGGTAGACTTCAGTGCAACGTTAGTCAAGACAGATAAGGAAGGTCACTTTATATTGATTAAGGGCACACTCCAACAGGAGGACATTACAATCCTAAACATATATGCACCTAACATGGGGGCCCCAAATTCATCAAAAAAACACTATTAGAACTAAGGTCATAGATAACATCAAACACAGTGGTAGTAGGTGACTTCCACACCCCACTCTCATCATTTGACAGGTCATCCTGGGAAAAAATAAACAGAGAGGCACCTGGACTAAAAGAGGTCATAGAAGGAATGGACCTAACAGATATCTACAGGACATTTCATCCAAATGCTGCAGAAAAAACATTCTTTTCAGCAGCACATGGAACATTCTCTAAAATAGACCATATGGACACAAAGCACATCTTAACAAAGTCAGGAAAATTGAAATAATTCCTTGCATTCTATCTGACCACAGTGGAATCAAACGACAAATCAATAGCAAGAAAGGCTATAGAACATACACAAAATCATGGGAACTAAACAATACACTACTAAATGATGAATGCATCAATGAAGAAATCAGTAAGGAAATCAAAAAAAATTATAGAGTCAAATGATAATGAGAATACAACATACCAAAATCTCTGGGACACAATGAAGGCAGTTCTAAGAGGTAAATTTATAGCCTTTAGTGCCTATATTAAGAAACTAGAAAGGTTGCTAGTAAACAACCTAATGCTTCACCTTAAAGACTTGGAAATAGTAGAACAAGGCAAACCAAAAATCAGTAGATGGGAAGAAATAATAAAGATTAGTATAGAAATTAATGAAAGAGAAAGAAAAAAAATCCAAAGAATTAATGAAACAAAGAGTTGGTTCTTTGAAAGGATAAACAAGGTTGATCAAGCCTTAGAAAATCTGATCAAAAGAAAGAAAGAAGAGACACAAATTAATAAAATCAGAGATGAAAATGGTAACATAGCAACACATTCCAGAGAAATTCAAAAAATCTTAGGGACTTACTATAAAAGCATATACTCCACCAAGTATGAAAATCTGAAAGAAATGGATGATTTCCTTGATTTATATGACCTAACTAATTAAATCAAGATGAAGTTAATCACTTAAACAGACCTATAACAAGCATGGAGATCTGAACAGTTATCAATAATCGCTCAACTAAAAAGAGCCCATGCCCGGATGGATTCACTGCTGAATTTTACCAAACCTTTAAGAAAGAGCTAACACCATTGTTTCTAAAGCTTTCCCAGGAAATAGGAAAAGAAGGAATTCTTCCAAATTCCTATGAAGCCAGCATCCCCCTGATTCCAAAACCAGACAAAGATAGAACAAAAAAAGAAAATTACAGACCAATCTCCGTCATGAACATACAAGCAAAAATTCTCAACAAAATATTGGCAAACAGAAAACAATAATATATCAGAACAATCATTCACCCTGATATAGTAGGCTTTATCCCAAAGATGCAGGGATGGTTCAATATACGCAAATCTATAAATGTAATACATTATATAAATGGGTTTAAGGACAAAAATCACATGACCATGTCATTTGACTAAAAGAAAGTGTTTGACAAAATCCAACATCCCTTTATGATAAAAGTCCGACAGAGACTGGGAATAGAAGGAACATATCTCAATATAATAAAAGCTATTTATGACAAGCCTACAGCCAACATATTACTAAATTGGGAAAAACTGGAAGATTTTCCACTAAAATCAGGAACAAGACAAGGCTGTCACTGTCCCCACTTTTATTTAATGTAGTTTTAGAAGTCTTAGCCATAGCAATAAGGCAAGAGACACACATAAAAGGGATAAAAATTGGAAAGGAAGAGATCAAGTTATCATTATTTGCAGATGACATGACTCTATACATAAAGCACCCTAAAGTATCTACTAGCAAATTGTTAGAGCTGATCAAAACCTACAGCATTGTAGCAGGATACAAAATAAATACACAGAAATCAGTAGCCTTCATATATGCTAACAACAAAAACACAGAGGATGAAATCAGAGAATCACTCCCATTCACAATTGCATCAAAAAAAAAAAATAAAATAAAGTACTTTGGAATAAACCTAACCAAGGAAGTAAAGAATCTCTACAATGAGAACTTTAAAACACTCAAGCGAGAAATTGCAGAAGACACTAGAAAGTGGAGAAACATCCCTTGTTCCTGGATTGGAAGTATCAATATTGTGAAAATGGCAATCTTACCTAAAGCAATCTACACATTTAATGCAATCCCTATCAAAATTCCAAAGGCTTTCTTCATGGAAATAGAAAAATCAATAGAAAAATTCATTTGGAATCACAAAAAAACTTGAGTATCTTAGATAATACTGAGTAACAAAAATGAGGCTGGTGGTATCACCATACATGATTTTAACCTATACTACAGAGCCATAGTAACAAAAACAGCATGGTACTGGCACAAAAACAGACATGTAGATCAGTGGAACAGAATAGAGGACCCAGTTGTAAGCCCAAGTAGCTATAGCCACCTGATATTCGATAAACGTGTCAAAAATACTCATTGGAGAAAAGACAGCCTCTTCAGCAAATGGTGTTGGGAAAACTGGAT
Organism: Jaculus jaculus; assembly: GCF_020740685.1. Lineage (NCBI taxonomy): Eukaryota > Metazoa > Chordata > Mammalia > Rodentia > Dipodidae > Jaculus > Jaculus jaculus. The sequence continues at coordinate 72,033,437 of NC_059113.1, read as the reverse complement.
ATATATCTGCAGAGGGATGAAAATAGATTCTTCTCTCTCTCCATGCACAAGAATTAAATCCAAATGGATTAAAGACTTTAACATTAGACCTGAAACTCTAAAACTGCTAGTGGAAAAAGTAGGGAAAACCCTTCAACATATTGGACTTGGCAAAGACTTTCTGAATACAACCCCAATTGCTCAGGCAATGAAACCACAGATTAATCACTGCAACCTCATAAAATTAGAAAGATTTTGCACTGCAAAGGACACAGTAGAAAAGCAAAGAGGCAACCTACAGAATGGGAAAAAATCTTAACCAGCTGTATATCTGAGAGAGGATTAATATCTAGGATATACAAATAACTCAAAAAGGCAAATAATAAGGTTTCAAACAAGCCAAACAAAAAATGGGCTATGCATTATCCACCTTGACCAAGTGGGATTTACCCCAGGAACACAAGGGTGGTTCAACTTATGAAAATCTGTCAATGTAATACACCACATAAACAAGCTTAAACATAAAAACCACATGACATTTGAATAGATGCAGAAAAGGCCTTTGACAAGATACAACATCACTTCATGATCAAAGCATTGGAGAGAATCGGCATGGCCGGGACACATCTTAACATAATAAAGGCAATATACAAAGCTGCAAAGGACCAAATAATACTTAATGGAGAGAGACTGGATGAATTCCCATAAACAGATCATTCTCAGTGAACTTACCCAATCACAGAAAAAAAATCAACACAGAGTCTCACTCATCTACAACACCTAACCTGTATCTACCCAAGATACCTTACATACCCAGCAAGCACCTCATGGACTAGACAATAGGATGGATGGGGAGGGCGGAGAGGGCATCAAAGGGTGGAAAACAGTAATCTGGACCTAAATGGCAATGGTACCATAAAATTCTACTTCCTAAAAGACAGACCAAATGACAGAACCTTCACTAGACCCTTACAGGAAACACCTAAACCACAAGACACTGGAGAGAGTAGGATCAAGACTAACCTAAATCTTCTACATCTTCCCTCCCTCCCTCACCCCTCCCCCCTCTCCCTCTCTCCTCTCTAACTCTTGTATATTAGTTATGTTTTTCCTCAATTTCTTAGTGGGCACTGACCTGTAACACCCACTTCCAGCTTGGGGCTACCATCCACAATGAGCTTTTGATCAGAGAAACCTACAAGGTTTCCCAAAACAATGACAGACTTCTGTCAGAGTACTTGATGACCCACCAAAGCCCAGTGGTAAGACCCTATTGCTGAAGACTCCATATGCAACTGTCACGTAAAATGGAATGGCATGGCTGTAAGCCAGGAGAGAGTCAGTCCCCAGACAGTCAGCATGTCTAGTGCCAGAAGGTGCTACATGGGTGACTGGGGGAAATGACCAATATCTGTCCAAGCAACTCATTGCCTAACCTAATTAGCAACAAATAACCTGATGTGATGCCCACACAAGTGCAAAAGTGGCACACAGCCATGGTTGGGAAACAACTGCTCTTGATTTGGTTAACTGATCACCTCAGTGATACAAGACCCATAGCTGGAGCTGGGAAACAAGTCAGAACCACACCCAAACATAAGCTGACTCTCCAATATCAAGCTACCATCAATCATGGGCTCTAAGAGGGCCTACACCTATCAAACTCTCTATCAAGAAAGTAATTGTTATCCCCATTTTCCGGGTTCTAACTTACTCTTCCTTGGAGAATCTGCTTCTCTTTTTCAGATAGATGCAGATCCTAAGGAGAGAGCTGCCCCAACATACCTCAAAAGGGGCCTGACTGAAACTAAGGGCAATTGGCGAAACAAGCAAGGGTGCTGTTTTCCTGATTAACCAGATACCAGCACAAAGGGGAAGGAGACCAAGGCAGAGAAAAATCAACTCCTACCAAATCAGAGAGCCAGAGCTTCAGAGGCCTCCAACACCTCAGCACTGAAGCAGACCAAAAATGAACCCAACATGTCTTTGGGAAATTTTGTAGAAGAGGGGGCGGAAAGAATGTCAGAGTCACATGTTGGGTCATGATTTGCAGAGACATTTATCATACCAATAACTGTGGGCTAACGCCACAATGCATGACCCATTTACATCAACAAGGAGGTTCCAATGGGAGGTGGTAGATCATGGATGAGCCTAAACAATGGTATCAAACTGCCTGTATTTGCTGAAAAGAAAACTAATAAATTAATTTAAAAAAAAGAGAAGGAATAGGAAAAAAAAAAGGGCTATGGAGCTAAATAGAACATTCTCAAAGGAAGAAATACAAATGGCATATAAGCATCTGAAAAGATGTTCTACTTCACCAGTCATCAGGGAAATGCAGATTAAAAATACATTGAGATTCCATCTCACTCCTGTCACATTGGCACCCATCATGAAAAGAAATGATCATAAATACTGGCGTGGATGTGGATAAAGAGGAACCCTTCTACACTGCTGGTGGGAATGCAATCTGGTCCAGCCATTGTGGAAATCAGTGTGGAGGTTCCTAAAACAGCTAAAGATTGATCTTCCATATGACCCAGCTATAGCACTCCTAGGCATATATCCCAAGGACTCACCTCATTTCCTTTGAAGTATGTGCTCAGCCATGTTTATTGCTGCTCAACTTATAATAGCTGGGAAATGGAACCAGCCTAGATGTCCCTCAACTTATGAGTGGATAATGAAGATGTGGCACATTTATACAATGGAGTTCTACTCAGCGGGAAAGAAAAATGAAGTTATGAAATTTGCAGAAAAATGGATGGACCTGGGAAGGATTATACTAAGTGAGGTAACCCAGGCCCAGAAAGCCAAGCACCACATGTTCTCCCTCACATGTGGATCCTAGCTACAGATGATTGGGGTTCTGCGTGAGAAGAAAAATACCTAGTAGCAGAGGCCAGTAGGTTACGATGGAGATATAAAGGGAAGAGAAAGGAATGGAGGAAGGTACTTAATAAGTTGATATTGTATATATGTAAGTACAATGATTGAGATGAGGAGGTAATATGATGAAGAATGGAATTTCAAAGGGGAAAGTGTGGGATGGGGTGATGTATTACCATGGTGTATTTCTTATACTTATGGAAAATGTTAAAAAAAATGTGAAAATAAAAATAAATAAATAAAGGTTAAAAAATGTAAAGGTAAAAAAAGGAACAAAAAGAAGAAAAAGAAAATGGGTGCATATCTCAATGTTCTGAAATATTTGCTATGTAGGTGGTTTTACTGAAATTGCTGTAGGCTACTCTGTCTATGAGGCACACAAGGTGTGTTCAGCTATGAGATTTACAGTGCCACTGCAAGAAACTCAAGCTGGAAAATGTGTTGTGGTGTCTGCTAAAAAAATTCCGGAGTCTGGTCCCTTCATCAGTGTTAATTACCACACCGTCCTCTGGGGAGAAAAAAAAAATCCCACTCATTAGCCATTGTCACATTCTTTGGAGAATGTGTATGAACATGATTCATCTATCTACTTTTGTGGGGTGAATATTCAGACAGTACATAATCAATTTGTTATGTAACTAAATAAATTCAATTTATACAGAGAAAATATCCCTTTTTCTTCACAGATTCACATGTTATGCAGTTCATATACATAAGACACACTATTAAAAAAAAAAAGAAGTGAATTAAGTTTGCCATGTGGCCAAAAAATCCCTCATAGAACTATACTAAGAAACCTGTTCTGATCAGCTTAATCCAATGACATATCTCTCTAAGCACAGTCATCTCTTTCCTAGCAGTATCATATGATTCTGTCTGGGTGTTTGTGAAAAGACTATGAAACCTAAGGGGAGTTATTAGGTTTCTGATGAAAAGCTCCAAGCTGTAACACATATGTGTCTCCATGGTCAGAATCTTCTTATTTTCATTAAATTGCATTAAGTGCTCCATCCAATGTGCAGGGCTGTCATCTTCCTTAGGAAAGTTGCTGAGGGTTGAGGATTTCATTGTGGTGTTCTTGGGAATTCCTTCACCAGGCATCACACCGTGTGCCCCTGCCAGGCCAGGTGCTCCCATTGCAGTCCTCTGATATATTTGTTAAGACCGGGAAGTGTTTATTTTCCTTCTCCCAGTGTTACTCTTGTCCCCAAGCTACTGTTTTTGGACTGAAAACATAAGCAAAGGACAGGACATGTGAGGAATGTATATTATATCACTAGAAATTACATCATATCTGTTTTCTTACTTAAAAGAGAACTGAAGTTTTCTTTGCTCAGTTTTTCCCCAATCTGATCTACTTTAGCCTTAATCCAAGGCCAGAAAAAGCAGACAAAGAAAGGCAGTATTTCACATTCACCATTGTAAGTTTGTGCAAGTACACTGCTACCTTTGTGCACATTTTAAGTCTCTGCTATGAGGTGTGCAAATCTGTAGATGGGCCTAATAAACAGCTGTTGACCTGGTGCTGGGACTGCGGCTAAGTCTGTAGAGGGCTGGCATATCATGCAGGAAGCTCTGGGTTGTTCCTCAGTACTGCATACAAAAACTTGGTTCTATATACTTAATAAAAGCAGCCAGGAAGCACAGGCAGAGGGTCAGAAGTTCAAGGCCATACTAGGTGCACAGCTGGTGAGTTCAAGGTTAACTGGACATATATACAAAGCATAATCTCTCAAAAATAAAGTTGATCACAAAATTGTCCCCAACATTTTTGATCATGTTATTCCTGGGACAAATAACTGCAAATGTACTTCAACATTTAGATGTTACTTTGTAAATGCTCTTTCATAAGCAATTGATAATGCAGTGTTCTTTATTCATCCTAACCATATAGACAGCAGTGGGACAAGCAGAAGTGACTAACAATCCTTTTCAATGAAACTGAATTTCGTGTCTCCAAATTCATCACCTTTCCCCAAGTTTTCTAAGTCATTCCCTGAAATCAGTATCAAGTTAATTTGAAAGTTAAATAAGCCATTTATTTTGAAATTAAAAGAAATAGTATAGGATATCATGATTTTGGTACCCAGACACAAGTAAGGTTAATGGGAAAAATATAATTATAAATGGAATGCAGTCATTACTTATCGATTTCACGTAGAAATTTGTGGAGAAAAATGTCTTCCAAGAAAGAATAAAATGCAATGAACACAAAAAACTGTCAAGAGAGGATAATCAGGACCATATAACCTGAATTCAAATAAACCCAGAGCCTGATCAAATTGCTTACAGCTGGATGAATCATTATAACAAGGAGACACATTTAGCAGTTAAAATCTTGTGTTGACAGTTACCCAAGGCCAATGCTACTCTCACTCCCTACACCTATTAGGAGGGAATATCAGAAGGTGGGAGAGATGACAGTCACAGATGTGAACCCTAAGCGCTCATAATTCACCCCCACCAATGCACTCCTCCAGGCTGCATTTTGGAATGAGGAGTCCTCAACAAAACGAAGACAAACAGAATTTCCAAGTTAAGGTACTTATAACTGTTTTGAAGCAAACACATAAGTCTTACTAAGTCAGTGAAATGATATTAAAATATATGTTTTACATGTGAGTTGGTTATTTCCTAAAATAGTACACCTATATCATAGTAATGAATTGGAATTTATTGTCAGTTATTATAATATTGTCAATCATCAATGCCATAATATTAATATATGTCAGGTAGTAGTGTATGAAATTTGTTATTAATAAATTTGTTTAATTTTTGACAACTGACATTCTTTCAAACAAAGATTAAATGATTTGTTTTAAGATCATACAAATAAGCAGCTTTTTTCCAGAAACAAACCATCCTCCAAAATACTTTAAAATTAATAAGGATGACATTTGAAATCTTAGCTTGTTATCATCATTGATTTGCATTAGCATATGCACAGATTCTACGAGAGAGATGCTAAAATGTAAATTAGTTTGGTTCAGTGAATGAGCACCATTCTGAGACATTAGAGACTACAGTGGTTATAAGCTTTATATGACCTTTATTTAGGATATGAACCCATGATAAGTGATTCTAACAGTTACACAATCCTTCTATGCTATTTCCTATTTTGTGATGTAGATAATAACAATATTTCCCCAACAGAATCATCATTATGATCAAATGAATGACTGTGCTAAGTATATAAAAGTATGTGAATATAAGAGCATGTAGGAGTATGCTTTATAATTATGATTATTTTTAAATTGCCATAGAATGTGACATTTTTGGAAATAGGGCCTCTATAGATATAATCAAGCTACGGTGAAGTAATGTTGGTTTCGTGTGAGCCCTACATTAAATTTTGGTGTTCTTATAAGGAAAAAGACTTTGAAACAGTGGGGGAAAGGAGGCAGAGATTAGAGCTATGATGACTGAAGCCAAGCAGTGTCTATGATTACAAACCTGAGGGGAGGATTGGGCAAGAAAGCTTCTTCCCTTCCAAGGGAGCTGTTTGCTACTGAAATGTATGTGTTGGGTTTCAACCTCCAACTCTGAGAGGAGAATTTTCTATCTCTTATGCCATCTGATTTGAGGCAGTGGACTGTGGTAACAGGGAGCACTAAGCACTGGTTCTGGTTGTATATTAATAAAAGCAAGTACATAAATTCATCCCTTCTCTCATCCTTGGGACAAAAAAAAAGCTTATAAGCACATACAGGAAAATGGTTATGGCAGCCAGAGCTTAACAAAATTAGGAATTTAAAACAGGGTAACTATCTGTTGCTCATTCAAACAGATTTACTGGGCAAGCAGGAGTCAAAGTTAGTAGAATACCATTTCTTCTATGAAGCTTGTGCACTCAGAGCTATGCTTTTCTAAAAAAAAAAATGTATATGACAAAATAATCTCATCACAGGCTTAAAAATTTCATTATTTGAATAACTTTCATTTTTAATTGACAATTTTATTTATGATCATTTACATACATACAAACAGTATGAAATGATCAAATTAGGTAAGAAAGGGGCTGGAGAGATGGCGTAGCAGTTAAGCGCTTGCCTGTGAAGCCGAAGGACCCCGGTTCGAGGCTCGGTTCCCCAGGTCCCACGTTAGCCAGATGCACAAGGGGGCGCATGCGTCTGGAGTTCATTTGCAGAGGCTGGAAGCCCTGGCGCGCCCATTCTCTCTCTCTTCCTCTACCTGTCTTTCTCTCTGTGTCTGTCGCTCTCAAATAAATAAATAAATAAATAAAATTAGGTAAGAAATCCATTTTCCATACATATCATCTCCTTGTGGTTAAAAACATCTAAAATTCACTCTTTTGTCATTTTATATCTACTCTACCTTATCATTATCCACAGTCACCCATCTTTCAATTGGCATGAACTTACTCCTTTCTGTCCATCTGAAACCCCATGCCTTCACCTACCATCATCCTCACTACTGCCCCACTCCTTACTATCATCCCTTTGGTGAGTACCATACCACTTCCCAATTCTAAGCTCAACGTCCTGCAATTCCTTTTATAACAAAGCTCATGTGGGACTTAACTACACTCAGAAAATGGGCTGTTAAAAAAAGACAAAATTTTGAATTTTAAATAAAATTCTCCAGCAAGGGCTGGACAAATGGCTTAGAGGTTAAAGTGTTTGTCTGAAAAGCCAAAGGACCCAGGTGTGATTCCTAGGACCCACATAAGCCAGATGCACAAGGGGCACATGCATCTGGAGTTCATTTGCAGTGACTAGAGGCCCTGGTGTTCCCATTCTCTCTCTGTGTCTCTCTTCTCTCTATCTCTCTCTGCTCGCAAATAAGTAAATTAATTTTTTTAAAATTCCCAAGCAAAATTTTAATAATGAAAAATTAATATTACTTTAAGGTAAAATTTATGTTAAATATATTAATTCAATAAATGAACTTCTATCCATCATAATTATGATGGATTAAAATATATGAATTAACATAGATTTAATGCCAATATATTCTGCTTTTTTCCAGATTTTAGCAATCTAGAGACAGAATGCCATATGTGGAAATAAAAGTGAAGTTTAGGAACTTGATACTGCTCACACAATATCAATATATATATATAGCTGTGATGCCAACAGTCTACTACTGGTTTCCAAATCACTTCTCAAAGTGGCAATTGTCAATCCAAGAAAGCACCTGCAATACTGAACTAAAAGAAACAGAGCACATGGTTCTGGGGGATAAGACCATTCTGTGGTCTGGAAATGTATCTTATTTTTTTTTCTGGTTTGATTACTTAAATGATTTATTCTGTTAATCACATATCAAGAATTTGTTTTAGGCTAGGTATACCCAGAGCAAAAGAAAGAATAGTCCTTTTAAGTCTTGTCACTTTTACAAGACTGTCATATAGCAATTTAAATACGAGGGTTTGAGTTAGTTTCTCAGATAAAATCACTGCAGACTGTGAGAACGACATGTTCTCTTTTGCAGCCATGACAAAAGACAAGTATTTCACCTTGTAGAGGACTCAAGAGAAAATTAACTGTAATAACTCAGGTAACAGTGGTCATTTGAAAATAAATTCGGCTGACAAAACCTGAAAAATCAATCTTAAAAGAAACTTTCTAAAGATAAATTTATACAGCATCATAAAAACCTAGGGAAAATATTTACTATTTTCTAATATAATTTTTTTTGTGTAAAATTCCAAAAAGTATAAAAAGGGGTATATTACATATACTACTAGGATGGTTTCATAAAACAAATATTTCACAATTCTCCCCTTAGTGATCAACTTTCTTAAAAAGAGTGGAGAGAAAGCAGCCATCAGTTTTCTTATGTGTTTATTTATAGTAACCCATTGATGATGTTTCCCTATTCCTCAGACATTTTGAAAAAGATATAAATAAGGCAGCAGTGGGAACTTGGATTCACTCAACAGGTTTTACAGCAGAAGATGGGACAATCAATCTGAACATGAACAGATGTTTCTACTTTTCTGGGTGGGTGAGACAATCTTCCCATGGCTGTTTCTTCTCTCATCACTGTTTTCTCTCTGGAATTTACCGTCCACTAAAGACAAACAGACAGAGTCTCCTACATCACTAAGGAGATGCACAGACTATTAAGGAATACTAGTAGTGCAGATGGTTATTGATTTTTCAGGAAATCAATGGATGAGTATGCCCTGTCCTCAGAATGAAGAATTAGGATTTTTCATTAGTGTAGCAAGTCACTTCATTTTTGAGCCTTTATGTTTTAGGTGTCATGCACTTGGTGCTTACATGGCCTTCTGATGTGAAGCTGGTTCTACCAACTAATCTGACATTACATGGGTCTCTAGGAAATACAACTATGTACTAAGATTTTCAAGTGAAGATTTGCAAAGGCTCAGCATGGATGCTGAAATTCCTTTCAGACTAAAAGGTTGTATAAATTGGCTGTGAACTGCAAGAGACACCTCAAGAATTATCTTGGTCCTTGGGTGAGCAGCCATAGATGCCTACTTAGAGCACATTCCAAGAAAAGGAACCAGATAAAGGAGGAAGGTTAAGGGAGCTTTGACTGAAACAGGAACATAATGAAGGATAGGATACCTGACATAAGGGGCAAGGGCCAAGTACTGGGGAAAGCAAAGGACCATCCATTGTCATTGTCCACTGAGACTTTTATGAAATTAGGCACAAAAACTATGCAAAGATCAAGAACATATGCACTTTGGAAAAAAAAAAACAACTTTGCCTCAGAGCCTCAGACCTGCTGAGTGCTTTCTGCTATTGTTGCTTTATTATAGGAGTCAGCTAACAGCTGTTCCAAAACACAAAACTGGTGTCTAAGACTAGAGATTGTCAACCTCAAGTTTGCCTTTCAGCTTTTGTAAGCTCTGGGCCAGGAAAGGGTAACACAGTGGATCAGACTGTACCTTGTTGGGCCCAGAAGTGGGCTGGAGAGCAGGCTGTCCAATAAGCTTCTGGTACTATATTTCCATCTAATGTATTATGTACTTCCCAAGTGCCTGAGGTATGGTCACATTATCTAATGGACCTAGGCCACTAGACACTTTTGTTATGATGTGTGGGAAGGAGAAAGACACATCCAGCTGCCCTGGAGGGAGTCAGGAATAAGTATGGCTTTCATTGCTACTTCCACAGCCTTTTTCCACTTCCTCACTCCCTGCTTCTGGAAAGCTCAGACTTAACTCATTATATTTACTGTCGCCATTTAGCACTGTGGCCAGGTTCAGACCCCATGCTGTACTTCTGGTTCATTTCTAAGTAAGCTGTGACAAGAAGTTTGAGCATCATTTGCAGGAATGTTAGCTTTTAACAATCTGCCTACTTTCCTGATCCCCAAATTCCTTGGCTACCCCAACACTAAGTGGATAAAGTAGCCAAAACTTTTTTTCCTCACAGTCCTGGAGGCAGGAGGTCCAAGACCCTGGTGTAGATAGGTTTGGTTTCATGTAGGCCCTCTCTCTCTCTGGCTGGCAAATGGGAGAGAAAAGTCACTGTCTTTTCTTCTTTGTCCACATTTTCCAGTTCTTGCCTCTGTTACTGACATCTAAAATCTAATCTTCTTTCCTTATAACAACATCATATTGGATTATCTTCTAGCCTAATGACCTTTTATACCTTAATCTCCCTGTAAAAGTCCTATCACTAATTCTAATACAATAATTTTTTCAAAGTAGGGTCTCAATCTAGTCCAGGCTGACCTTGAATTCACTATATATTCTCAGGGGGGTTTTGAGTTCATATCAGTTCCCCCTCTCTCCTGAGTGCTGGAATTAAAGGTGTGAGCCATTACGTCTGGGAGCGAGATGGAGAGAGAGAATTGGCACACCAAGGGCTTCTAGCCCCTGAAAATGAACTCTAGAAGCATGCGCCACTTTGTGCATCTGGATTTATGTGGGTACTGGGGTATTGAATTCTGGTCACTAGGCTTCACAGGCAAGCTCCTTACCCACTAAGTAATTTTACCAGCCCTCACAATATTTTAAGATAAAAAAGTGAATGTCAAAAACTTACCAAGCTGGAGCCTGTTGTTCAAATATTTAGATGACCTGTAATATTACTTTTATAAATTTTGTCCAATAATGAAAGATATATTTTTTCAAATAATCTAACCAGTCACAATTATCTGAGCTATTTTCATTTTAATGAATACTCTGTTAAGTATAACAACAAAACTTCACTACAAAAGAATTTAAATATCAAGAGAGGCTTAATATTTAAAGAATAATGAACAGTTTGCAGTCTAGGAAGAAATACTCTTTAGAACAAAACAAAAAGTAATATTCTTGGAAGAACACAGAGGAGCTGCTCCAAATAGAAAGGGTTAGTTCTACTTCCCAGCCCTTGCTGGTATGCAAACAAAGGGCATGGCACAGCATGCTCAGTGGTGACTATTGACAGTTACAGTGGTTGTGGTTCATTAGTCGGGTCCCACTGATAAAATGGAACATTTTGGTGACTGTTTAGCTTGACAGAGCCACAATCCAATCAGAACACAGAACATATGAGATGGTCCAGTTAGCCAGTGACTAGCAGATATATTTGGAATTGAAACTTAGCCACTTAAAATGCCTCCTGGACATTCAGTGATTATTAACTTTCACAAGATAAGAATAATGCACTATTTTCTTGAAGTTTAAATCTATTATCAAGAATTAGAGACATTCTCAATGATAGGGAAAAATGTATAATGTATGACCTACTGACTTCCAAATGTCTATAACAGGAAGTGGTTGGGGACAGCAAAATGACAGAGATTATTTTTTTAATTATTGCTTTGACTAATTTTATATTAGAAGAGGTCCTGAGAGTAAGAATTTATGCTTCTATTTGTTAACACCCCCCCCAAAGGATAGGTTTTGAACAGAGGAGGATTAAAATATCAATACCACATGCCTATGTGAGTGACTATGGAGGTGGGAATGGAGGTTATTTAGACCTGGGGTATCAAATAAGTTATCAAGGAATATTTCCAATGGATGAGAGGAATGCAGGAAGAAGATACTGGATGAGAACAAGAGATACAGTTTAAATGTTAAAATATTCAGTTAAGGGCAATACTTCAAACTAACTTTTAAATTCATATTGACAGCAGAGCATAAAACATCAAATACCTACCTGTAAGGTAGAGCTCTCAAGACTGGACTCAGCCATTTGAAAATGTTTTCTGACCTTGTGTGTTTTATTTTCATATGTCTGATGTGATGTGTGGTGTATGTACTTGTGTGTGAAGATGTGAATGCCCTTTGTGTGGGTGGAGGATATAGAAGAACATTGTGTATTCTCTTATCATTAATTCATGTATTTCTTTCCTTCAGACAGGATCTGTCTCTCAACTCAGTTTTGTTGGCAGTCAGTGAGCCCCAACATTTCTCTGGTCACTCACTATCAAATGCATTCTGGAGTTAAAGATATGCATTCCTACACCTAGATATTTTGTTGGATTCTATGAAGTTGAACTTGGTGGTCTCTGTCCTAAAGAAACTTAAGCCGAAGGACCCATTAACCACCGAGCCATTATCCCAGCCCCAAAACCTATTAAAAAGACACTTTGTATACATGCGATGGTGGTCCATGCTTTTAGTGCCAGTGCTCAGGAGGCTAAGGTAGGAATACTGCTGTAAATTCAAGACCAGCCTGGGCTACAGAGTGAGTTTGAGGTCAGTTTATACTAGGATTTAACTCTGCTTCACAAACAAAAGCAAGACACTTAGTGAAGACAAACAAACTGGTTTGGGTTTAGACACTCTTCTCTCATTATTCAGTTATCACATATCACCATAATTTTGTTCTCAGAATTGTTGTAATCCTGCCCTTGAAACCTGACTTCTAAACATCTTACTACTTTTTACAGCTTTTATTAGGCTTTCTCAAAAACATTTTTTTATTAATTTATTTTAAAAAAAAATTTTTATTAACATTTTCCATGATTATAAAATATATCCCATGGTAATTCCCTCCCTCCCCACCCCCACACTTTCCCATTTGAAATTCCATTCTCCATCATATTACCTCCCCATTACAATCATTGTAATTACATATATACAATATCAACCTATTAACTACCCTCCTCCCTTCCTTTCTCTACCCTTTATGTCTCCTTTTTAACTTACTGGCCTCTGCTACTAAGTATTTTCATTCTCACGCAGAAGCCCAATCATCTGTAGCTAGGATCCACATATGAGAGAGAACATGTGGCGCATGGATTTCTGGGCCTGGGTTACCTCACTTAGTATAATACTTTCCAGGTCCATCCGTTTTTCTGCAAATTTCATAACTTCATTTTTCTTTACCGCTGAGTAAAACTCCATTATATAAATGTGCCACATTTTCATTATCCACTCGTCTGTTGAGGGACATCTAGGCTGGTTCCATTTCCCAGCTATTATAAATTGAGCAGCAATAAACATGGTTGAGCACGTACTTCTAAGGAAATGAGATGAGTCCTTTGGATATATGCCTAGGAGTGCTATAGCTGGGTCATATGGTAGATAAATCTCTAGTTGTTTTAGGAACCTCCACACTGTTTTCCACAATGGCTGGACCAGATTGCATTCCCACCAGCAGTGCAGAAGAGTTCCTTTTTTTCCACATCCCCGCCAACATTTATGATCATTTGTTTTCATGTTGGTGGCCAATCTGACAGGAGTGAGATGGAATCTCAATGTAGTTTTAATCTGCATTTCCCTGATGACTAGTGACGTAGAACATTTTTTAGATGCTTATATGCCATTCGTATTTCTTCCTTTGAGAACTCTCTATTTAACTCCATAGCCCATTTTTTGATTGGCTTGTTTGATTCCTTATTATTTAACTTTTTGAGTTCTTTGTATATCCTAAATATTAATCCTCTATCAGATATATAGCTGGTGAAGATTTTTTCCCATTCTGTAGGTTGCCTCTTTGCTTTTCATTAGGTCCCAGTGTTTAATCTGTGGTTTTATTGCCTGAGAAATTGGGGTTGTATTCAGAAAGTCTTTGCGAAGACCAATATGTTGAAGGGTTTCCCCTACTTTTTCCTCTAGCAGTTTCGGAGTTTCAGGGCTGATGTTAAGGTCTTTAATCCATTTGGACTTAATTCTTGTGCATGGCGAGAGAGAAAAATCTATTTTCATCCTTCTGCAGATATATATCCAGTTTTCAAAACACCATTTGCTGAAGAGGCTGTCTCTTCTCCAATGAGTATTTTTGGCATTTTTATTGAATATCAGGTGGCTATAGCTACTTGGGCTTACATCTGGGTCCTCTATTCTGTTCCACTGATCTACATGTCTGTTTTTGTGCCATTACCATGCTGGTTTTGTTACTATGGCTCTGTAGTATAGGTTAAAATCAGGTATGGTGATACCACCAGCCTCTTTTTTGTTGCTCAGTATTAGTTTAGATATTTGAGGTTTTTTGTGATTCCAAATGAACTTTTGGATTGTTTTTTCTACTTCCATGAAGAAAGCCTTTGGAATTTTGATAGGGATTGCATTAAATGTGTAGATTGCTTTAGGTAAGATTGCCATTTTCACGATATTGATTCTTCCAATCGAGGAACAAGGGATGTTTCTCCACTTTCTAGTGTCTTCTGCAATTTCTCGCTTGAGTATTTTAAAGTTCTCATTGTAGAGATTCTTTACTTCCTTGGTTAGTTTTATTCCAAGGTACTTTATTTTTTTTGATGCCGTTGTGAACGGGAGTGATTCTCTGATTTCATCCTTTGTGTGTTTGTTGTCAGCATATATGAAGGCTACTGATTTCTGTGTATTTATTTTGTATCCTGCTACATTGCTGTAGGTTATGATCAGCTCTAACAGCTTGCTAGTAGAGTCTTTAGGATCCTTTATGTATAGAATCATGTCATCTGCAAATAATGATAACTTGATCTCTTCCTTTCCAATTTGTATCCCTTTTATGGGTGTCTCTTGCCTTATTGCTATGGCTAAGACTTCCAAAACTATATTAAATAAAAGTGGGGACAGTGGACACCCTTGTCTTATTCCTGATTTTAGTGGAAAAGCTTCCAGTTTTTCCCAATTTAGTAATATGTTGATTGTAGGCTTGTCATAAATAGCCTTTATTATATTGAGATATGTTCCTTGTATTCCCAGGCTGTGTAGGACTTTTATCATGAAGGGATGTTGGATTTTGTCAAATGCTTTCTCTGCGTCTAATGAGATGATTATGTGATTTTTGTCCTTCCACCTGCATATGTAATGTATTACATTTATAGATTTGCGTATGTTGAACCATCCATGAATCTCTGGGATAAAGCCTACTTGGTCAGGGTGAATGATCTTTTTGATATAGTATTGTATTCTGTTTGCCAATATTTTGTTGAGAATTTTTGCATCTATGTTCATGAGGGAGATTGGTCTGTAATTTTCTTTTTTTGTTCTATCTTTGCCTGGTTTTGGTATCAGGGTGATGCAGGCCTCATAGAAGGAGTTTGGTAGAATTCCTTCTTTTCCTATTTCCTGGAAAAGCTTAAGAAACAATGGCGTTAGCTCTTCCATAAAAGTGTGGTAAAATTCAGCAGTGAATCCGTCCGGGCCTGGGCTTTTTTTAGTTGGGAGATTATTGATAATTGTTCAGATCTCCATGTTTGTTATAGGTCTATTTAAGTGATTGATCTCATTTTGATTTAATTTAGGTAGGTCATATAGATCATGGAAATCGTCCACATCCTTCAGATTTTCATACTTTGTGGAGTATATGCTTTTATAGTATGTCCATATGATTTTTTGAATTTCTCTGGAATCTGTTGTGATGTTACCTTGTTCATCTCTGATTTTATTAATTTGTGTCTCTTCTCTCTTTCTTTTGGTTAGATTTGCTGAGGGTTTATCAATCTTGTTTATCCTTTCAAAGAACCAACTCTTTGTTTCATTAATTCTTTGGATTGTTCTTTTTGTTTCTATTTCATTAATTTCTGCCCTAATCTTTATTATTTCTTCCCATCTACTGATTTTTGGTTTGCCTTGTTCTTCTTTACCAAGGCTTTAAGGTGAAGCATTAGGTCGTTTACTTGTGACCTTTCTAATTTCTTAATATAGGCACTTAAGGCTCTAAATTTACCTCTTAGAACTGCCTTCATTGTGTCCCAGAGATTTTGGTATGTTGTGTTCTCATTATCATTTGACTCTATAAATTTTTTGATTTCCTTTTTGATTTCTTCATTGACCCATTCCTCATTTAGTAGTGTATTGTTTAGCTTCCATGATTTTGTGTATGCTCTATAGCCTTTCTTGCTACTGATTTGTAGTTTAATTCCATTGTGGTCAGATAGAATGCAAGGAATTACTTCAATTTTCCTGAATTTGGTAAGATTTGTTTTGTGTCCTAATATATGGTATTTTAGAGAATGTTTCATGTGCTGCTGAAAAGAATGTATATTCTGTAGCCTTTGGATGAAATGTCCTGTATATATCTGTTAAGTCCATTCCTTCTATGTCCTCATTTAGACCAGATGCCTCTCTGTTTAATTTTTCCCACGATGACCTGTCAATTGATGAGAGTGGGATGTTAAAGTCACCCACCGCCACTGTGTTTGGTGTTATCTGTGACCTTAGTCCTAATAGTGTTTTTTGACTAATTTGGGAGACCCCATGATAGGTGCATATATGTTTAGGATTGTAATGTCCTCCTGTTGAAGTGTGCCCTTAATCAATATAAAGTGACCTTCCTTATCATTCTTGACTAACGTCGGACTAAAGTCTACCCTGTCTGGTATTAGGATAGCAACCCCTGCTTGTTTTCTAGGCTTATTTGCTTGAAACACCATCTTCCAAACTTTCACCCTAAGATAATGTCTATCCTTTGTAGAAAGGTGAGTTTCTTGGAGACAACAAAATGTAGGATCCTGCTTTTTAACCCAGTCTGCAAATCTATGTCTTTTCGTTGGGGCATTGAGGCCATTGATATTAAGAGATATTATTGAAAGGTGTGTATTTATGTTTGCCATTTTTTTTGTGTGTGTGTGTGTGGTTCTAGTTCTACCTGTGCTCTCTTCTGTTAACTAGTATTTGAGTATTGCTTGTTTTTTCTAGGTTCCTTATATGTGTGCTTCTCATTTTCTTCAGCATGGAGGATTCTATTAAGTATTTTCTGTAGAGCTGGTTTTCTCTTCATATACTCCTTTAACCTGCTTTTGTCATGGAATGTCTTTATTTCTCCATCTATTTGAATGGATAACTTTGCAGGATAAAGTAACCTTGGTTGACAGTTGTTATCTTTCAGAACATGGAATATATCACTCCAAGCCCTTCTGGCTTTGAAAGTTTGTTGAATAATCTGCTGTAATCCTGATGGGCTTGCTTTTGTAGGTAACTTGATTTTTCTCTCTAACTGCTTTCAATATATTTTCTTTGGTGTGTGTGTTTGGAAGTTTGATTATAATATGGCGAGGAGAGTTTCTTTCTGGGTTTTGTCTGGCTGGAGTTCTAAAGGCTTCCTGTATCTGTATTGGCACCTCTTTCCCAATTTGGGGGAAATTTTCCTCTATGGTATTGTTGTAGATGCCTACTATGCCTCTGGAGTGGAGTTCTTCTCCTTCTACTATGCCCTGAATTCTTATATTGGATCTTTTCATAGTGTCCCGAATATCTTGAAATTCCCACTCATACTTTTATATGTTTGTCTTTCTCTGTGTTGGACTGCATTAGGTCTGCCACCTGGTCTTCTATCTTAGATATTCTGTCCTCTCCCTCATCCATCCTACTGGTGAGATTTTCTACAGAGTTTTTTATTTCATTAACTGTGTTCTTCATTGCTAGTTATTCTGACTGGTTTTTCTTTATTATTTCTATTTCCCTATTTACGTCTTGTATTGCCTTCTTTATTTCATTAAATTGTTGTCCTGCCTCTTCTTTGATTCATTTGATTTCCTCTTTGAATTCCTCTTTGATTTCTTCCTTGATTGTTTTCATGTGTTCTTTGACCTCTTTGAACATATTTATAATTATTCTTTTGAACTCTTTCTCAGGCATTTCCTCTAACTCTTTCTCACTGGAGGACATTTCTGATGCATTAATACTTTTAGGTGGATTTATGTCATCTTGCTTTTTAGTGTTTCTTGTGTTATAATGTATATATTTTTGCATCTTTGATTAAGTTAATGCTTGGATTTTCTGGCTAGCTGTGTATTCTTAGCTGTATCAATTGATTTGATGTAATATATTTTCAGGGTAGGACCTTAAGGTGTTAGGTGTGGCTCTTAAGTCTCTCAGAGTATCTACAAAGATGTTCTTAGTTTTTGAGTTTCCCTGCTATAGGAGTATTCAAGCAGGCTGAGTGGAATAAAATACAGGTAGATTATAAAATTTAACTAAACACTGTACACATTCAATCAAAAACAGCCCCGAGTATGTATGCAAGAGTAGTTATTATAATGACCAGATCCTCTATCAACAAAGAGATTTAGATTTCTGGTCTGTTGAGGGATCCAAGTCAGCTTGTGACCAAGTGAGACCCTTCCCTGGTACAATCCCAGTTACCTTGGGTGATTTTGGTCTCAGTCAAGTTGCTGCCTGGTTCGTCGGGCTGCTGTTCTGATTTCTGGAGCTGGCCACTTGCTTTTCCTACGGTGAAAACTGAGCCGCTGTTGCTGCCTCTGCTGCTGTTGTAGGTGCCACTGCTGGAGCCACCACTGCTGCTGAAGCTGCTGCTGCTGTGTCCACTGCCGCTGCTTCCCCTGAAGCTGCTGCTGCCGAGTCTGCCGCTGCTGCCACTCCTGGGTCTGCTGCTGCTGGGGCCGCTGTTACTGGTGCTGGAGCCGCTGATGTTGCTGCCGAACTCTGCTCCTGCTTGCGTCCTGCTGTCAGCCCAAGTTGGCGTGGCCGGTCCCGGGCCGCTGCTCTGTTTGCTGGAGCTGGGCTCAGGTGGTGGGGGAGGGGAGGGAGCTGCAGCTGCTCTGGTTCTCTCGCTGTTCCACATGTTCTTCTACCTCGTGGTCTGCTCCTCCGTTGCTCGTTGCCGCTCTCCCCTCACATTTCCCGAGTGGCGGAGAGCGCCGGTGTGAGGGGAAAATCCCGCACCTGGCTTTTCCTGCGGCTCGAGCCAAGTCAGGCGGCTTTCTGCTGCGCCGCAGCCGTGGCAGTTGGATGAGCTGCCGGACCCACTTTTCCTGCCTGTGCAGGCTCTGGATGCTCTGGAACTCTTCTACTTCTCTGCTGCCGCTTCAATTTCCTATACACCTCAGTTTTTAGTAAAAGTGTGTATTTTGCTGAGTTATTTTGGTCTTTTTCCCCCCTAGGCTGCTTTGGCGTGGTACCTACAACACCGTCTTAACCAGAAGTCGGAAATTTTCTTCTATGATTTTGTTGAAGACGCCTACTATGCCTCTGGAGTGGAGTTCTTCTCCTTCAATATGCTCTGAATTCTAATATTTGATCTTTTCATAGTGTCCCAAATATCTTGAAATTCCCACTCATACTTTTCTATAAGTTTGACTTTCTCTTTGTTGGACTGCATTAGGTCTGCCACCTGGTCTTCTTAGTTATTCTGTCCTCTCCCTCATCCATCCTACTGGTGAGATTTTCTACAGAGTTTTTTATTTCATTAACTGTGTTCTTCATTGCTAGTTATTCTGACTGGTTTTTCTTTATTATTTCTATTTCCTTATTTATGTCTTGTATTGCCTTCTTTTTTTCATTAAATTGGTGTCCTGCCTCTTCTTTGATTCTTTTGATTTCCTCTTTGATTTCTTCTTTGATTGTTTTGATGTGTTCTTTGACCTCTTTGAACATTTTTATAATCATTCTTTTGAACTCTTTCTCAGGCGTTTCCTCTAACTCTTTCTCACTGGAGGACATTTCTGATGCATTAATACTTTTAGGTGGATTTATGTTGTCTTGCATTTTAGTGTTTCTTGTGTTATAATGTATATATTTTTGCATCTTGGATTAAGTTAATGCTTGGATTTTCTAGCTAGCTGTGTATTCTTAGCTGTATCAATTGATTTAATGTAATATATTTTCAGGGTAGGACCTTAAGGTGTTAGGTGTGGCTCTTAAGTCTCTCAGAGTATCTACAAAGATGTTCTTAGTTTTTGAGTTTCCCTGCTTAGGAGTATTCAAGCAGGGTGAGTGGAATAAAATACAGGTAGATTCTAAAATTTAACTAAACACTGTACACAATCAATCAACATCAGCCCCGAGTATGTATGCAAGAGTAGTTATTATAACGAACAGATCCTCTATCAACAAAGAGGTTAAGATTTCTGGTCTGTTGAGGGATCCTAGTCAACTTTCAACCAAGTGAGCCCCTTCCCTGGTGCAATCCCAGTTCCCTTGGATGATTTTGATCTCAGTCAAGTTGCTGTCTGGGTCGTCAGGTTGCTGTTCTGATTTCTGGAGCTGGGAACTTGCTTTTCCTGTGGGGCAAACTGAGCCTGGCAAGTGTGGCCCTGCAGGTCAGCACCTGTGCTGCTGGAACTGCTGCTGCTCAAGCTGCCCTTGCTGGATCTGTAGCCACTGCTGCTGAAGGTGTTGCTGCAGGAGCCACCACTGCTGCTGCCTCTGCTGCTGCTGTAGCTGCCACTGCTGGAGCCACCACTGCTGCTGAAGCTGCTGCTGCTGTGTCCACTGCCACCGCTCCCCCTGAAGCTGCTGCTGCCAAGTCTGCTGCTGCTGCCACTCCTGGGTCTGCTGCTGCTGTGGCCACTGTTACCCGTGCTGGAGCCGCTGATGTTGCTGCCGAACTCTGCTCCTGCTTGTGTCCTGCTGTCAGCCCAAGTTGGCGTGGCCGGGTCCCGGGCCACTGCTCTGTTCGCCGGAGCTGGGCTCAGGTGGTGGGGGAGGGGAGGGAGCCGCAGCTGCTCTGGTTCTCTCGCTGTTACACATGTTCTTCTACCTCGCGGTCTGCTCCTCCATTGCTCACTGCCGCTCTCCCCTCACGTTTCCCGAGTTGCGGAGAGCACCGGTGTGAGGGAAAGCTCTGGCACCTGGTTTTTCCTGCAGCTCGAGCCGAGTCTGGCGGCTTTCTGGTGCCCCGCGGTCGGCGGTTGGCTGAGCTGCCGGAGCCGCTTTTCCCACCTGTGCAGGCTCTGGATGCTCTGGTACTCTTCTACTTCTCTGCTGCCACTTCAATTTCCTATACACCTCACTTTTTAGTAAAATTGTGTATTTTGCTGTGTTTTCTTTGGTCTTTTTCCCCCCTAGGCTGCTTTGGCGTGGTACCTATGCCGCCATCTTAACCGGAAGTCTCAAAAACATTTTTAAATTAAGAAAAGTTTATAATGCAAAACAGAGCTTCATTTGAATGCTATTCTTACTAAATCAATTTTCTTTCTCACTATTGTTATTTTTATCTATGACAATAATAGTCCAAAGAGAATATATCTTGTAGCAAGAAAATTAGGGGCTTTCTGAAAAAATAGACATAGCTCAGGTAATTCTTATCAGTTAGTTACTTATGTGTTTGTTACACAAGTCACCTCCACTGTATGAGAGGATTTTAAGGGAGCAGCAATGGCAGAACGAATGCTCAAAATGTTAGAAAATTGCTTTTCACTTTCTTATACTTCTCATTGTTTTCAGTTTTCTTGCATACAGCTCAATTATATCCATTTATTTAAATTATGTTTCAAGAAAAAGCAAAAATATCTAAAAATGCTTCTTGCCACAATTCTTGGATCAGAGAACCCCATTTTATCAAAGACTGTAGTCCAATATATAGTTGATTTTCAGTTAGGCTTGCTCTCAAAATGGTGAAAGTGTTTGGAAACCATGTGGAAATCAGGGTCCTTCTGAGAACATAAGTGCACCAATCACAAGTGTTGGTTACTTTTCTCATTGCTCTGACCACATGGCTAACAAAGAGTTGGATCCTGGTGTGAGGATGGACTGTCCATCATGGTGAGGAAATCATGGAGGCTTTAGCAGTAGTAACATGAGGCTGCTGGTTCATATCTCAGCAGTAGTCAGGAAGCATAGACACGGCAGGACCACAGCTCAGAGACCCACTTCTTCCAGCTAGGTACCACTTCCAAAGGTACTAAAATCTCCTCAGCAGGGCCTTCCAGTGGGGACCAAATGTTTCAATGCATGAGCCTGTGAAGGATGTTTCACAATGCAAACCATGACAGCAAACAAGACTCCTGAAGCCTGCTGTCTTTGTGCTCCTGTGAACAAAATCGGAATAAAATGCAGGGAGAAGAAAACAGAAAGGCAAGGCTCCTCCAAAGCCTTCTCATTCCTGCAGGTGAGCTACTGACTCTGAAAGTAGCATTCCATGATGGAGTCCAGCTGGTAGCACTTTCAGGAGGTATTCTTAACCACGCATATCTTTGGTGATAGCCAACACTTAAAGAGACGCCTTGTCCATTTAATTACTTTAACTGGAGTTGCAAGATTAATTCATTATATCTTCTTTCTAAAACCTTAGCATATTGTCAGAAAAAAATGGTGGTAATACTGCCTACTGCCAAAGGAATGGAAAGAAACCAGATTGGATAGTAAAGTTTAAAATAATATACATATTTTAATACTTTTCTCTATGAGAAAAAGAATTAAAAGAGAGGGTTGTGGCATGCCAGCACCTCCAGCCACTGCAATCAAATGACTGAGCCACCTTGTGTACATGTGTGGCCTTGCGCTTGTGTCACCTTGTCTGTCAGGCTTAAGTGGGATCTAGAGATTCAAACATGGGCCCTTAGGCTTCTCAGTCAAGCCAAGTACCTTAATTATTAAGACATCTCTCCAGCCCGAAAAATATACTTTCAAAAGAAAAAAATAAATAAACTGAATGTCTTACTCATGTTTATCTTTAAAATTTAACTTAAAAATTATGTTGTATGTGAATCTATCCAAGAATATATCTACTACTTAGACTACTTAGTTATGAAAAGGCATTTTTAGTTTGAAGAAACTTGGTGTCAGATCTTCAAAATTACAACAAAATTAATGAGTTCCATTTATTTATGAGGATATATGAACCTGGGCTACAAGCCATTGGATTCTTATTTTAGTGATGCAAACATCACCATGACTACATTTTTTGTAACCCTTTGTCCCTCAGATAATTTTACACTATCCTCAAATAAGTCTAACTTTTCCTGATCTTTATTTCTGGAATTTACTTTTCTTAACAAAAAAAAAAAAAAATGTATTTCCCATATTGTTTGCCTGCTTCCCAGAAAATCAAACAATTTTTCATTTTAGTATTGTACTCTAACTATGTTTCCCACCACACTATATTTTGTTCTTATCTGACCACAATCACTAAACCATTTAGACAATGTCATTGATTATAAGACCCAGCTATGAAGCTCTGCCCAAAGAGAAGAAAGTGAAGAGAATGAATATAGTAGAATGTTATTCCCTTTTCTCTTGATTTTGTCACTCAAGTGTAGTAATGACTGGGTATATCAGTATAACTGTTGTCACTCATGATCATTTAAATCTTATTCACAGGAGGCATCAATACAGCAATGACACTTCTAGACATTAATTGAGCCACTACAACCCATCTGCCCACTTTTAAGTAAAATCACAGATCTGGATGTGCTTTTACACAATATCTTTCTATCTTTACTGCATATTACCCATATTGCTGAAAAATAACATAGCAATACATAAACTCATAATTAAAGGTAAAATCATCTGAAATGTGTAATATAACATTGCATCCAGGAATGTCTGTGAAGGTACAGGGTGCTTATCTTCACAGTTTAAATTTTCACCCATTACAATAATTTGAGAGTGTAGGAAATTTCCGTTTTCTAATTTTCCTTCAGGTCAGCATTTTTATCAGAATGTGAAACCATGAATTAGTCAGAGACGAGAGGAAATGAAGACGGTTGTAGCACAGTTTATATGTCAGGCTGCGGTGCCAGATTCTTTACGAGCCCTCTACATGTGTTCTGGTACTTTGTTAAGGCGCTACAAGGTCCCCCAGGCCTTAAACATCCTTTTTCCTCTCTCTAGTGGCCTATAAATGATGGTTGGGAGAACACAGTTAAAAAAAAAAAATTGAACAGAGGAATTTTCTAGTCATTTTTTCCAGTTTGATCATTTGAAAAAAATTCCTTTGCCTTTTCATTGGCCCTGCTGATTTTAGAAAAACAGCTTAAATTTTACAGAAACCCACAGGCTAACCTAATTTCTAAAAAAAAAAAAAAAAAAAAAAAAAAAAAAAAAAAAAAAAAAAAAAAACAAGAAAAGAAAAGAAAAGTCACATGCCTCTTTTGGTGTTGACGATTGCTTTAAAGGACCCACAAGTATAGTTATAACATTCTAGCTTGAGGAATTTTATGATCAAATGGAACAGAATTCTACTGTGTTCATTTGAAATGAAAATAAAGCTAAGAACTGACTTCAGTTTAATTAGGAATTGTTTAATTGACTTGCTTTTGAGTCAAATTTCAATTTTGTCTTCTCACAGATTTTAGTTATACAATTTATGTTGTCTGAAAGGGTGTTTCTTTACAGTTTAACTGGAAATTGTGTGTGTTGTGTTCCCATATCCTGAGACCATCATGCATAATAAGTATCTAATTCCCTCTCCTTGGAGAAGGGTCTCTAATGCATGTGTGTTTTCTCTGAAATACCAACACTGAGATATTTCCTGTCTTTCAAGTGTGTGTGTGTGTGTGTGTGTGTGTATTTCCTCATGTATTTGGCTTTGTTATATTAACAATATATAATTAAATATATATTATATATATAATATATAATTAAATATTAATATAGATACTATTAAATGAAAACTTTTAGACAAATTAAATTTAGCAGGTTTTCTGAATATCAAGCAGACCCAGAAGAGGTTCATGGAACTCTGCTTATCAGCTCCATGCAACAAGCAAATCAAAAACAGGACTTTGTCAGCTACAAAAGTGTACTGGTATGATGATGCTTGTGGGTGAGCCATTCAGCTATTGTTAGATTGTCTGATGGGTGGTCTTTAGTTGAATCAGCAATCAGTTACTCCTATATTTCTGATTGGCTGAGACTTATGTTTGTTTTTTTTTTTCTATTCAATTCTTTTCTTCCTTGCTTTCCCTTTATTCATCCTTTCTTTCTCCTCCTTTCTCTTTTAACAGAATAGAAATGCTTCCAAGTCAAGTTCTTATTGGGTTAAAAAAATAACCCTCTGGGTGAGAAATGACCCAAAGATACTGGTGTCTTCCTTATTCGTTTTAACAGCACTTTGAGTCCTGGAACTCAGTAATGAAAAGCCAGGTGCAAATTCTTTTTTCATATAATATACAGGCCTTATGACCCAGAGAAGAATGGCCACAGTTGACTTAATCTCACTAATGACTCTACTGGGTGAGACTTCAGTACCCCCAAAACAACATGCTGTTCCAGGCAGCTAGTGAGAACATACAATTAAGGAAAAGAAATCTTTCCTCTGTACTGCCTATGCATCTCTGATTACTGTCTGCCACGGTTCTTCAGTCCTTAAACACATTGTAACATGGAAGTAGCTCAAAAGTTTACTTTTCTAATGTATGCTGCCCCAATCAATATGCTAATAGAAGTGGATAAATAATGCAATACTCTATAACATCTAGCAGGGACAGCATTCTGGAAGGTAGGGTCAAGAAAAGAAGGTTTGTGTTCTTACTCTTGGTTCTATCTACAGGTGACATGGATGTCTAGAACATTTTTAGTGTAGGTAGCACCATTGTATGGGTGATTATCTTTCAATAACCTTAGCAGCTCTGAGGCTCTTCTCAGAGCTTGCCATTTGTGGATGAAGGTATTTACATCTTAGTTGATGTTTGTTTGTTTTTAATCTTCTGACTGAGCAGGTCTCAAGAGCATGAAAAACCTTTAACAATATACCCGTTCAGATTCTTCTAGCTTCCTGTGAAACAAACTCAGATGCATTCCAATAACCAAATCCACTATCATGTGGAAGACATAATGATTGAAGTTCCTTCTTAGTAGTGGAAGTAAGTTCTGGAGAACTACCCATCTAGGTGAATGTGAGTACTGGGCACTGATTTAAGTCTCAACAGAAGGCATATATATGAAAATGCATGATTTGATCTTGTCCTCAAAGCATGCTTATGTTGAGACTTTTACTGTTTGGAAAGATGGATATAAGAACAAAATTTATTTTATTTTACATGTCTCAAAATTATCTTTGATAATTAGCCAGTTTTTCTAATTTAGATATGCCAAACAAGAGACTGTGGACAAACCCAGCTGGCCACATGTCCTTGTATATGTTTTATAGACTGTGAACATTTACTAAAGAAGGATAATGATAATACACTGCAGTACATGCAGTACAAAGTATGCATGTTTAAATTTCGTTATCCATACATAGTTCTTGAAGCACATTATACCAGTTCATTTTCATCTCAACTGCAACTAAAACAGAGATGCATAGTAAAATACAGATACCAGATCTGGAGAGATGGCTTAGCGGTTAAGGTGCTTTCTTGCAAAGCCAAAGGACCTAGGTTCAACTTTCCAGGACCCACGTAAGCCAGATGCACAAGGTAGCACATGCATCTGGAGTTCATTTGCAGAGGTAGAAGGCCCTAACATACTCATTCTCTCTCTCTCCTTCACCCTCTCCCAGTCTTTCTCTCTCTTGATCAAATAAATAAACCATATTTAAATAAATACAGATACCATAGTCATAGGCTAAAATATGTTGACTTGAGGCTGGAGAGATGGCTTAGCAGTTAAAGCATTTGCCTGCAAAGCTCCCTCTCTCTCTCTCTCTCTCTCTCTCTCTCTCTCTCTCTCTCTCCCCCTCCGTCCCTCTTTCTCTCTCTCAAATAAATAAATAAAATGTATTTTTAAAATATGTTGACTACAAGTCCTTCAAAGATAAAGTTTGTTGTTCTCCTCTCTAGATCATTTTGGTCCTTTGCTATCTTATATGTAGCTAAAAGAAGCCAAATGATACATATGGCCCCTTGTCTAGAAAAGAGTCCCTCAAAATTATTAAGGCATATCTACTCATATAGTCATAGCAATTGCTCTGTTTTTGTAAAATGCAAAACATTTTTCAAGCTATTAATTCTCACCATTTTTCTAGTTTTTAATCAATAATTGCCTATCATGCTCTTTCAAGCCAGAATCTCTTAGTTTAGGTAAAACTGTTCTATTTTTATGTACCCGTTCCTATGTCAGTTCTCCTTGATAGCAGAAGTAGATACAAGACTCTGGGCTGAAACAATAGACACATATACTTGTCTCTGACTCTCTCAGTCAGCCAGGCAATATCACTGGACTTACCTAAACTTGGTCATACATCTGAAATACATTAAATAGCCTAAAGGCTAGATGATCTGGAGTGACATCCTTCACAGATCTGTCACCTTGTCAGTTGTTGAATGACCGAGTCATGGACCATATGGGCTCATGCAAGTGAATGGTATACTTTTCCATGTCATGCCAGTGGGGTTCAAAAACACCAAATGAAATATAAAGAGTTTCTTGAATCACAGACTGTGTCCTTAGAATATTAATGGAAACAGCAGAGGCCAGATTTAATGAATGGTAATATAGTAACAAAATATGATGTATGACATTATGAAGCTTCCAGAGTATGCTATAGAGTATACAAGAGTGCAGAGCATGTAGCCAGATGTGCACATGATGTATTTGCTAGCCATTACTGACTATTATATACAAAGAAATTGTTGCCTTTGCCACTCCAACAACTGTAAGAATGACAGATGAATATTGAAATCTAACTTTTTATTGAGTTTGAGTCTCTTAGCCCAAGATGCCTTTGAGCTTGCAATCCCCCTGCATTAGCCTCCAGAATATGGAAACTATAGGGATATACTACCACATTTAGCTTACCAGTTATTAACACTAGGTGTAATAATATTTCAGATAAGAAACTGAAGGAACAACATGTAAATTAACTACAGCTATAAATCTAGATAACTAAGAGATCATCATTGCCTAGTATGCACTTAGGAGGCTGTACTATATATTAATACTTCCCAAGCAAACCTTCTAGAACATTTCCTCCACATTTTATAATATCATTGTTTGTTCTTTGTTCCATTGTGGTATACCCCTTATCCTCTTATTAATTACTCTTTGGATACCATAGAAACATTTTGTTTCCTCTTTATGTACTTCCCTTTGTTAGGTGTTAGACTATAAGAATGGTTGTATGGTCACACTCCCTTTTACTATCCTGCTATTTATTCCTAACAAACCTATGAACAAGTAAATGTGTAAGGGAATTAGCCTTTACTGATCTGTGAATGTCTCTGCTTCAAGCATGACCTGAGAATCTGAGCAAAAAGACAAGATCTGAGAGATGGATTCATTACCTAAAAGCCAGTTGTTTATCAGTCTCTTTTCTGTCCTTACAATAATAAAATAGAAGAGAAATGTGACTTTGTTTTAATCCCTTGGTGTTATCACATACAAGCAAAGGGAAAAGCATATTTTTGTGCTACACTTGAAGAATACAAGGCCAGACTCCTATTGAAGCTAGTGGGATATTGTTAGTTATAAAAATAAATATGAATCACAGACTAACTGTGAAAGAGTAGGCAGATTCAGTGGGGCATCTCAAACTGTGTTTTCCTGGAAGGCCTTGATATTTACATCTCCAGTGATACCGTTTTCTGCATTTATGCTCATCTCCAGGCTGCAAGGTTTAATTTCCTTTCATTGAGACACTGATAAGGAGCTTTCTCTCAGCATTTTAAGGTGGTTGAAAAGCACCTGGAGCTTAGAGTCAATCATGCCTTCTAAAGTAAGATAGAGATAGGAAAAATAAATTTGTAAAATTTCTTTTTTATGTCTGTCACTAAGAGATATATCTAAGGAATTAAACATCTTACAAAATCTTGTAGCCACAAACAACAGTGACAAAGGGTTCATCCCTTTGGAATACTTAACCTGCCTAGAGAATATCCACCTGTGATGGAGATATATTTTATTCAGTAGCTAAGTCCAGTCCATTTCCAATTTTCTCCTAATGGTTACTACTTACCCAAGTCTTTCTAGTCTTGATTAATTGATCTCAGGGCTACTAGGGTTTTCATCATATCCATTCATCAAGAGACTACCAACTTTTTTTTTTTATGGAAGGAAGGGATTTATTGAAGCTTACAGATTCAGGTCAAGTTCCTTAATGATAAAAGAAGTTGGTCCCATTTCACAGATTCATGATGAGAGAGAAAAGCCAGCAACAACACACAAGCAAGCAAACTCCAGGCACCATAGGCAAAGATCAAGTTCTTTGCATAACGTTAGACTGGAATTCCAGATCCACCCTCAGTAACAAACACCTTAGGCCTGGTCCCCAGGCTCTTTCCAGTGACAACATCTCCAGCCAATCTAAATTACAAGCTAAATTACATCCATAGAAACCATCACACCATTGTGGGATTCCCATATATATGATCAAATATTTCTCCTTGGTTCACACTATTGCACATTAGAGAGTGCATTTTCTTTTTGTTAAAATTTAATTTATTAGTTTTCTTTTCAGCAAATACAGGCAGTTTGGTACCATTGTTTAGGCTCATCCATGATCTACCCCCTCCCATTGGACTCTCCTTGTTGATGTCAATGGGTCGTGCATTGTGGGGTTAGCCCACAGTTATTGGTACGATAAATGTCTCTGCATATCATAACCCAACATGTGACTCTGACATTCTTTCCACCCCCTCTTTCGCAAAATTTCCCTGAGCCATGTTGGGTTCATTTTTGGTCTGCTTCAGTGCTGAGGTGTTGGAGGCCTCTGAGGCTCTGGCTCTCTGATATGGTAGGAGTTGATTTTTCTCTGTGTTGGTCTCCTTCCCCTTTGTGCTGGTATCCGGTTCATCAGGAAAACAGCACCCTTGCTTGTTTCACCAATTGTCCTTAGTTTCAGTCAGGCCCCTTTTGAGGTATGTTGGGGCAGCTCTCTCCTTAGGATCTGCATCTATCTGAAAAAGAGAAGCAGATTCCCCAATGGAGAGTAAGTTAGCACCTGTAAAATTGAGATAACACTTACTTTTGTGATAGAGAGTTTAACAGGTGTAGGCCCTCTTATAGCCCATGATTGATGGTAGCTTGATATTGGAGAGTGGGCTTATGTTTGGGTGTGGTTCTGACTTGTTTCCCAGCTCCAGCTATGGGTCTCATACCACTGAGGTGATCAGTTAGCCAAATCAAGAGCAGTTGTTTCCCCACCATGGCTGTGTGCCACTATTGCACTTGTGTGGGCATCACATCAGGTTATTTGTTGCTAATTAGGTTAGACCATGAGTTGCTTGGACAGATATTGGTCATTTCCCCCAGTTGCCCATGTAGCACCTTCTGGCACTAGACATGCTGACTGTCTGGGGACTGACTCTCTCCTGGCTTACAGCCATGCCATTCCATTTTACGTGACAGTTGCATATGGAGTCTTCAGCAATAGGGTCTTACCACTGGGCTTTGGTGGGTCATCAAGTACTCTGACAAAAGTCTGTCATTGTTTTGGGAAACCTTGTAGGTTTCTCTGATCAAAAGCTCATTGTGGATGATAGCCCCAAGCTGGTAGTGGGGGTTACAGGTCAGTGCCTACTAAGAAAATGAGGAAAAACATAACTAATACACAAGAGTTAGAGAGGAGAGATATCGGGCTCCTTCCCAGTCAGGTAGTGCTGATGGAAGGACCAGGCCTGCTGGTTCCTCCTTAGGGGTTGAGGGGATGATGAACGTCGGACGACTCCGAAACCTCTCCTAGCCAATGGAGAAAAACCACACTGAGTCGGGAGTCTTTTCAATGCAGGAACTCACAGAAGCAACTGGCTTTATTACTCTGAGCAGTTGCCTATATCATGTTTGGGATGAAGGCGGGGATTTTAGGATGGGGGAAGAGGTAAGGGCCAATGGTAAACTTTAACTATTGAAATGGTAATTACAATTGCCACATGGAGGTAACAGGCCAGAAGCCTTTAGGTGTCTTGCTGAGTCATAGCTGGCCAGAGACAGGTCGCCAAACTTTAGCTAGGTTCAGGCAGTTCCACTAGGCCTCACGCCTGGGACTTTCAAGGCCCAACAGAGAGAGAGAAAGAGAGAGGGGAGAGGAGGAGAGGGAGGGAGGGAAGATATAGAAGATTTAGGTTAGTCTTGATCCTAACCAACTTCTTTTTCAATGTCTATAATCCCCTCCCACTTCCTATTGAAAGCTCAATAGGAATAGCATTGGGCATGTTTCATAAAAAAATACTTTTTGTGGCTGGAAAGATGGGTCAGTGGATAAGATGCTTGCTTTTAAAGCCTAATGACCCAGGTTTGATTCCCCAGTACCCACATAAATCCAGAGGCACAAAGTGGTGCATGCATGCCCATTCTCTCTGTCTCTTTCTCTCCCCTTCCCCCTCTATCTTTCTCTCTCTCTACCCCTCTCTCCTTAAAATAAACAATATTTAAAAATACTTTTCTTAAAAAAAATAGAAAGAGGGCTGGAGAAATGGCTTAGCAGTTAAGCGCTTGCCTGTGAAGCCTAAGGACCCCAGTTCAAGGTTCAATTTCCCAGGACCCACATTAGCAAGATGCACAAGGGGGCACACGTGTTTGGAGTACATTTGCAGTGGCTGGAGGCCCTGGTGCACCCATTCTCTATATCTGCCTCTTTTTCTCTCCGTCACTTTCAAATAAGTAAATAAAACTAAACAAAAAAATTTTTTTTAAAAAAATGAAAGAAAGAAAAACTACTTTTCTAGGCTGGAAAGATGAGTTAGTGGTTAAACACTTGCCTGTGAAGCCTAAGGATCCTACTTTGAGGCTCAATTCCCCAGGATCCAAGTCGGCCAGATGCACAAGGTGGTACATGCTTCTGGAGTTCATTGGCAGTGGCTGGAGACCTTGGCACACTCATTCTCCCTCCCTCTCTCTCTCTGTCGTTTTGAAATAAATGAATAAAAAATAATAATAAAATACTTTTCTAATTCTCTGTGGTAGCAGAGTGGCTCCTTATGATTTCTGTCCAATCAAATGAGAACAGACATTGGTATGTTGGGCTTCTGAAAAATCTTACACAGAAATCAGTTCTCAGAGAACAAAATAGTCTTTGCCCTTCTCTCTTGCTTCTTTCTCCAGCTTGACAGAACCTGAAGCAGAACCCTGCGTTGAGGAGGTTAAGAGAGAGAAAATCACAGAGATTTGGACTTTACATTTCTGTATAAATATGTGAAGGCATCTGTCTATGGAGGTCTCATTGAATAAGAAAATGAATGCACTTGGTCAAGGTATTTTATTAGTTTCTCAAGAGCCACAAAGTGGCACGTAATCTTTAGTGTCTGCATTTGCAGTAGTTTAGTATTATGCCATTGTGGGATCTATTTGCTAGTCTGCCCCTCAATGGCAGGGGCTATGGATTGGAAAAGTAGTAACTGTTTTGCCCTCAGTTTTAACACTTGGCATATCTGCCTTGAAATGGATTGTTAATATTTCTGCCCACTTATAAGTAAGATTATACATAATGATCATTATGTATATTCTATATGTAATTATACATTAGAATGCCCTGATAACAGTATCCATAAATTTGAACTACTGAGTCTTGACTAGATTCCTCAACCTCAGTTCCATCAAAAGTTTTGGAGATATATATACACATACATATATATGTATATATATATATATATATATATATATATATATATATACACACACACATATATATAATATATATATATATAATTATATATATATTATATATATATAAAATATATATATATAATTTTATATATATATATATATTTTATATATATATAAAATATATATATATAATTTTATATATATATATATATTTTATATATATGCTCAAGATGTCAGTTTATGCCCTGTGTGTCACAGATATTCAGTAACAACCTGTGTTCTATAAACTGTAGTAATTCTCCCACAACATTTTTAAAAATTATTTTTATTTATTTGTTTGAGAGCGACAGGCTGACAGAGAAAAAGGCAGAGAGAGAGAAAGAGAGAGAGAATGGGCACGCCAGGGCCTCCAGCCACTGAAAACAAACTCCAGTTGCATATGCCCCCTTGTGCATCTGGCTAATGTGGGTCGTGGGGAATTGAGCTTCAAACTGGGGTCCTTAGGCTTCACAGGCAAGCGCTTAACTGGTAAGCCATCTCTCCAGCCCTCCCACAACATTTTGATAAGCAAAAATATCCAACTATTGATGAACGTTCTCTGAGAACAGGGAAAATGAGTCTCCCCACGTTTGAGCATCAGTGCCCTAAAGTAAAGCAGCCAGAAGAGGAATTCAAGAGACAAGCCAGCAAGCCTAAGGCTCCATCCATGTTTGGTCTCTCTCTAGATCCCACATAAGCCAGATGCAGAAAAATGAAGCATGTGCAGTTGAAAATGCCTACTAGGTGCTCAAGCATCTGGTGTTTCATTGAAGTGGCTGAAACCCTGGCATGCCAATCCTCATGGTGTCTCTCATTCTGTCTAACAAAAAAGTACATTGTACATTGAAAGTATAAGGCAACTCTAAAAAAAAAAAAACAACTGTATATTGTAAGCCTATATCTAAACATGCACGTAAAATGGTTTGGGGGCTTGAAAGATGGCTCAGTACATAGCTTGCTTGCCATCCAAGTTTGAAGGCCCAAATTCAGTCCTCCAGCATGTATATAAATGTCAAACACAGTTGCATACACCTGAATACCACCGTCAACTGCACCAACACTTCCTGCTTCTATTTCCTTCCAGAGGTTCATCCCATTGAAGGGAAAATATCCAACATGGTAGCACATGTTCCCCATCTGATTTCATTTGTTCTTCCTATGAAAGAGGGTAACAAGTTTACTGACAAAACTGTTACATTGTATGGATATGCTTAAAATATGTTTTAAACTAAAGCAGGCTGCAAGAATGGACAATAATATTGTAGAAATGAAGATGTCTATGGCTTTCTGGCTCCTATTCGAGCATGGTCAGAATGCTTCAGGTTCAGAGAGAGACCCTATCTCAAAAACAAGGTGGAGAGTGATTGAGGAAGACAAGGACATTGACCTCTAACATCGATATGCATGCACACACACTCACCCACACACAGATGAACAGGCATATGCATACATAGTGTCATTCATACCACATGTGCATACACATAAAATGGTTTTGTATTTTTATTTGTGGCCCAGTTGCCAATTTTGTGAGAGAAATCTGTGTTCTCTAATCCCTACAACGTAGTATTCACTGGTTACTTTTAAAAGACAAAGGAGACAGATTACAGTTTTCAATATATGAGGCCAAATGACCTCTTTGGTAGGGTGTTTCCATGGTAGTCCTTATAAAGGAAATGGAAACAATGTGAGGACTTGGAGCTCTCCATTGTGAGACAGCTCAAGCAGGGGAAGTGGGTGCGTGAAGTTCTCTGCCCATTACATCCATGTGTACCCTTCTGCTAGATTTGTAAGCATGAGAATTCAATTAGCTCCACCCCTTCTCTGCTCTATCCCCACATTCAAACTGCAATCATCAAGGTCATCTGACTGGTAAAATTATTTCTGTGAATAATTCATCTATCACCTCTAGGTACATTTTTTTTTAGTCTAATGAAATTGGAAGAATGCTAACTTGATTTATACATTTTGTTTATTCATAAATATTAACAGATTCCTCAAATATTTTATACTTTGTTCAGAGTACAGTTTCATGTTCACTTTTAATAACCTGTTATGAATATGTAAATAGCCAAGAATCTACACTTTGGTGGCACCTTTGTACAGATAGTTTTAAAGCTTAGTTAGTAGTAATTGGTTAGTAATTTCAGTCAGATTTATCTGACCATATGCTGGCAAATTTATTCAAGTATAGACTTAAACAACAACAGCAGAATTTTTAGGTCTTTATTCATATCAGGATAAAACATGAACTAACTTTTTTTGAAGTGTGCTAAGGCTACATAAAAGAACACATTTCAGCAAAATAGCATTTTGTCAATTTTCTCAACCTGGACACACCTGTATAAGCATAGTACAGATAAGAAAACAGAACCCACTAAATGCAGGAACTCCTCCTACTTCCTTCCAGAGGCTCCTACTGTTGAAGGGGAAAAAAAAAAAAAAAAAAAAAAAAAAAAAAAAAACCATTATGGGGGAAATGAGGGGCACATGACTCCCATCTGAGTTTCATTTCTTCTCCTGTGAACTAGGGTAACAATATGTTTACTGAAAACCTTGTATTAGCTATATAAACTATGAAAATATGTTTTAAACTAAAGCAGGCAGCAAGAATGAACAACTCTATTGTTTGTAGCTTTCTATCAGTTCACAGCACCCACTGCCGAGTTCACTGGAAAAATGATCAGTGTGGGTTGAAGGCATAAAGGGAGCACAGAGAGCAGAGCGATGCCAGGAGGCAGCCTTCCAAAAGACCTCGCCCACCAAGGCTAATTTACCTGGTTAGATCTGCCTGGCTAATAGTCTGAACTTCAGCTGCTCTAGACTGAAAGCTAGTTGTCTGTTTCTATTGTGCACAGCTATATTAAATAAGCTCCAGGTGGTCGTTAGGAGTCAATGCCCTTCTTGACATTAATTTACAAGGAAGGGACCCCCGCCCCTTGAGGCTTCTAAGTAGAACATTCTCTCTCTTTGTCCTCCGTTATGGAGAGCCACTCAACTCATTAACCTGTTCAGTGAGTGTGATTTCAGCATGAGGAAAAGTAGGTGTCAGGAAGGTCCTCCCACAACTTGTTTGAATAGATTAACACTGCACCCTCTCTGTTCTCCCCAGACCAGTGAGCTGCCAATCTAAAGAGCAAGTCTCGGCAGCCCTCAGTTTACCATAAATGACTCTTGGACTTTGTTACTGCAGGAAAATACTGGATACATGAGACTAGAACCCACAGGGTATTTGGGGCTCTTAATTTAAATGTTATTTATCAGTCCTCTTTGGGCTTACCTGAAGTGCCCCTGCTTAACCAGGGGCCTCCTCTTTCTTCTAGCAGAGACGAGAGGGTGTGCCTGCTGAGCTCCAAATGGTTTTGGAATTCGTTGGTTTGTGTGTCTTCTCTCCCAAGGGGTGTAGTTACATGAGCACCCAATGGGTAGGGATATTCAGAGCAGTAAATGCCAACCTTCATGGTCACAATGAAAAACATGATTCAAAGCTGGAATGTCACTATGCCACTTGCCCAGTGATTAGGAGGGTGATGAGAGCCACCTCCCTTTGCCTCTACCTTCTCATATTTTTACTTTCCTCCTGAAGCCATCGTCACTTGCCCTTGAATGTTTAAGCAATAAAGCACCCACTTATTTAAACATATTAATATTTTCAATAGATAAATTCTGATATTTTGACAAGATTTCTTGACCTCTATTATAAAAATTATCTTTTGAAATGTCTGAGTTGATCATAAGACCTTGGGATCACAGGTCAGGAGAGCATGAAGATAACTTGTTTCCAGCCTGTTTTTGGTGAATGTCATGTCGTCCATGACCTTCATTAGCACTATCAGTAAAATAAGAAGTGGGAAGATTAGGTGGCATAACAAAACAGTATGCTTAGGATGGAGCTGAAACTATTTAACAAGTGTTCGGAAACTAGAATTTGGACAAATGTAAAATAATTAACCTTAAAAAATATTTACTGTCTATTTTGGATCTTCTTATAATTTTATAGCATCAACAGTTTAATTTTGCTTTAAATTCATCCTTGCAGTAGATGAGGAATCCGTAGGTAATATTCATTCTACAAACCAAACATAAAAAATAAATCAAATGATAACATACTAAAACAAAATTTAAATGTTATTTTCCTGAGTATAATGCTAATAAAATCTCATTTTAGAAGGTTGTAATTATCAAATATACATATTTATTTTAAAGTTCTTAATTTGTATGCATATATGTCTGATAATGCATGCATGTGTGTATGTGTATTTGCATGTTTGTAAGTACATGTGTATGTGGGGGGTATGTTTGTGCATGTGTACATATATGTTCTTATACATTCTTGCATGTGGAGGCCAGAGGTCAGCATTGAGTATCTTCCTCTATTCTGCTCCACCTTTATTTTTGAGACAGTGTCTCTCACTGAACTCAGAGCTCATTGATTTGGCTAGACTATCTAGCTAGCCGGTGAATACCAAGGATCCTCCTCTGTTCCTCCCCTGTGCTTAGGTTATAGAAATGTGCTGCCATACCCAGATTTTATAGTACTGGGGTCTTGTACTCAGGCCCTCATGTTTACGTGACAAATACTATACCTACTGAACAATCTCCTCAACCCTACTACTTAATTGTGAAAAGAAATCTCAAATCACAATCATTAAATATGACAGTTTTTACTTTTGTGGAAAGACTGCCATTTGACTTGCAATGAGCCATTAGATTTCAATATACAAAACACATGAAGAAATTTATAGCTTCTTATACCAAAAGTACTTTCAGTATCTGAAAACATTCGTATAAGAATTAACAATAATCCAAATGACATGATAAAACAATAATTTTATTAATAATAACCAAAGATGTCAATGCTCACAAACAACACTGACTATGAACAAATCGAGGAAGAGGAGGTGTTGCCTCAGGGGCTCAGCTGGTCATCCCTGAAACTCACGGCGTGGGAGTCACGGACCAATAACAGGCTTCGGCCACTTTCCCTAGATGTGCCTGTCTTCCTTTCTTCCTTCTCCCTTCCTGCTTACTTGCTTCCTTCCTCCCTTCATCTATCCTTTTCTCCCTTCTTTCTACTTTTTCTTATCAATTTTATCCATAAATGCAAAAATTACAGAATCTTGACCTAAGAAATATCCAACAGATTTCCATAGCTCATAGTATACTGCATGTTCTATCCATGGCCTAACCATCCAGTAACAGCTAAAACCAAGTGATAAACACACATGTCACAAAGAATTTTGGTTGGTTTGAATTCAGAATTCTATCAAATCAAGATGCCCCAAATCAAAGACAAAGTAAAAATCTTAATAGTTCTTAATCTTAGAATGTGGATATCTGTGGTTAAAGTACCCTTTATTATAAGGGAACTAAATTGTCTCAGATATGACCATTAGCAAATAGGTCATTAATAAACATCCTAGCTATATAGTTTAAATGGTTACGTATGAAGGATTCATCCAACCAAATTATATTTAACCATCTAAACATTTTCCTTCACTCTCGATTCTGCTCTTTGGAAATAGAATTTCACTCTCAGGATGATTTGATAAATGTTGTGTCAGCAATTTTTAAAAGAGGCCTCTGTTGTTTCAGAGCTGGCAGGCACTACACAGGCAACGTTTCAGAATAATTGATATGGACAACAGCAGTAAAAATTTAGACTCCCAGTAGGCAAGCCACCTGTGCAAACAACAATTCCAACTTCAAATTGAGTGGCGGCTTCTGAGCATTCAATTATTTAGGGCATTTGGAAGACTTTTACAAATGGAAGACTTACCTACAGACCTGAATAAAAATATATTTTTAATCTGTAAAGACTGGGTATCGAAAACTAATATTATGCTTTCTAATTTTGACAAATGTGTTTTTTTTATCATAACTATCCCCATTATATTGTAATGTGTTTCTATATGAAGAATATTTTTATTTTGCCTTGAAATCATCATAACTGGCATATTTAGATGTAAAATAAATTCTGCAATGGTGTGGCCACTACTAGGTTGCACATTAAGGAAAATAATCATGCACCCATGCTCATGCTCATGCTCATGCAGACATGCCTCATTAAATTCCAGGTCACAAATAAGGGGAAATGACATCAAAGTAGAAGACAGACTACTTACTTAGGATTAAAGGGTTCAGTGGAAGGAGTACAAAGTGGGAAACCAAGAGATGGAAAGGGGAGGTATTTGTGACAAAAAACACATTATATACATTATAAAATGCCAATAAAAGAAATAGTAAACAAACAAAAGAAAATGATGGTGCATATATTGCCCATTCCTAAGTTGTGTATATATTGCTATTCAGACAAGTCTGTTCTGAATTCTTAAGGAACTACTTTGGGTCAGAGAAATGAACTCTGATGCAATGTTCCCTTTTAGCGACAATATTAAATGCATGCCATGATTACAATGACTTTTTGTAGCTCTTCTTACTCATATTTTAAGGGAGAGTAATATTCATTTAGGAATACTGACTTATTTTATATAAATGTTTTAAATTTAGAATAGTTCTGAATTTATTCTAAAAAAATTGCAAAATAACCAGCATGCCCTGTCATTAACAAGTCACATCAGTCTGCTGTGTTCATTACCCCATATACAACATTGTCCATGCACCCTGAATAAGTCCAATAAAGATTATACAGATTTTCTTGGGTGTCACCTAATGTTGACATCCACCACCACATTCCATCTAGTCAACATGTATGTTGATCTCCTCATGATTGTTAGACATTTGTAGATTTTCCTTGTTTGTTATGAGTAGATATTCCAAAAAAAGAAAAGCCATCAATTGTAGACTGTGCATACAGATCCTGTGTGTTAGTATTTTTAGCACCTCCTGGCTGTCAGACACTACACAATGTTCTAGCCCACACTTTCCTATTTCTGTCAAGTGTCTGTTTACTGCCTCTGACATGTTTTTATCATAGTACTTCTTAGATGACAGATAAAGGAAATTTGCAAGCATAAAGTAGCACTTATACTATACATATCTGTAAATAATTCCATATGAAAAGATATTGTGTGTTGGTATATGTTCTGTAATTGTTTCATTCAGGAAGTAGAGTCAGAAAGATTAGGTGTGCAAGACCATCTTTGCCTAGACATTTAATTCATGATAAACCTGGATCAGATGACCCTCAAAAGAAGGAAAGACAGAGGGGGGGTGAGGGGGAGAATGGAGAGACAGAGGGACAAAGATAGAAAGGAAGAAAAAGAATGGCACAATACTGAGTTAATGTAATCATATAAGCTAATTCAATGGGTTTTAAATGACAAGAAAGGAAATTTGTGTTTTCCTCTTGAATGGTGGATATTGGTAGTTCAATACAGCTATTACTATTGGAATGATAAGGTTGGATATAATATTAAAGACCTGAAGTTGACTAAAATATAGATTAAGGACAAGAGAGATAGAGAAAGAATTTATATACCAGAGAAACAAGAAAGAGGACATGTAGTAGCAATTTATATTTCCTTGTAAAACAGTGGCAGAAAATTTGAATACTGTAGCTGCGTGGTGGTGGTGGGGCACATGCTGGTGATTTGAGCTTTGTTGGGTTGGTGTTCTGAGCAGAAGCAGGAATAAAAATAACTTTAGCTTGATACATTTTTGAGCACTTGGGCATGGCACATATAATGTAGTTCAGTTGTTTAGTTGTGATAAATGATGGCTATGACCATACATCTTCATAGGACAGATAATTTAGGAACCCTTTCACAGATGCTCATAGGAATAAAAGAAAGCCTAGTAAGTTCTTTGCACAATGTTAACTATATTTTATTTATTAAACATATGTGGTGACTAGAGATATTGCTCAGTGGTTTGGGCACTTGTCTGCAAAGCATAATGGCCCTATTTCGACTCCCAGTACTCACATAAAGCCAGATGCTCAAGGTGGTACATGCATCTGGAGTTTGTTTGCAGTAGCTGGAGGCCCTGGTATGCCCATTCTCTCTCTTTCTCTCTTTCCATCTCTACCTGTCTCCCTGCTTGCAAATAAGTGAATAAAAAGTTAATAATAAACATACCAGTACTAAATGGTCATACTCATTCATCATGACAAGATCTAGACCCTTAGATAAATTAGAAGGTGTGAAAACTTTAAGAAACTTTGTAGTTTTATTTGATGACATAATTGATAAATATAGACTATTTGATTGACATTGGTTATATTGCTATACCTCCTTTCTGTTTGTATAATGAGGTAAATTTCCCAATATCCTTACAATTCAGTGTCCTTACCTCCAAAATAAGAATCAGAACATGAGCAATTCAATTTTAGAACTCACTAAGTAATGGCAAAATATTTAGAGTAGGTATTCAAAATCTTTACATATGTTTCTACTTCATTATATATTGCAAATGAACAGAATTACAAATAGTCTCATTGTTCTATGTGAATTTTTTTGTGTGATCCCTCAATGAAAGCAAGCACTACTTATATTCTAAGTAGTGTAGATATTTGTACAAATTAATTACATAAATGGGTTGTTATGGGCATGCTAAGCAATGCAGAAAATTTGTAAAATTTACAAGCCTTTGAAATGGGGGATCGTATTAATGGTATGTAGTCATCAAGGTCAACTGAATAAATAAATATGTGTGTGGCAAATAGAAAAAAAAAAAAGAAAATATTGGCATTTGTGTTGAACCAAACCTGATTGTATACTATACTGATTATCATAACTCTGTTCCTTTAACAAGGGGATCTTTTCCTTGTTTGCCTGCAAAATACCAGAGATACCTGGATCCATCCAATTGTATCCCACTTACTTAACTGATCAATTTTCATACATCTCAAGATATGTTGGCAGCCTCTACATCACAAGAAACATAAACTTCTCTCATGTATAGTCACTTATCAACAATATTTTGAATATTTTCATGCTTTTAATGTAACAAAATTTTTGTCACATTTGCACCTGGTATTGCCCAACATCCTAAATTATTTTTCAATGTGAAATTTCAGAGTTTTGTGTTATAAAGTTCTGTAAGTTTTGATGAAAAGGGTTTCATCTATTGGCCATCATTGTATCATGCAAAACACACTCACTGCCCTAAGAAATCACTGCCCTATCACTTATTCAAACACCCTGGTAATCACAGATCTTATCAGAACTGATAATCTTCTCTCTCAAAGATGAAATAATTGAAGCATAGATTATATAGCATTTTTGTTAGAATCAGAAGGTCTCCATTTTTGGACTTTTGGTGGTGCTGAGGCCAAAGGTGTGGCTACTGCTCAGTGGGTTTACAAAACTCTTAGGTGACTGGAATAAATCTCCAACAGCCCAGTAGATAATTCACCTACATTAAAGCATTTCCTTCCCCCTCTTCTCAGCTTCAACCATAGAGAGGCTATTCACCATATCCACTGCATCATCCAACACCAGACCAGCTTTAGTACAAGGAGGTAGTGAGTCAGCCTCCTTCTTTCTGTCTATCTATGGTACCTAGAAGAGACACACCCAGCTCCCTTGTCTTGTCCTCTGTAGACTGCCCTGGCAGCCTCCAGTCAGAAACAATTCCCCAGGGATGCCTGCTTTTTTTTTTTTTTTTTTTTTTTTTTTTTTTTCTAAATCATTGTCCTCCAGGTGAACGTTTCTGGTCTCTGACCTCTGATCCTCAGACAAACTTCTCTGCACTTCTCACTCTCCACAGGTTCCCAAATTTCCAAAATTCCACCAGCCTCCCCAATGGACTGTCTCCTGGTCAATCTTAAAACCCTTGGCCAAAAGGAGACATAAAGCCCAACGGCCTCATTTTTTGTTTTATCACAATACACTTTGGCCACAATAGAGAATGGGTAATGATTCCTGCTAGCCTGTAAATGACACATTTAATTTCTTGATCACTTCCTAAACCTGAATGGCTAATGGAATTGTTCTACCCCCATCTCTTCCCTTTCTGTCAGTTCTGTTCTCCTACACCAAGAGGGAACAACCTTCACTCTACCCCTCAAACAGTTCCTATTAGCTACCCACACTGCCTCAGACCAAGATGATGATAAGCCATCTATGCTGAAGGCTATAAAGAACTATGAAACCTGATAAGTAAACCTCAAAAATTAGTGTTTTAATTTCTATCATGTTTAAATTTAGAATTATTCAAGATGCTTCAAATATTGTTTCAATACTAGTTTCTTATACTTCCTACCTACCTAAGTCAACTCTTCATCTTTCCAAAACTATCAATTGATTCTTCTTACCTAAAGTAACAGTTCCTTCTTCCTTACTTCTACAGACAGTACTCCCTGCTTTCTTATCCACCACCTAGGGTATTATTTTCAACCTTAAATGTTATACTCATGTGTCTCATGTGTCACCTATAAATGTAATGTCACAAACAAGGATATTCATTTTATATATATATAAATTTTCTAAACTTTATATATATATATATATTTTTTATTTATTTAGAAATATATGTATATGTATATTTC
Source organism: Jaculus jaculus (assembly GCF_020740685.1). Taxonomy (NCBI): domain Eukaryota; kingdom Metazoa; phylum Chordata; class Mammalia; order Rodentia; family Dipodidae; genus Jaculus; species Jaculus jaculus. The sequence goes on along the minus strand of NC_059113.1, from coordinate 71,990,601 downwards.
TAAATAAATATATCTATATATATATATTTTCTAAATAAATAAATAAATATATTTCTAAATAAATATATATATATTTCTAAATATATATATATATGTATATATATATTTTCTAAATAAATATATATATTTCTCTGTGAGGCTGAGAGCAGTCTAAGATTTCAAGGCATGTTCCAGGTCAGCCTGGGCTAGAGTGAGATCCTACCTTCAAAATCCCCCCAACGCAAAAAATATTTAATATGATCTAGGAGTTCCTTTCATAAAATGGCTCTAATAAAGACACTATCCTGAACAGCTGCCACCCTGCCTGTTCAGCATCAACTATAGCAGATTCTAAGAGAAAGACTTGTTGCTATGTGGGACAACAGTCTGCCATTTGCTCAAGGTAAAGAGTGATGTTTGGCAAGTGAGGAACCAAAGTTGAGGCTCCCAGAAGCCACAACTTCCCAACAACGAACAGCAGCAATTGTGGGGAAATAAATGTTACCAGTTCAGAGCCAAAATTAATTGGGGCTATATAATCCTTTTAAAACAGCCAGCTTATCAACTTTTTTCTGTATATGACTGAACATCTCTGTGACAAGCTGAGACAGCTTTTGATCTGGGTTATAGTTATTATAGACATATTTCTATTAAGCTAGACCTATACATGAGACATTTTAATTTCCTCTAAGGTAAAACTCATTCTCTTGTCTGCCAGCTCTCCCTCACATTTGCTGTTTTTTTTTTTTTTCCTGTTTTCAAATGCAATGAGTCAATTTTTCATTTGTCTAGTTCTAAAATTTGTTTCAGCAGCCCCAGTTCCAAATGGTACAAGAATAGAGCCACTTCTTGGAACAAGACTGAATCCATGCTCCTGCTATATTCCCAGTGAGTCATGCATCCACCTTGACCCTATGATCAAAAGACTGTGATGAGAACTGGATCCTATAATATCTGTCCCTCAGCTTTCTGTATAATGACAGAATTGGTAATGTCAGAACCACATTGTCTCTGGTTTTGGACACTGACTACCATCTGTCGTTTCACTGTACCCTGGTTTCCCGAGAGTGACCCAGATCACCCAATTATTACCTTCCTGGAATGGCCCAAACAACCTGTTTGATTATTACTTCTCTGAAGTGGCCCAAGCCCTGAGGCAAGGTAAATCATCCTGCAACCAAAGAAGTCCAATGACTTAATCATGCCCAAAAGTATCCCCTAGTCTGTAGGTTAAGTGGCTTCTGACATGCTTTCTCAGAGCCCATCTCTGAGTATACCAATTAAAGTCCATCTCTACTGTTGAGCTCTGTCAATCTCTGCTTTCACTTCCTCCTTTTTACTAATAATTTTCAATTTTTAGGTTGAGTTTTTCATTTAGCAATATATAATGATGATTCTTTATTTTCTTTCATGACTTAGCAGCTCATTTATTTTTATTGCTGAGTAATATAGTCCATGGTATAAATGTATCATAGTTTATTCATTGACTTTTTAGAAGGCATCTTGATTGCTTCTAGCTTTCAATGTTTCTAAATAAATGGTGCAAATTACTATATGAGCAAACATTTTCAAAACAGTCAGTAAGCACTGAGAAGCAAAATTGCTGGATTTTTATATAACAACATGCATGTGTAAGTCTTGCAGAACTGTCTTCAAGTGTGGACATATTATTTTGCATCTTCCAACGTTAAATAGCATTTTATTTCGTGTATGTGCTTACAATTGATATGGTTAGATTTCAGCCATTCTAATACATGTGTACAATTTCTCATCATTTTAAATGCATACTTTTATTTATATATTTGACAGAGAAAGAGAGAGAGAGAGAGAGAGAGAGAGAGAGAGAGAGAGAGAGAGAGAGAGAGGAGAGAATGGGCATGCTGGGGCCTCCAACCACTGCAAACAAACTCCAGACACATGTGCCCCCTTGTGTATCTGGCTAACATGGGGGGTCCTGGGGAAATGAACCTGAGTCCTTTTGCTTTGCAGGCAAATGCCATAACCACTAAGCATCCCTCCAGCCCCAATTTCTCATCATTTTAATTGAGGATTCTGAGATGATAATAATGTAGAGCATATTTTCATATAAATATTTGCCAACAAAACTATTTAAACATATACTTACCATTTCCTAAGCAGCCATTTCTTCTCTTGTTGAATTGAAGAGGTCTTTGTGTAGTTTAGATAGAAATCCTCTCACATACTTTTTTTTTGAAGCATGTTGCTTGCCTTATCTTAGGAAAATTAAGTTTATCATTGTTGCATCAATCATATTTTGGCCTTTTATCTAAAAACATATCAGCAGGAAATAAGTTTTGTAATAACTATATATTTATTGTTTTGAATAGTGGAAGCTTTGAAATAACTTTCCAAACTCATTTTTCTTTTCTTTCTTTTTTTTTCTCAAGCCCTTTCTAATATTGTTGCGTTCTCTTTGTTTCTTCTGCCGTTGACAATAAGTAGGATACAACACAGACAGATGTGATTCACATTGGCTGCTCAGTGCGGGCTGCTTTGCATTTAGCCATGTGCATTTGTTCTTTTCATAAAAGAATATACTAAGTTATGTGACTTGAGTATGAAGAGTGTTTTATATCTGCCCTTCTCTTCCTGCAATTCTCCCCTATTTCAGTCCAAAAAGCAAAGGGGAGAGGTGCTTTCCCTGATATTCCCTTGTCTCTCTCAAAGAAATTCCTCTTGTAGGATTGCAATAGCTATGGACATCATTAAAAGAATTGATTCATCACCTGGAGGCCAAAACCCTGGACCAGACAAACAGACTCATATGCCCCATCCTGTCTTCAGAGAATACTTGCCTGAGAGAATTCATTTGCATAACAGTGTAGCCTGCATTCATCACTGGTTCCCTTTATTCTCCCAGAGGAAACTGCTACCATCTCCTTGACCATCCCAAACCAATTTTCTTTCTGTAGATAATAGCACTATTTTTAAAATTATTTTCGTGTGTATATGTATATGTGTTTTTGCCTGTTCATGTGTGTGGATTGTACTGTGCCAAGGCACATATGTGAAGTTGTAAAGACATCCTTAGGTATCAGTCCTCACCTTTCATCTTGACTGAGACATGGTCTTTTGTTAGTCACCACAGTGGATGCTAGGCTACCTGACCTCCAAGTTACAGGGTTTCAACTGTCTATCTTCTATCTCACTGTAGGAGGACTACAATTACAGATGGGTGCTACTATGCCCAGCATTATGTGGGTTCTGGGGATCCAGACTTAGGTTGCTCTGCTTGTGTAGCACATGTAGATATCTCCCCAACTAATCAGAATATTATTTAATCTCTAACCATTTTAACTCTTCTTTTATTCCCTTACTATATGGATCTTATGCACCTGCCTACAAATACATTGGTATGCTAATTCTCCTGTTCATCTGTCCATTGTCAGTTTATTTTAGCAGATCCAATTATCAAACTTTCAAAGGGTAAGACTAAAATACCCATGGCTGTACACTTTTGAAATTATTTTAAAATTTGTGTTTCATTACAAACACTCTCTTATGGCCTACAGGGCATCAATATGCTTACTCTACATTTTCAATAGCAAAATTTCCTTCAAAGTAACCAGTGGAATGGCATTGTATCAATCAAATAAAATCAGTAGTTGCCAAACAGAATAAATTAAGGTAACAAAATCATTGCAGTATAATACCGTACTGTAAAATTGTTTTTAGTAATTTATTTATTTATTTGAGAGAGAGAGAGAAGCAAATAGAGAGAGAGTGAGTGCACCAGGGCCTCCAGCCACTGCAAATGAACTCCAGATATATGTGCCCCTTGTACATCTGGCTTGTGCAGGTACTAGAGAATTGAACCTGGGTCCTTAGGCTTTGCAGGCAAGCTTCTTAACCACTAAGACATCTCTCCATCCCCTAAACATTGTTAAATACTTATTCAAAATCAACTATGTCCTTAGAAAGGATATATTTTTTGAAATCTTATTTCATTTTATTTTTTTCTCAATTTTTAAAACATTTTCCACGATTATATAAAAAAAAATCCCATGGTAACACCCTCCCTCCCCCCACTTTCCCCTTTGAAATTCCATTCTCTATCATATACCCTCCCCATCTCAATAAATCTCTCTTTTACTTTGATGTCGTGATCTTTCCCTCCTCTTATGATGGTCTTGTGTAGTTAGTGTCAGGCATGGTGAGGTCATGGATATCCAGGACATTTTATGTCTGGAGGGAGCACATTGTAAGGAGTCCAACCCTTCCTTTGGCTCTTACATTCTTTCAGCCACCTCTTCCACAATAGACCCTGAGCCTTAGAAGTTGTGATCGAGAAGTTACTCAGTACTCTAGTCACTTCTTTCCAGCACCATGATACCTTCTGAGTCGTCCCAAGGTCACTGCCATCTGAAAAGAGAAGATTCTCTACCCAAAGTGAGAGTAGCATTAATATAAGGGTATGAATATTAAGAGAAGTGCTTACTGGGCAGTTTGATAAGCATAGTATATACACTTATCCAGACATCAGCAGATGTTACAACCCTAGGGATCATGACTACCCCTGTTTTAAGTTTTCAGTATCAGGGATGTATTCCCTCCCTTGGAGCAGCCTTCCAGTCCAATTGGAGGGAAGTTGGTTTCCACCATGACAGACGTGCCACTATTGCACCTGTTGTGTCATTTGATCTGGCTGCCCAATTATAATGCTTGCAGTGACCACTGTTCAGTATCTTCACTGGTGATTTCTCTTTCTCCCATCAAACGGCATATAGAATGGCTTCTTCCAGCTTTCTGTCAGCTGGTCTACACTGAGGAGGTTATCAGCTCAGTTCCAGCAGGATTTCTCAGTGGCCTTGCAGCCCAAGTATGTGGAGTCTTCAGCAATAGGGTCTTACCATTAATTTCTGGTGGGAAACCAAGGGCCTCAGCAATGGCCTATAATGTTTTGGGGGCATCAGGGACCTCCCTGGCCAACAACTCACTGGAAGGTATCCCATCCCTGGCACTGAAAATTTTCTGGCAATGATCTACGGCTCCTGTCCAAAATCGGAGAATTCCATATGATTTATTTATATCCTTTTAGATTTTGATTAGCCCTCCCTCCTCCAGAAAGGATATATTTTATATAGAGAGCAAAAATAATAATTGTCATGGTTTCCCCTATCAGTATTAGTTCTTAAAATTAAATTAGAGGAGACACATGATGCAATTAGGAATTAAAAGAACTGTACATGGGTAGAAGAGATGGCTCAGTCAGTAAAGCTTCTGCTGCACAAACATGAGCTCCTGAATTCAAATCATCTACATAAAAGCTTGGCATGGGCATGTGCTTATAACTCCAACACAGGTGAGGTGGAAGAAGGTAATCCCGGGGGCTTAATGACCACCTAATCTAGCCAAATCAAGGACCTCTGTCTCAGCAAGAACCCTGTCTAAGCAAATACACTGAGGAGCAATTGTGATAAACCCCAAACATTCTGGCCTCTACACACATATGTACACATGTCTGTGCATACCCTCCTGCCACATGTGCAAACATGTATATACACACGATCACACCACAGCCTCCTACATATGACATTAAAGAACAGTGATTTTTATAGTATAACCAGGTTAAAAATAACTATGTGTATGTCATATACAATGTCATCATTGGAGAATGTAGAAGAATATTCTGAGGTTTTCTTGAGACCGTTTTTGAAGGAGGTAGGTCTGGTATTTGTCAAAAATCATTATTAAGTTTATAATACAGACTGTAAAAATAGACAGGGCTAGTAGAAACAAAAGCAAAACATGGCAAAAAGCATTGGCATAAACATGAACATACTGCGTCCGCCTTCAATTAAACAATCATAGAAAATACTGGAAATATTTGGAAGACATGCAAGTGTCATATCCCTTAACTAGTTTTAAAAGGTAGCTGTCACACAGGAAGCAACACATAATTATGCAGAATTCTTAAGGTTTTGAATGAATTATTGATGAAAAATAATTTTAAGGCAAATTTAGAGTTGATATACTACTATAAAATAAGTGGGTCACCCTAAAAAATCTTAGCATAGGGAATTCTCCTGTCCCTTGTGGTTGATTCACATGTAGATATTTGATCCCATAGATTATGTGGAAACTTCTTTTTACTTTAATTTGATGATTCTTTCAAGAGAATTTTGTCTGATGAGAAGTGTGGTGGCCAAGTAGTGCCCAGACAGGTTCTGCTGTCAATCTACTACTGAGAAAGATTAAGGAGGGGAACCCCCAAAGAATCATGGGAAAAATCAGAAGACTAGCTACATGTGAGTTGTGGGCCCCATCTGGATTGTGATATTATGGAATTAACAACTTCCTACCATACCTTATTCTCTTTCCCTCCCATGCCACATACATGCTCATATTAGCAAATGATTTCTTGGTTTCTTTACAAAAACATGACCAAAATATATTTGTTACTGCTCTATACTATGTTCCTAATCTAGATAAGGACCTGGTATTCTGTATTAATGTAAGAGCATCCCTTCTAGACTCTCTTCCTCCTACCTTCTTCCCTTATAGACATGCAACAGATGACAGAATCCCATCTATCTAGCCAAAACTACACAGTAGATGTTCAATGACAGTGCTAAGCTGAGTAAAGCCATTCTTCAAGCAACTTAGCATTTTTCTTATTTCTCATTTGCAACTAAGCATTTTAATTATATAAATGCTAATCTAATTAGCCTTTACTGAAATTAAGGAAAAAGTATATAATGCTTTCCATATGGAAAGAACATTTTGCAAACTATGCAGTTATGCTTTAAGGTGAACTCCATATTTAAAGCCTTCCATTCAAAGGGGTGTATATTATACAACTAAGAAAAAAAATGAAACACCAAGTCATGGAAACCATTTTAATTGAGAAAGGAAAAATAGCCAGGAGTGAAATGCATCTTAGTTTAAAACTTTGAAACTTTTACTAAATAAAGAAATTTCATCTCACAATTATGAATAATATAGTTTAATATTTCATAACAAGAACCACTGGTGGAATTTAAGAGGGACTGAATTGCCATTAATTGTGGAAATTGGGACTCACATGCATAGACCTTATCTCTAGTGCTAAACTTTTTACTGGGATATATATATATATAGTACCTAATTTTGTTTTCAAAATCATTTTCTGGTGAATATTAAAGTCACTATTTTCCTAGAGAAGAAGTTGAGATTCAGAAAGAGAACAAAATTTTCATAACAGTTCTAAATGAGTAGAATCCAATGCCAATGCTTTAAACATCCAAACTCATTTAAAAAAGTCATTTTCCAATAAATATGTAATGATGTTGGCATGTATACAAAAGTTAAACATTGCCTGAATAACCCTTGTTTGGGAAAATTGGGTCTAAAACATATTAAAATGCTTACTGTTATTATCAATCTATCAAATAAAGTTTGAGTTGTTTATAGAAAACAACTAGCTCACTGCATTCTTGCAGATGAAAAATATTAGCTTTGCTACAAATTACTTAAAAATCCATGTCAGAGCATGATGGCACATCCTTGTAATCCCAGCACTTGGGAGTTGGCAGATCAGGAGTTCATGGCCAGCCTGGACTACATGACACTGCCAAAATGAATTCATGTGATTCTATAACATTATTTGAATGAAATCTACTGACAAAGCTACATTACCATTTAGCTATTCATTTAAATATATTACATAAAGGACAAAGGAAGAGGTATATAAAAAGTTAAGAAATAATAGTGATATTTATAGTTAATAATGACTCCATGATAAACATTGAATATGGTTATATATTTCTGTAAAGACCTGAACATCAAAGAAAATTTCTTAACTCAAATCATAAGCATAGAGAAAACTGTCTAGCTGGAGAATGTGTTACTGGAGGCAGATCTGAATTCTAGCCTAAAATATGCAAAGTGTCTGGGTTCTTCCTGGATTCCTGGAGTGTGCTTGCCTGTGGAGTTGATGGTGGCTTTTCTCTGTACTTGGGTCTGTGAAAGGGGACCAATTTCTTCAGCCATTATGGAACTTCCTTTGAACCTGTAAGCTTCAAATAAATCCCTTCCTACATAACTGTGTCTGGTTTGGAGGTTCATCCCAGCAACCTGAAGCTGTCTGATATACCAGCCATGTCCCTAGGCAGCTGAGTCAGGAACCAGACACTATGTTCTATGACCACAGCCACTAGTGACACACACAGCCAGGACTGGTGTGGTTGCCATCGCCTCTTCCTCCAGTATAATCCCATCCAGTATGTGCATTGTCTGGGTCTGCTTCCACTGGGCTTATTCTAGAACCCTGTATCCCCAACATTAGCATCTGTGTTCACTCTTGGGAAGGAAGAGAATTTGATTGTTTGCATACATACATGTAAGCCTGCCACTGAGTTCTACTTCCTTCCCAAATCCTATTCAAATGTAGGCATGGCAATCACTATGGCTACTAGATGAACTCTGTAAATGCCAGCCTCAGAACCTACAGCTATGAGATGATCAGGTTCAGTAGTGAGGAACACATGCTGACTACTGTTTTGTCATACTTCTACACGGATAGTCACTTCTGTGTGCTCTCCTTGTTACCCAGTCCAGCAGCGTCTTAGAAGATGTTTGTTAGTTTCCTTTTTCATTACTATAACAACTCCTAAAGGAAGTTTAATGCAGAAGAGACTTATCCTGACTCAGAATCAATGATTTAATCCAGGTCACTGAGTCCACTCTTTCTGGGATAGTTGTGACAGAACATCATGTTGGATGGTTGATGAGGTGAATTTCCTCACTGAAGGTGCCCAGGAAGCTGAGATAGAATTTATATGCCAGTCAGGGCCAAAGTACACCTTTCAAAGGCACTATCATTATCTCTCAAACTACAAATGGACTGCTACTTCCAGAGTTCTCCTATCCCCCCACAGTCTCTTCTGACTTTGAATCCATCAGAGAAGGTTAAACTATTGTTTTGGTCTAAGTCCTTTTGAGTTAGCTGTCTCTGGAATGCCCACATAAGCATAGCAAGAGGTATGATTTACTAATCGCATAGGTGTTTTTCAATTCATTCAAGTCTGAACATCTCATATTTGCTCCAAATAATTGGAATGAAGAAATCACACTTTTTACAGCCTCAACTGAGCCTCCACTCTCAGACTCTAATGAATGCCATAGAAATGATTGGAAGTTACTGTAGCTACTTCAGTTGTCACCAATTAAAACTTTAGTTGAATACATTTTTAAAATATTGAAACATGGGATCCATCATAGGGCAATAAAACATTCCTACTATTGTCTGTCAGGATATGGAAATCATGACATCTTTGAAAAGATGTCAAAAAGATAAGAAAACTTTTAAATCACATTCAGATATTAGTATAAGCACATATTATATAAGTTTATTAAATCTTTAAAGCTCTATACATCACTGGCTACCAAGTGGAAAAGAGGAAAAATACACTCAAAATTAACCTGGAATTATGAGTTTCTCAGGAAATAATACAGCAAATGTGTTTCCAGGGCCAAAACAAAAATTACCACCAGGACTTCAGAATATAAATAGCTGCACTCTAGTTCTCAGTCACCATGGGTCAACTTCAGGTATTTCCTCAAGAATATAGTAAGGATGGAATGGGAATATAGCAAGGATGGTATGGGAGTGCAGCTCAGTTGGTAGTGCATACATAGTATACAGGAAGCCATGGGGTCAGTCTGTAGCACCTAATAAACTGGGTGTGGAGGCATATGTCTGCAATCTCAGCACTGGGATGGTGAAGGAAGGAGGATGAGAAGTTCAAGGTTATCTTTTGACTGCATGGCGACTTTGAGGTCAGTCTGGGCTACATGAGACCCCTTCTCAAAAGAGAAAGAGTAGAGTACACAGTATAAAGATTAAAGGACAGGAAAACTACCTTACAACTCACACAAGCCTTACGTAGAATCAATCATTCAGGGCTACAAGGACAGCATCCATAATTTGGCTTTTTAACTCCAGTTACCAGTAATTATGCAGCGTTGCTCAAGAAAGAATACCTCAAGTATAGAAAGTATTGTTGCAAGCCCCTGCAAATGTGATCAGAAGCCAGGAACAGGAACAAGTAGAACACTTATTGAGTGGCTGGGGCCCACCCCACCCAAGAAGATGCCAATGAAATATCCATGGTCACCCCTCAGCACTCAGCACCCACGTTTGCTTCCCCAGACCATGGCCAATTCTGGGGATCAGTGTAGTACACATTCAATGTAGCCGTTGCTCTCGACTTGCTATCACATGGCTTAGCATTTTCAAACTGCGGGTTTGGAAGCAGCTCTTGTTTTAGAAACAGCACCTCCAAGGCCACACTGAAAAAAGTAAATAAACTTTCCTGAAACTGGGGGCCAGCTCTGGCTGCTCACTGACATTAACGTCAGCACTGCTGGCATCCCAGTCCCCATCAGAGGGACACACAGTGACTCCACAGGCTTTGGAATAGCCTCCAACTGGAAGCAAAACAAGAAAAATGATAAATATAGGCATTTGTGTGTTATGAGAATCCACTCTTTCTTCTGAGTCTGTTTTTCCAAAATTCATGCAGCGATTTCATTGCATCCCACGAGATGTATAAAGTTTGTAAATTTTCCTCAGCTCTGGAATTTGAATTTTGTTTGTATTTGCCATGCTGAATAGCTTTTCTCTTGTGAGTAAAAAAAGTCACATTTACATATTTCACTAATTGGTAAAATATACTCTATATATTTAACCTCCAAAACCTATCTTTAATCTACCATTAGTGTGTTGATTAAGTTTAACACTTTGTAGATATTTAGTGTAATTGAAATGGACTATTGAAATTACTTCTAGGGTTTAAGAATCAGTTTACTCTTTGATAAGGATCTCTTGAATGACATGGAAGGGCATCTTTTATACAGGATAATATACACATTATGTATATGTATAAAACACATATTTATAGAAAGAAACCCTCGTCTTAAACTGTTTCCCATTATAAGGGGATCTTTTCCCTTTATAAACTTCAGGTCTTCCACATATATGGTATGGTGAGCAAGAGGCACCGGGTCTTTAGGTTTGGCTGCTAAAATCCTCGTGGAAATGGTTACTGCCCTGAATGTTTGGCTGACTCAATACAGTTGCCTCTGGTCTTTTTCATCTGTGTTTCTACTTTAAGTCTTGGCCGTCCTGAAAGAGGAGTGCTGTGCATCAGGTCTAAAAACCCTTCATTAGGCTGAGCTGGATACTTTTAGGACATTTCCATGATGCTTTCATGTTATTTTTTTTTTTTCTTCTCACATTTAGCAGAGCCTTTGGGGAAGCATATGAACTCCAGTCCCATTGATTTTAGAGAAATTAAGAACTTAGGGAGCTTTAGTCTGTGCTTCCAGTGAAGTCATTTCTTATATGGGTATAGACATGGACAGCAAGTATGTGGCTTGCCTGTTTACTTATATCTTAATTGCATGATGTAGAGTAAAATATGGAAAATTAAAGCTCTAGGTGAAATTTGAGCAAGAAATATCATTGTAAATAGTTGCATTTTTGTAGTTTTATGTACATTTTGCATCAAGATTGTGCTTCTTCAGGCATTTTTCAGCAAAGGACTAGTTTTCTAAAACAGCTATTGTACATATTTATGTAATTTTCAAAAACTTTTAGCAGGTTTGGGTGAAGTAAAGCTTCTAAGACTATTTCATTTGTCAGCTTATGTCAGCAATTAACTATTCTTACAAATTTCTTTTCACATAGATGTATTAAAAATTAGAAAACTTATCCATTTTGAACTTTGAAGTATTCTAAATACTCTGTATTTCTATATTCCTAAATTTCAGACAGCAAAACTGGACTTAGAGATGAGTTATTTAAAATTACTGTTAGAATTAATTATGGCCACGTATTCCTTGAAAGGAAAGTACTTTGGGCTGAAAAATGAATATGTCTATTACTTTCTTTTTCTTAAGATAATTTTTACTTTAACATATTTTATTCTATTTATTTGAGAGATAGAAAAAAGAGAGAGAGAATGAGCTCACCAGGTCCTCCAGCCATTACAAACAATTTCCAGATGCATGAGGTATCATACATGTCTGGCATATGTGGGTTCAGGGTAATTGAACATGGGTCCTTATGCTTTGCAGGGAAGCATCTTAACTGCTAATCTATATCTCCAGCCCTTATAATTTGCATTCTATAGTACCAAATCACTAGAAATTTAGTAAGAGGATACCTTTGTGAAGTGTCTATTGTATGTCAAGTTCCACTTAATAGCAACATTCCACCCTCTAGGGAGGCTCCTTTGGAAGTTCTACTGTCCTCATCTTTGTCTATGGTGCCACTTCATATATAATAAGTTTCAGTTTGTCAAGTGCTATTAAAATGAAATTAGAATATTCAAAGCAGTCATCTTAAAACCTTTGAAAGCTATTGAGACAATTTGTTATGATTCAATATGACATCCCCAACTTTACCATCTGGTAATCCTCATTCACGGTGGTGAACCCTGTCATTGGAGAAGAGACAAGTGAGAGCAACAGGCTTGATCACTTTAACCAACACAGTATTCATTTGCCAATACCAAAACCGTTTTTACTATCACCATGGGCTTTTACTGATATTGTATCATAATTGCCACAACATTGTAGTTCAGAGAATCATCATATTTCTGAGTGGTATGTTGTTTATCAGAGGCAAAACTCTTTTCCATTACAAAGTCTATAATCTTCAGGGTCTCTTGAGATATTTTCTAACATTCATTATGACATCTGTCAAAAACCAGTATCTTCTTCCAGTTAAGATGGTGGCATAGGGCTGGAGAGATGGCTTAGTGGTTAAGTGCTTGCCTGTGAAGCCTAAGAACCCTGGTTCAAGGCTCAATTCCCCAGGACCCACGTTAGCCAGATGCATAAGAGGGTGCATATGACTGGAGTTCATTTGCAGTCGCTGGAGGCCCTGGCACGCCCATTCCCTCTATCTCCCTCTTTCTCTCTCTGTTGCTCTCAAATAAATAAATAAAAATAATTTTTAAAAATGATGGTGGCATAGGAACCATGCCAAAGAAGCCTAGGGTAGAAAAAGCCAAAGAAAACCCAGAAAAATACATATTTTTACTAAAAAGTGAGGTGTATAAGAAGTTAAAATGGGGCTGGAGAGATGGCTTAGTGGTTAAGCGCTTGCCTGTGAAGCCAAAGGACCCCGGTTCAAGGCTCGGTTCCCCAGGTCCCACGTTAGCCAGATACACAAGGGGGCGCACGCATCTGGAGTTCGTTTGCAGAGGCTGGAAGCCCTGGCGCGCCCATTCTCTCTCTCCCTCTATCTGTCTTTCTCTCTGTGTCTGTTGCTCTCAAATAAATAAATAAAAAAATTAAAATAAAAAAAGAAATTAAAATGGCAGCAGAGAAGTAGGAGAAATCCAGAGCATCCAGAGCCCACACAGGCAGGCTGAAGCAGCTCCAGCAGCAGCGGCTCCAGCAGTGGAAGCCATGGTTCCAACTCCGGCAGCAACAGCACCAGCTCTGGCACCAGCAACAGCAGCTCCAGCAGCAGTGGTGGCTATAGCAGCAGCAGCTCCAACAGCAGTGGCAGCAATAGCAGCAGCAGATCCAGCAGCAGCAGCTTCAGCAGCAGCAGAGGCAGTTTCAGCATCAGCGGGGCTGGTCTGCAGGGCCACAGTTGCCAGGCTCAGTTTGCCCCACCCCACAGGAAAAGCCAGTGACCAGCTCCAGAAAACAGAACAGTGGTCCAGCAACCCAGCCAGCCTACTTGACTGAGAAAAAAATCATCCAAAAAGGTAACTGGTATTTCACCAGGGAAGGGTCTAACTTGGTCACAAGCTGACTTGGAACCCTCATCAGACCAGAAATCTTAACCTCTTTTTTTTTTTGATAGAGGATTTGGTTGTCATAATACCTACTCTTGCATAAATACTTGGTACTGTTTTTGACTGAATGTGTAGAGGGATTAGTTAAATTTTAGAATATACCTGTATTTTGTTCCACCCAGCCTACTTGAAAACTCCCATAGCAGGCAAACACAACCCCTAGGAACACATTTCTAGATACTCGGAGAGTGTTAAGAGCCATACCTAACACCTTAATCTCCTGAAGATATATAACATCAGATCAAATGATACAGCTAAGAAGACCCAGGTAAATGGAAAATCCAAGCATTAACTTAATCCAAGATGCAAAAATATATACATTATAACACAAGAAACACCAAAAATCAAGACAATATAAATCCACCAAAAAGGAGTAAAGTATCAGAACTGACCGCCAAGGAGAACAAGTTAAAGGAAATGCCTGAGAAAGATTTTAAAAGAATGATTATAAAGTTGTTCAAAGAAGTCAAAGAAGAAATCAAAGGAATCAAAGAGGAAATCAAAGGAATCCAAGAAGACACAGGACAGCAATTTAGTGAAATAAAGAAGTCAATACAATATATAATTAAAGAAACAGAAATAATAAAGAAAAACCAGTCAGATTTACTAGCAATGAAGAACACAGTTAATGAAATTAAAAAAAAAAAAAAAACTCTTTATAAAATCTCACCAAGAGAATTGATGAATGAGAGGATAGAATATCTAAGCTAGAAGACCAGGTGGCAGATCTAATAGAGTCCAACAAAGAGAAAGACAAACTAATATAAAAGTATGAATGGGAATTTAAGGATATTTGGGACATTATGAAAAGATCAAACGTAGGAATTCAGGGCATAGTAGAAGGAGACGAACTTCACTACAAAGGAATAGTAGGCACCCTCAACAAAATCAGAGAACAAAACTTCCCCAAAGTTGGGAAACAGGTGCCAATGTAGATACAGGAAGCCTTAGAACCCAAGCCAGACAAAACCTGGAAAGAACCTCTCCTCGCCATATCATAATCAAACTACAAAACACACGAACCAAAGAAAAACTATTGAAAGCTGTTAGAGAGAAAAATCAAGTTACACACAAAGGCAAGTCCATCAGGATTATAGCAGATTATTCAACACAAACTTTAAAATCCAGAAGGGTTTGGAGTGATGTATTCCAAGTTCTGAAAATAACAACTCTCAACCAAAGTTACTTTATCATGCAAAGCTATCCATTAAAATAGATGGAGTAATAAGGACACTTCATGACAAAAGCAGGCTAAAGCAGTATTTGAAGACAAAACCATCCCTACAGAAAATACTTGAAAGAATCCTCCATGCTGAAGAGAAGGAAAAGCAAACATATAAGGAAACTGGAAAAATCAAGCAATACTCAAATACAGGTTAACACAAGAGAGCAAAGGTAGAACTGGAACCACAAAAAAATGACAAACATAAATGTACACCTTTCAATAATATCTCTTAATATCAATGGCCTCAATGCCCCAAGCAAAAGACATAGTTTTTCAGACTGGGTTAAAAAGTGGGGTCCTACAATTTGTTATCTCAAAGAAACTAGCGTTTCTAGAAAGGATGGACATTATCATACAGTCAAAGGATGGTAAACAGTGTTTCAAGCATATAGGACTAGAAAAGAAGCAGGGGTTGCTATCATAATATTTTCAGTCCAACGTTAGTCAAGAAAGATAAGGAAGGTCACTTTATACTGATTAAGGGCACACTCCAACAGGAGGACATTACAATCCTAAACATATATGCACCTAACATGGGGGCTCACAAATTCGTCAAACAAACACTATTAGAACTAAGGTCACAGATAACACCAAACACAGTGGTGGTGGGTGACTTTAACACCCCACTCTCATCAATTGACAGGTCATCCAGGGAAAAAATAAGCAGAGAGGCATCTGGTCTAAATGAGGTCATAGAAGGAATGGACTTAACAGATATATACAGGACATTTCATCCAAAGGCTGCAGAATATACATTCTTTTCAGCAGCACATGGAAAATTCTCTAAAATAGACCATATATTAGGACACAAAGCAAATCTTACCAAATTCAGGAAAATTGAAGTAATTCCTTGCATTCTATCTGACCACAATGGAATTAAACTACAAATCAGTAGCAAGAAAGGCTATAGAGCATACACAAAATCATGGAAGCTAAACAATACACTACTAAATGATGAATGGGTCAATGAAGAAATCAAAAAGGAAATCAAAAAATTTATAGAGTCAAATGATAATGAGAACACAACATACCAAAATCTCTGGGACACAATGAAGGCAGTTCTAAGAGGTAAATTTATAGCCTTAAGTGCCTATATTAAGAAAATAGAAAGGTCACAAGTAAACGACCTAATGCTTCTCCTTAAAGCCTTGGAAAAAGAACAAGGCAAACCAAAAATCAGTAGAAGGGAAGAAATAATAAAGATTAGGGCAGAAATTAATGAAATAGAAACAAAAAGAACAATCCAAAGAATTAATGAAACAAAGAGTTGGTTCTTTGAAAGGATAAATAAGATTGATAAACCCTCAGCAAATCTGACCAAAAGAAAGAGAGAAGAGACAGAAATTAATAAAATTAGAAATGAAAGAGCTAACATCACAACATATGCCAGAGAAATTCAAAAAATCATAGGGACTTACTATAAAAGCATATACTCCATAAAGTATGAAAATCTGAAAGAAATGCATTATTTCCTTGATTTATATGACCTACCTAAATTAAATCAAGATGAGGTTAATCACTTCAATAGACCTATAAAAAGCATGGAGATCCAACTATTATCAAAAGTCTCCCAACTAAAAATGTCCAGGCCCAGATGGATTCAATGCTGAATTTTACCAGACCTGCAAGGAAGAGCTAACACCTTTGTTTCTTAAGCTTTTCCACAAAATGGATAAAGAAGGAATTCTACCAAACTCCTTCTATGAAGCCAGCATCACCCTGATACCAAAACCAGACAAAGATAGAACAAAGAAAATTACAGACCAATCACCCTCTTGAACATAGATACAAAAATTCTCAACAAAATATTGACAAACGGAATACAATAATATATCAGAAAGATCATTCACCCTGACTAAATAGGCTTTATCCCAGAGATGCAGGGATGGTTCAATATACAAAAATCTATAAATATAATACATTATATAAATGGGTTGAAGGACAAAAATCACATGATCATGTCATTTGACACAGAGAAAGCATTTGACAAAATCCAACATCACTTTATGATAAAAGTCCTACAGAGACTGGGAATAGAAGGAACATATCTCAATATAATAAAGGCTATTTATGACAAGCCTACAGCCAACAAATTACTAAATGGGGAAAACCTGGAAGCTTTTCCACTAAAATCAGGAACAAGACAAGGGTGTCCACTGTCCCCACTTTTATTTAATATAGTTCTGGAAGTCTTAGCCATAGCAATAAGGCAAGAGACACACATAAAAGGGATACAAATTGGAAAGGAAGAGATCAAGTTATCATTATTTGCAGATGCCATGATTCTATCCATAAAGCACCCTAAAGACTCTACTAGCAAACTGTTAGAGCTGATCAAAACTTATGGCCATGTAGCAGGATACAAAATAAATGCACAGAAATCAGTAGCCTTCATATATGCTAACAACAAACACACAGAGGATGAAATCAGAGAATCACTCCCATTCACAATTGCATCAAAATAAATAAATAAAATTCCTTGGAATAAAGCTAACCAAGGAAGTAAAGAATCTCTACAATAAGAACTTTAAAACACTCAAGCGAGAAATTGCAGAAGACACTAGGAAGTGGAAAAACATCCCTGTTCCGGGATTGGGAGAATCCATATTGTGAAAATGGCAATCTTACCAAAAGCAATCTACACATTTTATGCAATCTCCATCAAAATTCTAAAGGCATTCTTCATGGAAATAGAAAAAAAATGCAAAAATTCATTTGGAATCACAACAACCTAGAATATCAAAAATAATACTGAGCAACAAAAATAAGGCTGGTGGAGAACTTCCGGTTAACATGGCAGCGTAGGTACCACGCCAAAGCAGCCTAGGGGGGAAAAAGACCAAAAAAACTCAGGAAAATACACACTTTTACTAAAAAGTGAGGTGTATAGGAAATTGAGGCGGCAGCGGAGAAGTAGAAGAGTTATAGAGCATCCAGAGCCTGCACAGGCGAAAAGCGGCTCCAGCAGCTTGGCCAACACCCGCAGCCGCGGCGCCAGACTCGGCTCGAGCCACAGGAAAAGCCAGGTGCGGGATTTTCCCCTCACACCGCGCTCTCCGCAACTTGGGACACGTGAGGGGAGTTGGCAGCGAGCAGCGGAGGAGCAGACCACAAGGTAGAAGAACACGTGGAGCAGCGAGACAACCAGAGCAGCCGCGGCTCCCTCCCCTCCCCCACCGCCTGAACCCAGCTCCAGCGAACACAGCAGCGGCCCGGGACCTGGCCACGCCAACTTGGGCTGACAGCAGGACCCAAGCAGGAGCAGAGTTCGGCAGCAACTTCAGCGGCTCCAGCACCGGTACCAGCGGCCCCAGCAGCAGCGGACCCAGGAGCGGCAGCGGTGGCAGATCCCACAGCAGCGACTTCGGGGGGAGCAGCGGCGGTGGACACGGCAGCAGCACCTTCAGCAGCGGTGGTGGCTCCGGTGGTGGCAGCTACAGCAGCAGCAGAGGCAGCAGCAGTGACTCGGTTTGCCCCGTAGGAAAAGCAAGTGCCCAGCTCCAGAAATCAGAACAGCAGCCCGACGACCCAGGCAGCAACTTGACTGAGACCAAAATCACCCAAGGTAACTGGGATTGCACCAGGGAAGGGTCTCACTTGGTCACAAGCTGACTTGGATCCCTCAACAGACCAGAAATCTAAACCTCTTTGTTGATAGAGGATCTGGTCATTATAATAACTACTCTTGCATACATACTCGGGGCTGTTTTTGATTGAATGTGTACAGTGTTTAGTTAAATTTTAGAATCTACCTGTATTTTATTCCACTTAGCCTGCTTGAATACTCCTAAAGCAGGGAAACTCAACCCCTAAGAACATCTTTGTAGATACTCTGAGAGTCTTAAGAGCCACACCTAATACCTTAAGGTCCTACCCTGAAAATATATTACATCAAATCAATTGATACAGCTAAGAATACACAGCTAGCTAGAAAATCCAAGCATTAACTTAATCCAAGATGCAAAAATATATACATTATAACACAAGAAACACTAAAAAGCAAGACGATATAAATCCACCTAAAAGTATAAATGCATCAGAAATGTCCTACATTGAAAAAGAGTTAGAGGAAATGCCTGAGAAAGAGTTCAAAAGAATAATTATAAATATGTTCAAGGAAGTCAAAGAACACATGAAAACAATCAAAGAAGAAATCAAAGAGGAGATCAAAGAGGAAATCATAGGAATCAAAGAAGAGGCAGGACACCAATTTAATGAAATAAAGAAGGCAATACAAGACATAAATAGGGAAATAGAAATAATAAAGAAAAACCAGTCAGAATTACTAGCAATGAAGAACACAGTTAATGAAATAAAAAACTCTGTAGAAAATCTCACCAGTAGGATGGATGAGGGAGAGGACAGAATATCTAAGCTAGAAGACCAGGTGGCAGACCTAATGCAGTCCAACAAAGAGAAAGACAAACTTATAGAAAAGTATGAGTGGGAATTTCAAGATATTCGGGACACTATGAAAAGATCCAATATAAGAATTCAGGGGATAGTAGAAGGAGAAGAACTCCACTCCAGAGGCATAGTAGGCATCTTCAACAAAATCATAGAGGAAAATTTCCCCCAAATTGGGAAAGAGGTGCCAATACAGATACAGGAAGCCTTTAGAACCCCAGCCAGACAAAACCCAGAAAGAAACTCTCCTCGCCATATTATAATCACACTTCCAAACACACACACCAAAGAAAAAATATTGAAAGCAGTTAGAGAGAAAAATCAAGTTACCTACAAAAGCAAGCCCATCAGGATTACAGCAGATTATTCAACACAAACTTTTAAAGCCAGAAGGGCTTGGAGTGATATATTCCAAGTTCTGAAACATAACAACTGTCAACCAAGGTTACTTTATCCTGCAAAGTTATCCATTCAAATAGATGGAGAAATAAAGACATTCCATGACAAAAGCAGGTTAAAGGAGTATTTGAAGACAAAACCAGCTCTACAGAAAATACTTGATAGAATCCTCCATGCTGAAGAAAAGGAAAAGCACACATATAAGGAACCTAGAAAAAACAAGCTATACTCAAATACCAGTTAACAGAAGAGAGCACAGGTAGAACCAGTAACACACACACACACACACACACACACACACACACACACACACACAAATGGCAAACATAAGTACACACCTTTCAATAATATCTCTTAATATCAACGGTCTCAATGCCCCAATGAAAAGACATAGATTTGCAGACTGGGTTAAACAGCAGGATCCTACAATTTGTTGTCTCCAAGAAATTCACCTTTCTACAAAGGATAGACATTATCTTAGGGTGAAACGTTGGAAGACCGTGTTTCAAGCAAATGGGCCTAGAAAACAAGCAGGGGTTGCTCCCTAAAATCAGACAGGGTAGACTTTAGTCCGACGTTAGTCAAGAAAGATAAGGAAGGTCACTTTATATTGATTAGGGGCACACTCCAACAGGAGGACATTACAATCCTAAACATATATGCACCTAACATGGGGGCTCCCAAATTCGTCAAACAAACACTATTAGAACTAAGGTCACAGATAACACCAAACACAGTGGTGGTGGGTGACTTTAACACCCCACTCTCATCAATTGACAGGTCATCCAGGGAAAGAATAAACAGAGAGGCATGTGGACTAAATGAGGTCATAGAAGGAATGGACCTAACAGATATATACAGGACATTTCATCCAAAGGCTGCAGAATATGTATTCTTTTCAGCAGCACATGGAACATTCTCTAAAATAGACCATATATTAGGACACAAAGCAAATCTTAACAAATTCAGGAAAATTGAAATAATTCCTTGCATTCTATCTGACCACAATGGAATTAAACTACAAATCAGTAGCAAGAAAGGCTATAGAAATACACAAAATCAAGGAAACTAAACAATACACTACTAAATGATGAGTGGGTCAATGAAGAAATCAAAAAGGAAATCAAAAAATTTATAGAGTCAAATGATAATGAGAACACAACATACCAAAATCTCTGGGACACAATGAAGGCAGTTCTAAGAGGTAAATTTATAGCCTTAAGTGCCTATATTAAGAAATTAGAAAGGTTGCAAGTAAACGACCTAATGCTTCGCCTTAAAGCCTTGGAAAAAGAAGAACAAGGCAAACCAAAAATTAGTAGACGGGAAGAAATAATAAAGATTAGGGCAGAAATTAATGAGATAGAAACAAAAAGAACAATCCAAAGAATTAATGAAACAAAGAGTTGGTTCTTTGAAAGGATAAACAAGATTGATAAACCCTTAGCAAATCTGACCAAAAGAAAGAGTGAAGAGACACAAATTAATAAAATCAGAGATGAACAAGGTAACATCACAACAGATTCCAGAGAAATTCAAAAAATCATAGGGACATACTATAAAAGCATATATTCCACAAAGTATGAAAATCTGAAAGAAATGGATGATTTCCTTGATCTATATGACCTACCTAAATTAAATCAAAATGAGATTAATCACTTAAATAGACCTATAACAAACATGGAGATCCGAACAGTTATCAATAATCTCCCAACTAAAAAATCCCAGGCACGGATGGATTCACTGCTGAATTTTACCAGACTTTTAAGGAAGAGCTAACACTATTGCGTCTTAAGCTTTTCCAGGAAATAGAAAAAGAAGGAATTCTACAAAACTCCTTCTATGAGGCCAGCATCAACCTGATACCAAAACCAGGCAAAGATAGAACAAAAAAAGAAAATTACAGACCAATCTCCCTCATGAACATAGATGCAAAAATTCTCAACAAAATATTGGCAAACAGAATACAAGAGTATATCAAAAAGATCATTCACCCTGACCAAGTAGGCTTTATCCCAGAGATGCAGGGATGGGTCAACATACGCATATCTATAAATGTAATACATTACATAAACGGGTTGAAGGACAAAAATCACATGATCATCTCATTAGATGCAGAGAAAGCATTTGACAAAATCCAACATCCCTTCATGGTAAAAGTCCTACAGAGACTGGGAATAGAAGGAACATATCTCAATATAATAAAGGCTATTTATGACAAGCCTACCGCCTACTAAATGGGGAAAAACTGGAAGCTTTTCCACTAAAATCAGGAACAAGACAAGGGTGTCCACTGTCCCCACTTCTATTTAATATAGTTTTGGAAGTCTTAGCCATAGCAATAAGGCAAGACACACATAAAAGGGATACAAATTGGAAAGGAAGAAATCAAGTTATCATTATTTGCAGATGACATGATTCTATACATAAAGGACCCTAAAGAGTCTACTAGCAAGCTGTTAGAGCTGATCAAATCCTACAGCAATGTAGCAGGATACAAAATAAATACACAGAAATCAGTAGCCTTCATATATGCTAACAACAAACACACAGAGGATGAAATCAGAGAATCACTCCCATTCACAATTGCATCAAAAAAAATAAAATACCTTGGAATAAACCTAACCAAGGAAGTAAAGGATCTATACAATGAGAACTTTAAAACACTCAAGCGAGAAATTGCAGAAGACACTAGAAAGTGGAGAAACATCCCTTGTTCCTGGATTGGAAGAATCAATATCGTGAAAATGGCAATCTTACCTAAAGCAATCTACACATTTAATGCAATCCCTATCAAAATACCAAAGGCTTTCTTCATGGAAATAGAAAAAAAATCCAAAACTTCATTTGGAATCACAAAAAACCTCGAATATCTAAAATAATACTGAGCAACAAAAAAGAGGCTGGCGGTATCACCATACCTGATTTTAACCTATACTACAGAGCCATAGTAACAAAAACAGCATGGTACTGGCACAAAAACAGACATGTAGATCAGTGGAACAGAATAGAGGACCCAGATGTAAGCCCAAGTAGCTATAGCCACCTGATATTCGATAAAAATGCCAAAAATACTCATTGGAGAAGAGACAGCCTCTTCAGCAAATGGTGTTTTGAAAACTGGATAAATATCTGCAGAAGGATGAAAATAGATTCTTCTCTCTCGCCATGCACAAGAATTAAGTCCAAATGGATTAAAGACCTTAACATCAGACCGGAAACTTTGAAACTGCTAGAGGAAAAAGTAGGGGAAACCCTTCAACATATTGGTCTTGGCAAAGACTTTCTGAATACAACCCCAATTGCTCAGGCAATAAAACCACAGATTAACCACTGGGACCTAATGAAATTACAAAGATTTTGCACCACAAAGGACACAGTGAAAAAAGCATAGAGGCAACCTACAGAATGGGAAAAATCTTCGCCCGCTATATATCTGATAGAGAATTAATATCTAGGATATACAAAGAACTCAAAAAGTTAAATAATAAGGAATCAAACAAGCCAATCAAAAAATGGGCTATGGAGCTAAATAGAGAGTTCTCAAAGGAAGAAATACGAATGGCATATAAGCATCTTAAAAAATGTTCTATGTCACTAGTCATGAGGGAATTGCAGATTAAAACTACATTGAGATTCCATCTCACTCCTGTCAGATTGGCCACCATCATGAAAACAAATGATCATAAATGTTGGTGGGGATGTGGAAAAAGAGGAACCCTTCTGCACTGCTGGTGGGAATGCAATCTGGTCCAGCCATTGTGGAAAACAGTGTGGAGGTTCCTAAAGCAGCTAGAGATTGATCTACCATATGACCCAGCTATAGCGCTCCTAGGCATATATCCAAAGGACTCATCTCATTTCCTTAGAAGTACATGCTCAACCATGTTTATTGCTGCTCAATTTATAATAGCTGGGAAATGGAACCAGCCTAGATGTCCCTCAACAGATGAGTGGATAATGAAGATGTGGTACATTTATACAATGGAGTTCTACTCAGCGGTAAAGAAAAATGAAGTTATGAAATTTGCAGAAAAATGGATGGACCTGGAAAGTATTATACTAAGTCTGGTAACCCAGGCGTAGAAAGCCAAGTGCCACATGTTCTCTCTCATATGTGGATCCTAGCTACAGATGACTGGGCTTCTGCGTGAGAATGAAAATACTTAGTAGCAGAGGCCAGTAAGTTGAAAAGGAGACGTAAAGGGTGGAGAAAGGAAGGGAGGAGGCTACTTAATAGGTTGATATTGTATATATGTAAGTACAATGATTGTAATGGGGAGGTAATATGATGGAGAATGGAATTTCAAACGGGAAAGTGTGGGGGTGGGGAGGGAGGGAATTACCATGGGATATATTTTATAATCATGGAAAATGTTAATAAAAATTAAAAACAATAAAATAAAATAAAATATAAAAAAAATAAAAAAGGGGGAAAAAAAATAAGGCTGGTGGTATCACCATACCTGATTTTAACCTATACTACAGAGCCATAGTAACAAAAACAGCTCGTACTGGCACAAAAACAGACATGTAGATCAACGGAACAGAATAGAGGACCCCATTGTAAGTCCAGGTAGGTATAGCCACCTGATATTCGATAAAAATGCCAAAAATACTCATTGGAAAAAGGACATCCTCTTCAGCAACTGGTGTTGGTAATACTGGATATGTACCTGTAGTAGGATGATAATAGATTCTTCCCTCTCCACATGCACAAGAATTAAGTCCAAATGGATTAAAGACCTTAACATCAGACCTGAAACTCTGAAATTGCCAGAGGAAAAATTAGGGGAATCCCTTCAACATATTGGTCTTGGCAAAGTCTTTCTGAATACAACCCCAATTGCTCAGGCAATAAAACCACAGATTAATCATTGGGGCCTCATGAAATTACAAAGATATTGCACTGCAAAGGACACAGTGAAAAAAGCAAAGAGGCAGCCTACAGAATGGGAAAAATTCTTTGCCAGATATATATCTGATAGAGGATTAATATCTAGGATATACATACACTCAAAAAGTTAAATAATAAGAAATCAAAGAAGCCAATCAAAAACTAGGCTATGGAGATAAATAGAGAGTTCTCAAAGGAAGAAATACGAATGGCATATAAGTATCTAAAAAAATTCTCTATGTCACTAGTCATCAGGGAAATTCAGATTAAAAATACATTGAGATTCAATCTCACTCCTGTCAGATTGGCTACCATCATGAAAACAAATGCTCAGAAATGTTGTCAGGGTTATGGAAAAAAAGGAACCCTTCTACACTGTTGGTGGGAATGTAATCTGGTCCAGCCATTATGGAAATCAGTGTGGAGATTCCTAAAACTGCTAAAGATTGATCTTCCATATGACCCAGCTATAGCACTTCTAGGCATATATCCGAAGAACTCATCTCATTTCCTCAGAAGTGCGTGCTCAACCATATTTATTGCTGCTCAATTTATAATAGTGGGAAATAGAACCAGCCTAGATGTCCCTCAACTGATGAGTGAATAATGAAGATATGGCACATTTATTCAATGGAGTTCTACTAAGTGGTAAAGAAAAATGAAGTTATGAAAATTGCAGAAAAATGGATGGACCTGCAAAGGATTAATATAAGTGACGTAACCCAGGCTCATAAAGCCAAGTGCCACATGTTCTCCCTCATATGTGGATCCTAGCTACAGATGATTCGGCTTCTGAGTGAAAAGGAAAACCTCAGTATCAGAGGACAGTACTTTAAAATGTGATATATAGGGAAGAGAAAGGAAGGGAGGAGGGTACTCAATAGGGTGATATTGTATATATGTAAGTAGAATGATTGACATGGGAAGGGGATATGATGGAGAATGGAATTTCTTAGGGGAAAGTGGGGGGGTGTATTACCATGGGATATTTTTTTATAATCATGGAAAATTTAATAAAAATTGAGACAAAAGCAATAAACAAAAAAAATGAAAAAGCGGTATCTATCTCATTCTCCTTTGTGTCAAAATTATGTAATTTGTGTTCATGAGTCCAACGTTTTGAAACAGCCTATGGCAAAATGAGTGTGGCTCATCAAGGGCTAACTGCCTCTTCCCTCATTCAACAGATAGCAAGGTGCTTTGACACTGAGTAGCTGTGTGTAATTATGAGGAGACGTTCCCTGGAGTAGTTGGCCCATAGCTCACTGCTGTCTATAAGCCTTCTCCATTTTCCCACAGTGGTCACTCTTCATATAAATACTTTCACTTGCCATGAGGAATGATGAAAGGAATGGCTACAAGGTTGCTGTTTGTATGTGGTCCTGTGCTGAAATGCATGAGGAATGTTCTTTATCTTTCTCCTGACATCATTCTTTTTCTGCATACATAATCAGACTTCTTTCTATTTGCCCCTCTATTTTTCCAGTCATCCACAAATGCTTTT
The DNA here is from genome assembly GCF_020740685.1 of Jaculus jaculus. Classification (NCBI taxonomy): domain Eukaryota; kingdom Metazoa; phylum Chordata; class Mammalia; order Rodentia; family Dipodidae; genus Jaculus; species Jaculus jaculus. The sequence goes on along the minus strand of NC_059113.1, from coordinate 71,964,370 downwards.
TTTAACATACTGTGCAAGTGGATGTGTGTGTGTGTGTGTGTGTGTGTGTGTGCACCTACACATATATATGAAGATACACAGGCTCTCTGGAAGCCAGAGGTCAGCATTATATGTCTTTTTCAATTACTGTACTTATTTTTTGAGACAGGGTATCTCTTTAACCCAGAACTTACCAGTTCAACCAGACGAACAAGCCAGAATGTTCTATGGATCCTGCTGTCTCCCTACCAGCACTGGGATCTTAGGCATGCATTGCTATATCTGACATTTATCTTGGGTGCTGGGGATCTGATCTCAGATCCTCATGTTTGTTAGGCTTCACCCTGTAAAACTTGAAAGACATCTTAGGCCATATTTTCATTCTGTGCAGCTATGACACATGACATTGTAACACTTTATAATTTTTAGGAGCTTTTCTCAAAAGGAGAGTTCCAAACTATTGGTAATCATGCGAATTTTAACAATATCAATGATTAATTATGCCTACATAACATTAATCATGACAGTCTGCTTATAAATTCATATTATAAATAAGTATATTAAATATAATGAGCATTTATTTCAGGCAAAGTAGGAAAATGCTGAAGGATTATTTTATTACATATATTTTAAATCTTGGAGGACTGCCTTTGAAAGCCCCTTCCTCCATGGAGCACCTTTGTAAATATTTTCATAGAATAATTGGATGTTAAATTTGATTTTAAGGAAGGACATTGGAAGGGATTATTCAGCTCAGAAAATGTATGTGTTGCATTCATGTATGTGTAAGGACTCAGTAGTGTGTGTGTGTTACCTCACTATCAAAAGTAGCTATTAATAAGATTTTCTGTTTCTACCACATTCACCTCCTCAGCAAATACTAAAAACTCTGTTCTGAAAGCAATGAGAAATGTGTATACCCCCCACACTTCTTAAGCAACTGCTGTATCTTAGAGTTTTGCTGAAGCCACATAGCTAATCCTGCTGTCTGTGTTCCCACAGAGTTGCAAGAACAGAGAAACAAAGCCATGGGATGCTTTGGTTTAACACTCCTTGTATTCAACTCCATTTACAATAAAATCTATAGTCTTCACTGTTATTCAGACCCTCTTAGACATAAACCCACACTCTTTAATCTCACCTCCAACTTTGGCCCTCCCCTGTTCTCTGCACTACTTTGTGTCTTTACTAGACTATTACAGGTTTGTCCTGTCTTGAGTCCCTTCCTTAATTTTCCTTCTGGTAGATCATTCTTCCTTCATTGTTCACGTGAATCCCTACTTACTTTTTTAAATTATTTTATTAACAACTTCCATAATTATAAACAATATCCCATGTAATGCTCTCCCTCACCCCCACTTTCCACTTTGAAACTCCATTCTCCACACTATCCCATCCTCCTCTCAATCAATGTTGCTTTTATTTGATGTCATGATCTTTTCCTCCTATTATGATGGTCTTGTATAGGTAGTGTCAGGCACTGTGAGGATATGGATATCCAGGACATTTTGTGTCTGGAGGAGCATGTTGTAAGAAGTCCTACCCTTTCTTTGTCTCTTACATTCATTCCACCACCTCTTCCACAATGGACCCTGAGCCTTGGAAGTTGTGATAGAGATATTGCAGTGCTGAGCAATCCTGTCACTTCTTCCCAGCACCATGATTCCTTCTGAGTCATCCTAAGGTCACTGCCATCTGAAAAGAAAAGGTTCTCTACCAAAAGTGAGAGTAGCATTAATATGTAGGTAAGAACATTAAGAGAAGTGCTTACTGGGAAGTTTGATGAGCATAGTATATTCATTTAGTCAGACAACAGCAGATGGTACACCCTGAGGGCTCATGACTTCCCCTGTTTTAGGTTTTCAGTATCAGGGATGTATTTATTCCCTCCCATGGAGCGGGCCTCCAGTCAAATTAACGGGCAGTTGGTTTCCACCATGACAAATGTGGCACTATTACACCCATTGGCTCATTTGGCCTGGCTGGCAAAATATAAGGCTTGCAGTATCCACTGTTGAGTATCTTCACTGGTGATTTCTCCCTCTCCCATTATACTGCATGCAATGTGGCTTTTTCCAGCTTTCTGTCAGCTGGTCTACTTAGAGGAGTTTATCAGTTCAGTTACAGCAGGATTTTTCAGTGGCCTTGTAGCCCAAGTATGTGGAGTCTTCAGCAATTCCACTTTCTTCTAAATAATTGACTGACGGGAGATATATATATTTTCCCCTCAGAAAGACATTAACTTGTAGGTAGATATTAACATAGTATATAAAATGTTATCCTACTGTTTTAATTTTTATTTTCTTCAAATAGAAAGCTCATAAATATATAAATTTATATTTTTTACTCTGAAATTTATTTTTTCTTTACCTTATAAGTTTCTGTAACTTAGATAAGTATGATTTTCCCCTCCTCCGCACCCCAGTATCTACAGCCCAGAAAAACTGATATATGTTAAACGTGTCTAGATGAGTGAATGAATCTGGATAGAAATAATGGGGAAGTGGATCTCAATCAATTATTTGGGAGGATGTTATCTTTAAATAATTCAGATAGAGGGAACATTGACACAGTAACTGAATTTAAAACACATTTGAAACTTACTATTCTGTCAGCCTGAGATAATTTAAACTATCTAAATCTCAATTACTTTGGCAATGAAAACAAAATACCTTAGCTAGATTACTATAAGAAAATTTCTTGGAATTTTAGTTATTCAATTGATAATATATTGAAAGATATGTTAGCCCTGAGACACAGAGTGATGCAACCAAGCAGGTCCCCATACAATGAAGACAGGGTGAGACATTTCATAGCCTAAGTATGACATAATAATTTTGGACAGAACGAGAATACACAGGCTTACATAACAGATTCTGGATGAAAATCTTAAGTATTGTTTAGTGGCAAAAGGTGGGAGTTACTAGCAGAACAACATGTCACTTTATAACACTGTCATAGGTGTTAATTTGTAGACATGATTGCATGGTTGCAATAGGCAAATTATTAATTCATGAAATATTAAGTAATTATATCCCTATGTACCCATTGTCATTCTTTTGATGGAAAATGTAAAGATTAATGGAGTCCTCAAACCCCACAGGTTTTTCACAAAATTATGCCTTTACTTCGTTTATTAGTTTAGACTGAGGCTATCTAGTGTTGCGTACTGCGTAGTTGGAGTGTATCATTTCCGTCTATCTGTTTTCCTTTTCTTTCTTTAAATGCCAGGAAATTATTACCTTTCCATCCAGATGGTTTTCTCTTTGTAAATTCTGCTAAAATATCACGGAAAATAAAGCGAGGAAAATATCAGCCACTCTTGAAATCTAAGTACCTAAATAATTTTCAAAAATGACAGTATAGGAATTTTATTGTCCTCCATTTATACCAGTGTTGTGCTTACATATGAATCATCTCATTCAATTTTCAAAAATACCCATGGAGGTGCTATTATGATATTCATTTTGTTTTGTTTTGTTTCTCAAATGCAATGAGTGATAAAGTTCCTGTAAGTTACTACACTCACCATAGACCATGTCAAGAAGTAGATTTTGAGCCAGGTATGATGATGGAATGCTATAATCACAGAAATAGGGAAGTGAGATGAGACTAGAGAATTTCTATAAGTCCAAGCCTTCAAGATCAGTCTGAACAACATAAAAGGAACCAGTTTAAAATAAAAGAGAAAAAAAAAAACTGCTATAAACTTACAGTTCAGATTCTACAATTTGGCCTTATTACATATATGTTGAATTTAGTTACTACTCAGTTAATTGCAGTATTCCTGATTTATGGTGAGTAATTTCTAATACTAAGCTTGTTCTGGTTATTTGTAGGCCAATAATTTAGTTGGAAAAGAAGAAATATTAAAAAATTCCATAAGTTGCAATGCATAAAATGCTCATTTTTATTATTTCCCTCAAAGTTTACTAGAATTATCGATAAAGTAACTATTTGTAATTTGTAGCATAGTTTACTATCATACTACACTTTCTTATATTTGACATTTGCAGCAAGTCACTATAACTCTTCCAAAAGGAAAAATGGACGAGGCACTTAACCATGGGACAATTATAGACATAGTTATAAAGGATGCCACATAAGAATTTCCTAGATCTCAGAGGACCTACATCTAGGACATAATAACAGGAAAATCGGTTTACTTTGGAATGAGTGGCAACATACATGGACTTTTGCTTTGGAAAGATAACAGACTCTTTTTTGTTGTTGTTAATGTTTTGCTTCAAACACTTTCATCTATTCCACTCAGCTGCCTAAGGGAAAAGATTACAACTATCCATTACAAAAGTCTGCTACAATATTAATATCTTGACTTAAAATTTATTTTAAATTTTCAGATGAAAATTTAGCTTCTGTGGAACAGAATAGAGGACACAGATGTAAGCCCAAGTAGCTATAGCCAACCTAATATTTGATAAAAATGCCAAAAATACTCATTGGAGAAAAGACAGCCTTTTCAGCAAATGGTGTGGGAAAACTGGATATATATCTGCAGAAGGATGAAAATAGATTCTTCTCTCTCGCCATGCACAAGAATTAAGTCCAAATGGATTAAAGACCTTAACATCAGACCTGAAACTCTGAAACTGCTAGAGGAAAAAGTAGGGGAAATCCTTCAACATATTGGTCTTGGCAAAGACTTTCTGAATACAACCCCAATTGCTCAGGCAATAAAACCACAGATTAATCACTGGGACCTCATGGTATTACAAAGATTTTGCACTGCAAAGGACACAGTGAATAAAGTAAAAAGGCAACCTACAGAATGGGAAAAAATCTTTGCCAGCTATATATCTGATAGAGGATTAATATCTAGGATATACAAAGAACTCAAAAAGTTAAATAATAAGGAATCAAACAAGCCAATCAAAAAATGGGCTATGGAGCTAAATAGAACATTCTCAAGGGAAGAAATACGAATGGCATATAAGCATCTAAAAAAATGTTCTACGTCACTAGTCATCAGGGAAATGCAGATTAAAACTACACTGAGATTCCATCTCACTCCTGTCAGATTTGCCACCATCATGAAAACAAATGATCATAAATGTTGGTGGGGATGTGGAAAAAGAGGAACCCTTCTGCACTGCTGGTGGGAATGCAATCTGGTCCAGCCATTGTGGAAATCAGTGTGGAGGTTCCTAAAACAGCTAAAGATTGATCTACCATATGACCCAGCTATAGCACTTCTAGGCATATATCCGAAGGGCTCATCTCATTTCCTTAGAAGTATGTGCTCAACCATGTTTATTCCTGCTCAACTTATAATAGCTAGGAAATGGAACCAGCCTAGATGTCCCTCAACTGATGAGTGGATAATGAAGATGTGGCACATTTATACAATGGAGTTCTACTCAGGGGTAAAGAAAAATGAAGTTATGAAATTTGTAGAAAAATGGATGGACCTGGAAAGGATTATACTAAGTGAGGTAACCAAGGCCCAGAAAGCCAAGTGCCACATGTTCTCCCTCATATGTGGATCCTAGCTACAGATGATTGGGCTTCTGTGTGAGAATGAAAATACTTAGTAGCAGAGGCCAGTAAGTTAACAAGGAGACATAAAGGGAAGAGAAAGGAAGGGAGGAGGGTACTTAATAGGTTGATATTGTATATTTGTAAGTAGAATGATTGAGATGGGGAGGTAATATGATGGAGAATGGAATTTCAAAGGGGAGAGTGGGGGGAGGGAGGGAATTACTATGGGATATTTTTTATAATCATGGAATATGCTAATAAAGTTTTTTTAAAAAGGAAAAAAAGAAAATTTAGCTTCTGCTTGGCTATCTCTACAGACTAGAATATACACTGTTATATAGTTATGTAAAATTATGTAGAATTCACAATTTAGGCTACTTGTCTATAAGTTTTATTTTGGATTATATATCATCTTGCAAAACATCCTAGAAGTAATTGTACTATAATGGACTTTACTTTAGAGAGACTTTTCCAAATTAAAGAAAAAATCTACGTCAGAATTCTACATAAAAATTTCCAACAAAGCTTCATTTAAATAGTAAAAATAAAATATGGTAGGGCCAAAACACCAGTAAGAAAATGTTGTAACTTATCAATCTGTTTCTCATTTATTTATATTTTTATTTATAAACCAAACTGTTTACATTTGATTTCAACTGGTAGGCTTTACTTTTCTATAAGTATATTGTTGGATCTAGTTATCTTCTTTTTCTCATCCTTTTCTCCTTCCCCTTCTTAATCATTCTTTCCTTCATTTCTTATATTTTATTTTCACATTGTTTTTTCTCTTTACTCCCATAGCTTGAATCATAAATATAATGATCAATGTATAAAGGTAAAATCCTCAGAAAAGCATATACTGTTCTGAAATAAAAAGCGTGACAAGAAAAGTAATTACACTTTATTAAGCATGAAATTCATTCAAATATGCTGAGTTTATTTTAAACCCCAGCTAGATATCATGTTGATTCTTTGGTATCTTCTCTCCATCTAACATTACTTAAAATACTCTATATATTTTTATAATGAATCCAAAATCCTTACCATTCACATTGCTAGCAGAAGTTACACAACCAAGAGCAGCTTGAGGGCAAAGGGTTTATTATTTTTGCTTACAGAGTCAAGGGGAGGAAGCTCCATGTTGGCAAAGGAAAATGATGGTATGAGCAGAGGATGGATATCATCTCCTTGACAACATCAGGTGGACAACAGCAGGAGAGTGTACCAAACTGGCAAGGTCACACTGGCTACAATACCCATACTCCCACTCCCAACATTACACTTTATCCAGAAGGCATTAATTCCCAAATATCCATCAGCTGGGAACCTAGCATTCACCTGAATCAAATCACTACACCTCTCACATCGGACATTTTTCCCAGCTGTGGGTGACTTAGCACATAGACCTTTCTTCAAGCCACTCATTGTTTCTGGCACATCAGGAGGTGTCACACCACAGCTATGCAAGCCTTGGGAAGGCATCCTAGGACTCTTAGCCCTATTGACATTGAAGACATTCCTTCCTTCTTTTCATCATAACTAAATGATGTCACCTCCAAGAAGCCATTTGTATCAACCTTTCCTTCACAGTAAAACTTATATATCTGTTTGATTATTTGATTTAAATTTCTCCTATCCTGGCAAACACCAAGGCCATGACATTGGATTCACTTACCACTTCGATTCCAGCATACGACTCCTTTTTCAGAGCAGGTATTCCATAAATATTTCTTGGAACATATTATGTATACACCTCTACTTCAATGTTGCTTGGACAAACATCCAACCAGAAAGAGTTTAGGGGAGGAAGGGACTTATTACAGGATTACAAAATCCAAGTGAACACCATCAACCATAGAAGAACAAGCAGGATCCCCATCATAGATACAAACAGAGAGAAGCAACTGCAGCAAGCAAATATCAACATCAGGAAATTGGAACACCAGAGTTTAATCTGCTCTCCACACACCCTTGGGCTAAAATTGAAATCTGTCCCAAACTCTTTAAATCTTGACTTCCAGATCTTCCCCCAGTGATACCTGCTCCAGATGAACACCTGGAGACTCAATTTACTAACTCAATTTTAATAAAACACCTGACTCTATGTGCCATGCTTTCAAGTTATCATATTCAAACGTCCACATTTTGCCCTCATCCCCATAATTTCATGATCACATCATGATGCAAATTGCATTCTGACCAACTTCAAAGATCCACATAAGCTTTACCAACATTATGACTATTCCAAACCCCAAGTCTCATCTGAGATTTAAGACCGTCTCTTAACTATGAGTCCTGTAAAATCAAAACAAGTTCCATACTTATAAATAGTGGAACAGAGCAAACATTACCACTGCAATAATTTGTAACAAGGACAGACTGGACCAATACAAATTCAATGAATATTAGGTAAACATCAAATATCTGCACTTCAAGTCTAACATCTAGAACCAGTGACAACAGTCTCTGAATTACCAATTCTGGTCCTCCAGCCAGGCTGAGTAGCCCAAGGAAATCTTTCATCCCTAGCCACCAGCACTCCATGGTAGTATTTGTGCAATCCTGGTATGTTCAAAACATTATTGGATCTCCATGGCAAACCACATTCATCCTTACAGCTCCATATAATGGCCTTTACAACCTTCAATAAGGGGCATTCCCTGCTCCACAAATCTACAGCACAGCAGTAGCTTCTGAAACTCCATAAAATGGTCTCACTGGCATCAACACAGTAAAATCACCCTGCTTTACATGCTGAACCTCACCAGCAGCTCCTGGAAGCTTGTAACCCATTTCCATGCATTTTTCATGCTTCCAAAATTAATACTAAGTGGACATGGTGGCACATGCTTTTATTACAAGCAGTTGGGAGACAGAGATGGGAGGATCACCATGAGTTCAAGGCCTTCCTGAGACTACATAATAAATTCCAGGTCAGCCTGGGCTAGACAGAGACTGTACCTTGAAAAACCAAAACCAAAATCAATATCTGGTATGTAGCAGCACAGCCAGCTATTAATCCATGGTGAAATTAATCTTGACCTTGAAGCTTTCTTTTTCAGAATTTATCGCTCAAGTCATCTCCTTTCAAAATAATTTGCATTTCTACTCATTCAGGCTTTGCTTTGTTTCAGTGTTAAGGAGTTTGTTCATCCTTAATGGTGAAAATCTGTTTAATAATGTCACCTTTAGCAATCGAAAACCAGGCTTTGAGCCTATAGGTTTAAAATCATTTAATTTTCTTGTTATGAACCCCATATTTTAATTTATGCCAAGCACACAAGCCTATTACTTTTACATTAAACACTGATCAAATTTATTGGCATTGATGAGTGAGACTATGTGATGCTTTTTCTCTGTGATAGGGTAAGTTCACTGAGAATGATCTGTTCCAGGTTCAACCAGTTTTCCTCAAATTTCATTGTGTCATTTTTTCTTACTGCTGTATAAAATTCCATTGTGTAGATAGACCACATCTTAGTTATCTATTCTTCTAGTGATGGACATCTGGGTTGATTCCAGCTCTTAGCTATTACAAAGTGAGCCACTACAAACATGGTTGAGCAAATCTCTCTGGCCTGGGGTCAGAAGGTTTTAAGGTAGATGCCCAGAAAGGGAATAACTGGGTCTGTTGGTATCTCTATAGTCAACTTTCCAAAGTGGTTGTATCAACCTACATTCCCACCAACAGTGGATTAGTGTTCCTACTTCTCCACATCCTTGCCAGAATTTATTTTCATTTGATTTCTTGATGTTTGCTTTCCTTACTGGAGTAAGGTGGAATCTCAGAGTTGTTTTAATTTGCATTTCTCAGATGATTAGGGATGATGAACATTTTCTTAAGTGTGTGTTTTCTATTGGTATTTTTTCCTCTGTGAACTGCCTGTTCAGTTCTTTGCCCCATTTTGGGAGTGGAGTGTTTGACATCTTACTGTTTAGATTTTTGAGTTTCTTTGTTGATTCTAGAGATTAGGCCTCTATCAGTTGGATATCCCCCAAATATTTTCACCAATTCTGTGGGTAATCTATTGGTTTTGCTTATTGTATGCTTGTCTGCAATGAAACATTTCAGCTTCATGTGATCCCATTGGTTGAGTGACTGTTTAAGATCGTGAGCTACTGGGGTTTTGTTCAGGAACTCTTTTTCCATTCCTATATCAAGGAAACAACTTCCTAAATTTTCTTCCAGTAGTATTTGAGTTTCTGGTCTTATGTTTAGATCTTTGATCCATTTGGATTTGAGTGTAGTACAAGGTGAAATGTGTGGATCAAGTTTCAGTTTCCTGCCTATGGTTATCCAGTTTGTCTAGCATCATTTGTTGAAGATGCTGCCTTTTTTCCAGCCTATATTGTTTGGGCCTTTGTCAAGTAGCAAGTAGCTATTGTTGCTTGGCCCAAACTCTGGGTCTTCAAGTCTATTCCATTGGTCTATACTCTTGTTTTTATACCGATACCCTGCTATATTTATTACTATGGCTTCATAATATAGGTTTAGAGCAGGTATGCCAATGTCTCCAGAGGTATTTCTTTTGCTGAGGATATGTTTGTATATGTGAGGCCTTCTGCCTTTCCATATGAAATTTGAGATCATTTTTCTATATCTGTGAAGAACACTGTAGGGATTTTAATTGGAATTTCATTAAATCTTTATATTGTGTTTGGTAAGAGTGTCATATTCACAATGTTAATTCTGACTATCCAGGAGCATGGGAGTCTTTCCATTTTCTCAAGTCCTCCTCAATTTCTTTTTTGAGTCTTTTGATGTTTTCGTTGTATAGATCTTTCACTTCCTTGGTTAATGTTATTCCGAGGTATTTTATTTTTTGTGTTGCTATTGATAATAGGAATGTGTCCCTTATTTCTTCCTCTGTATTTTGTCATTTGCATATAGAAGGGCTACTGATTTTTGTGCATTGATTTTGTATCCTGCTACTTTGCTATAGGAGTTAATCACCTGCAGGAGTTTAGGGATGGAGTCTCTCAGGACTCTTACATATGCAATCATGTCATTAACAAATAGAGCTAACTTAACTTGTTGCTTTCCAAATTGTATCCCATTTATTTCCTTCTCCTGTCTTATTGCTTGAGCTAGGACTTCCAGTACTATATTGAAAAGCAGACAACCCTGTCTTGTTCCTGATCTTAATGGGAATTCCTCCAGTCTCTCTCCATTAAGAATTATTTAGGGCTTCAGAGCTTTGTATCTTGCCTTTTTTATGTTAGGAAATGCACCAACTATGCCAATTCTCTCCAATATTTTGATGATGAAATGATGTTGTATCTTGTCAAAGGCCTTTTGTGCATCTATTGAAATGATCATGTGGTTTTTATGCTTAACCTTGTTTTTATGGTGTATTACATTGACAGATTTCCATATGTTGAACCACCCCTGTGTTCCTGGGATGAATCCCACTGGGTCAAGGTGGATAATGCATGCTGGTTTTATTACTATGGCTTTGTAAAATAGTTTTAGAGCAGGTATGGTGATGGCTCCAGAGCTATTTCTTTTGCTGAGGATATGTTTGGATATGTGAGGTCTTCTGCCTTTCCATATAAAATTTGAGATCCTTTTTTTTCTATCTCTGTGAAGAACACTATAGGGGTTTTAATTGGAATTGCATTATATCTGTATATTGCCTTTGGTAGGATTGCCACCTTCACAAGGTTAATTCTGCCTATCCAGGAGCATGGGAGTTCTTTCCATTTTCTCAAGTCCTACTCAATGTCTTAGACACTGGAGAGGGTATGATGAAGACTATCCTTAATTTTCTACATCTTCCTGCCCTCTCTCTCCCCCACACCTCTTCTCTTTATCTCTTGTATTTTAGTTATCTTTTTCCTCCTTTTCTTAGTGGACACTGACATGTAACTCCCAGTACCAGCATGTGGCTATCATCCACAATGAGCTTTTGATCAGAAAGACCTGCAAGGTTTCCTAAAAGACAGACTTGTGTAAGAGTACTTGATGACCCACCAAAGGTTAGTGGTAAGACCCTACTGCTGAAGACACATTATGTGGATGACACATATAAAATGGAATGGCATGGCTGGAAGTTGGAAGAGAGTCAGTCCCCACACCATCTGCGCATCTAGTGCCCGAAGGTGCTATATGGGTAACTGGGTGAAAATGACCAATATCTGTCCAAGCAACTCATGGCCTAACCTACTTAGCAGGAAATAACCTGTTGTGATGCCCACACAAGTGTAATAGTTGCACACAGCCATGGTGGGGAACCATCTGCCCTTGATTTGGCTTACTGATCTCCTCACTGGTACAGTACCCATATCTGGGTCTGGAAAACAAGCCAGAACCCTATCCAAATATAAGTCTATTCTCCATAATCAAGCTACCATCAATCATGGGCTACAACAGGACCTACACCTATTAAATTCTCTATTAAAAATAAATGTAAGGGTTATCTCATTTGTCCTGATTCTAGCTCACTCTCCATTGGAGAATCTGTTTGTCATTTTCAGATAGATGTAGAACCTAAGGAAAGTGCCACTCCATCATACTTCAAAAGGTCCCTGGTTGAAACTAAGAACAATCTGCAAAACAAGCAAGGGTGCTGTTTTCCTGGTGAGCCAGTTACCAGCACAAGGGGGAAGGAGATCAACATAGAGAAAAATCAACTCCTACCAAATCAGAGAGCCAGAGACCCAGAGGCCCCCAACACCTCATCTCTGAAGCAAACCAAAAACGAACCCAACATGGCTCAGGGAAATTTTGTGGAAGAGAGGGTGGAAAGAATGTCAGAGCCACATTTTGGGTCATGATATACAGAGACATTTATCTTACCCATAACTGTGGGCTAACTCCACAATGCACGACCCATATACCTCAACAAGGAGGGGCCAAGGGGATGGGGTAGGTCATGGATGAGCCTAATAATAGTACCAAACTGACAGTATTTGCTGAATACAAAATTAATTAATAAAAAAATTAAAAAGGAAAACAAAATGAAGCAAAAAAATTCTTTGCATTGGCAGAAGAATGCAGCCATCTCTTATACTAGTACCTCAGTCCCAACAAAGTTCTTTGCAGTCTCTCCTTCCCCTTCAAAAGTTCATAAGCCAAACATCCAAATACAATTCTGTCTGCATATATCATTTCAAACTCTCACATGAATAGCTCATAAAACTTTTCTTACTGCTCTGTAAAGTTTCTGCAGTCCCAAGTATCAAACCTAATCACATTCCACCTACATACAAGTTCCCAAATACCCAAATCCACTTGGTCAGATTCGTATCTGCAGCATACCACTTCTGGTACTACAATCTAAATTATTCTGGGTTCTCTAGAATAACAGAATTCAAAGAATAAATTGTACAACAACAGAAATTAGGGCTGGAGAGATGGCATGGTGGTCAAGGCACTTGCCTGCAAAACCAGTATCCACCTAAAGCCATATGCAAAAAGTGCACACACATTCTGTCTGTCTCTCTCTGTTTTATTTTCTTTCTCTCTGTCTTTCTCTCTACTTACAAATTAATAAATAATTTTTTTGAAAGATGGAATCTGGGCTGGAGAGATGGCTTAGAGTTTAAGCCACTTGCCAGCAAATCCAAAGGACTCCTTAAGTATCCTTCTGACCTCCACACACATGCAAAATGCACATATATCTGCACACACATGCGCCACACATAACTCTTTGCATATCACCCACTATTCCACACATAGGAATACACACATGAAATTAAAATATGGTACTTTGTTGTAGTTTGAATATAAAATGTCCCTCAAAGGATCCTGTGTCTGCACATTTCATTTCCAAATGGTGGTGCTGTTTTGCAAGACTGTAGAAACTTTATGGCTTGGGAACTTTCTGGAAGAAGTGAGTCACTTAGAATGGACCTTGCGGTTTTGAAGTCCAGTCTCACTTATTATTCATAGTCATCTGCTTCCTGCTTCACAATGTGATGATATCTTACATGTCATTAGAGATCCTCTGGAAACTGTGAGCCAAAAACAACCCTGTCTCTTTTTTAAGGTGTTTCTCATCTGATATTTGTTCATTGCAATTGGAAAGCAACTAATAAACACTTAAATGTGTCTCTAATATTACTTTGTATAGAAAATGGCCAAGGAATTCTCATCAAAATCCAACAAGATAGACTTCTGGTCAAGATGGCATATGCTTAACCATACCACACCTCCCCAGGAAGGAAAGGCAAGGCAATAAAGGTTCAATAGGTCATTTAGGGGAAATCTATCTCTAAAATATCACCAGTGGAAGGGTGCGGAGAGGGAAAATATGGGAATCACCTGACTTGTTCTCTCTGAATTAGCCCTCCATTCCCCCAACCCCCCAAGAAACCTATCTAGCCATAGTCCCAGCCTCAGAGTATTCCAACACTTAGTGGAAGAAAGAGGACCCAGGCCAGCATAGTTCCACTTGCCTTGCTGCACAGGGGCAATTATCCTGCTACCACAGCCCACACTTGACCTCAGCCTTCTCCACCCACTGGCCCCCGAGAACTAAAACTCCATCTGTCCATCTGCTCACTATGCACACATGTGAGCTTTGGCATTGCCCATCAGCCTATGCAAGCTCAGAACACTCCGCCTATCTGCCTGCTTGCTGCTCTGGCCATCCATCAATGCGTGAGCTCAGGACCATTGCACCTGCCCACATGTGAGCTCAGGCTTGCTCTGCATGTCTGCCTGTGCCAGCTAGGCAAAATTCCCTGTCTACTGACAGTGAAGGAGCTCAGGCCACTCCATTGCCATCCACACACAAGCTCAGTCCAGTTCCACCTGTCCATGCATGACAAGCTAATGCCCATTCCATCTGCCACGTGTGAACTCAGGCCTATTCCACCAGCCTACACATGAAAAGCTCAGGCCTATTCCACCTGCGCACACACAAGCACAGGCCCACTCTGCTCGGCCAATTCCCAAGATCAGGCCAACTTTTCCCGTCTGCCTATGACAGCTCAGGCCCAATCCTGCCATCAGCCCATTGCACAAGCTCAAGCTCAGGCTGGGTTGCCCATGCATGTTTTTGCTCAGGACCACTCTGCCCATCTGCTTGCCCATGTGTGAGCTCAGGCCAGCTCCTCAAAGAGGCTCCATTTCCACTGCCCATCCCACCACAGTCCTATTCTCCCTGCCCATACACTGTGATGGACAGACCACAGCACAAAAGAAATAACATGAAAAATCAAATTCAAGTAAATCCAGTAATATCATCCAGTCCTACAATGAACATCTCTATTCAAAACATAGAAGAGACATTAGGGTCAGAACACCAAAATGAAGCTATGAACAATGCGACACTGACCAAGCTACTGGAAGAACTTGAAGAAAAGCAACAAAGGACCAATAATCATGTGGATGCTGCCATCAATGGGCTAAACCTAATAGATAAGAAAATGGAGGAGTTCTAAGACAGTTGAGAGATATTAAGGAGACTTCTGGCCAAGATGGTGACCACTGAGCTGCCCTGCAAGAAATTGCCCGGGGAAGAAAAGACAAGAAATTAAGGGTTTTCTTGGTCTTCTTGTTAGTGGGAGGCTCAGAAGGGGAGAAACCAGGGAATCGTGGATCCCCTCATGGGCAGATAGACCACTTATTTCACCAAATAGCTGTTGTGCCTTTCCGCAATTCCGCGCCCTATCCCACGCCCTGTCACTATCCCATGCACCATCACATGGCGCCCCACCTCCATCATGCACCCCATCACATGACCCGCTGCCTTTGGTCCTGTCCTGCACCCCGTTGCCCTCCTGCACACAGTCCTGCACCCCGTCCTGCATCCCACCACCGTCCAGTGCCCTGTCCTGTGCCCTGCTGGTCCTGTGGATGGTCCTGCACCCCATTCTGTGTCCCACTGCTGTCCTGTGTCCTGTCCATACCCTGCCACAGTCCCACGCATGGTCCTGCACCCCTTCCTATGACCCCGCAGTCCCTTGCACCACCACCATGCCCTGTCTTGCACCCCACTGCTGCTCCCCACTGCTGTGCCCAGCCATGGGCTTGCCACCACTGTGGAAGCTTAAACTGCTCTGGACATTTGCCCACATTACTGCTCCTGCCACTGCACATTCATTGAGGACAGTCCCACAGCAACTGCCACACAAACCCAGACAGTGTCTCTGGCTTGTGCCAGTTCAGTGCCTTCCCAGACAGCCCCCATTCTCCTCAGATGGGGGAGCACAGACTGTTTCTGGATCCCAGTGTTCCCAACCAGAGTTTGGGCTGCTTCAGGTCTTGGTACCTCTGTCCCCCTCCAAGCTCAAATGCAGGCAGCTTTGGAGTATTACCCCTTGAGAATTTAGGCAACTTTGGCACACCTCTCAGGCAGCAGATAGGCGGCTCTGGCAAGCGGAAGCCAAAGCCCAGGTTGCTTGGCAACTGCCCCAGGCTGCCTCAGATTACCATCGCACTAGAGAACATGCTGATCCACCCACTTATGTGCCCATACACTGTCATGGACAGACCACAGCGCAAAAGAAATACCATGAAAAATCAAATGCAAGGAAATCCAGTTAGATCACCTAATCCTACAAAGAATAATATATCTAACCAAAACATAGAAGAACCATCAGGATCAGAATATCAAATTGAAGCTATGAGCAATGCAACCCTGACCAACCTACTGATAGAACTTGCAGGAAAGCAACAAAGGGCCAACAATCGTGTGGATGCTACTATCATTAAGCTAGAACAAATTGATAAGACATTGGAAGGACTTCAAAGAGAATTAAGGGATTTGAGGGAGAGTGAAAAAGAAGAGGACCTTAAAAATTAGCTGGCCATACTAAATGAAGACATAAAGAAATGCAAGGATGAATTCCAAGAATCATCAAGAAAATCAGAAAATGACATGAAAAGGGAGCTTGACAGAGCAATGGAAATGATACATAGAAAAGTAGTAGAAAATGCAAACATAATTGAACAAGTCCAAACCTCTCTAGAGTCTCTCAAGAATAGAGTCAGCGAAATGGAGGATAGAAACTCTTATCTGGAAGACAAGATGGAAAAAATATTTTGAGAGTTCAAAAACTTCAGTAATTCAAAGGTTCCAGTGAACAGAACATGAGGGAATTATGGGACACACTTAAATGTCCAAATATCAGAATCATTGGCATACCAGAAGGAGAAGAATTTCAGACCAAAGGCATGGAGAACATATTTAACAAAATAATTGGAGAAAACTTCCCCAGTCTCTTAAAAGAAAGGCCCATCAAGATACAAGAAGCCAACAGAACTCCAAACAGACTAGACCAAAGGAGAAACTCTCCATGACATATTATCATTAAGACTCTGAACATTGATACCAAAGAGAAAATCCTAAAAACACCTAGGGAAAAACAGCGCACCACTTTCACAGGTAACCCCATCAGAATTACTTCAGACTTCTCAATGGAAACCATGAAAGCTAGAAGGGCCTGGAGTGAAACTCTCCAAAGTCTAAGAACCTATGGATTCCAACCCAAACTACTCTACCCAGCAAAAGTATCCCTCATAATAGATGGTGGAAGAAAAACCTTCCACGGCAAAACTTAGCTTTACAATTACATGAAAACAAAACCAAACCTACAGAGAATATGTCAGGAAATTCTTCACAAAGAACAAACAAATAACCAAACTCAAATGCCTACAAGAAGCAAATCACAACAACCAAACACAGAAGAGGAACAAAAAACTTCAGAGCCCATGAAAACACCAAAACACATCTACCACCACAATATGGCAGTGATCAAATCAAATTTCACAGTCATTACCCTAAATATTAATGGCCTTAATTCACCCATAAAGAAAAAAATAGGACCCCTCAATCTGTTGCCTTCAAGAAACCCACCCAACCAATAAAGACAAACACCTCCTCAGGGTAAAGGGGTGGAAGACAATATTCCAAGCAAATGGGAATAAGAAACAAGCAGGTGTAGCTTTATTAATATCAGATAAAATAGACTTCAAAAAAGACAAAGAAAGCCACTTCCTACTTATCAAGGCAATGATTCATCAAGAGGATATTACAATCATATATCTGTATGCACCAAACACAGGGACACCACAGTTCATAAAACAAAACCTATCTGACAATAAAAAAGAAATAACCACCAACATCATCATAGCTGGGGACTTCAATACACCATTATCAGTAATAGACAGATCATCCAATCAGAAACTCAACAAGGAAGTAAGAGAGCTCAACAAAACCATACATCACTTAGACCTAACGAAAATCTACAAAACTTTCCATCCCAAACCCACAGACTACACACTCTTCTCAGTAGCCCATTGAACATTCTCTAAAATAGAACATATACAAGGTCATAAAGACTGCCTCAACATATTTAGGAAAATTGACATAATTCCCTGCATGATATCAGATCACAATGTTCAACTGCTAGAAATCAACTACAAAAAGACCCACCAGCACTCCCAATGGCACCTAGAAACTGAACAGCACACTCTTAAACAATAAATGGATAGTGGATGAAATAAAAAAGGAAATTGCAAAATTCCTGGAATTGAATTGCAATGAGAAAACATCCTACCAAAACTATGGGACACAAAGAAGGCAGTCCTCAGGGGAAAATTCATAGCACTCAATGCCTTCATAAAAAAGACAGAAATATTGCAAATCAATAAACTAACCATCCACCTAAAGGCACTGGAAAAACAAGTAAAATCCAAACCAAAGAGCTCCAGAAGGAAGGGAATAATTAAAATCAGAGCAGAAACAATTGAATTGGAAGCCAAGGAAAAAAATTGAGACAATTGACAAAATAAAGAGCTGGTTCTTTGAAAAGATAAACAAGATTGACAAACCCCTGGCCAATGTGATCAAGCAAAAAAAAAAAAAAAAAAAAATGGAGAAGCTTCAAATTAACAAAATTCAAAATGAAAAAGGAGAGATCACAACAGACATCAATGAAATTGGGAGAATCATTAGGACTTATTTCAAAAACCTCTACTCCACAAAACTGGATAATGTGGAGGAGATGGATAAATTCCTGGATGCATACCATCAATCAAAGCTAAACTCAGAGCAGATTAATCACCTCAACAAACCCATCACACTCATGGAGACTGAAAAAGTAATAAAAATCCTCCCCCAAAATAAGAGCCCAGGACCAAATGGCTTCTCAGCTGAATTCTATCAAACCTTCATGGAAGAACTCAAACCAATATTCCTGAAACTTTTCCATGCAATTGAAGAACAAGGAAAGCTACCTAACTCCCTTCATGGAGCTAATATCACCCTAATTCCCAAACCAGGCAGAGATGCCACAAGAAAACTACCAGCCTATTTCCCTAATGAACCTAGATGCAAAGATCCTGAACAAAATCCTTGCAAATTCAACAACACATCAAAAGCATCATCCACCTGGACCAAGTGGAATTCATCCCAGGAACACAAGGGTTGTTCAACATACCAAAAACTGTCAATGTAATACACCATATAAATAAGGTTAAACATAAAAAAAAGAAAATATGATCATTTCAATAGATGCAAAAAAGGCCTTTGACAAAATACAACATCACTTCATGATCAAAACATTGGAGAGAATTGGCATAGTTAGTACATATCTTAATATAATACAGTCAATATACAAAGTTCCGAAGACCCAAATAATACTTAATGGAGATGTTCCCTCTCACCTCTGCTTTCTATATAGTACTGGAAGTCCTAGCTCAAGCAATAAGACAGGGGAAGGAAATAAAAGGGATATAATTTGGAAAGAAAGAAGTTAAGTTAGCTCTATTTGCTGATGACATGATTGTATATGTAAGAGACCCGAGAGACTCCATCCCAAAACTTTTGAAGCTGATTAACTCTTATAGCACAGTAGCAGGATATGAAATCAATGCACAAAATCAAAAGCATTTTTATATGCAAATGACAAAGATACAGAGAAAGAAATAAGGGACATAGTCCCATTTTCAATAGCAAGAAAAAAAAATACTGTGGAATAACGTTAACCAAGAAAGTGAAAGATATATACAGCTAAAACATCAAATCCCTCAAAAAAGAAATTGAGGAGGTTTTGAGGAAATGGAAAGACCTCCCATGCTCCTGGATAGGTAGAATTAACACTGTGAAGGTGACAATCCTACCAAAGGCAATATATAGATTTAATGAAATTCCAATTAAAATCCCTACAGTGTTCTTCACAGATATAGAAAAATGATCTCAAATTTCATATGGAAAGGCAGAAGGCTTTGCATATTCAAACATATCCTCAGCAAAAGAAATACCTCTGTTGACATCACCATACCTGATCTAAAGCTATATTACAAAGCCATAGTAATAAAAACAGGATGGTATTGGCATAAATCAGGAGTATAGACCAATGGAATAGACTTGAGGACCCAGACTTTCGGTCAAGCAACTATAGCTACTTGATATTCGACAAAGGCCTGGGAAAAAGATAGCATCATCAACAAATGGTGCTGGACAAACTGGATAACCACATGCAGGAAACTAAAACTTGATCCACACATTTCACCATGCACTACACTCAACTCCAAATGGATCAAAGACCTCATTTTAGACCAGAAACTCAAATACCACTGGGAGAAAATTTAGGAAGTACTTTCCATGATATAGGAATGGAAAAAGACTTCCTGAACAAAACCCCAGTAGCTCCTGATCTTAAACAGTCACTCAAACAATAGGATCATATAAAACTGATGAGTTTCTTTAGAGACAAACAAACAATAAGCAAAGCCAATAGATTACCCACAGCATGGGAATATTTGTGGTTTATCCAACTGATAGAGGCCTAATCTCTAGAATCTACAAAGATCTCAAATATCTAAACAGTCAGAAGTCAAACACCCCCCACCCCCAAACTGGCACAAACAGATGAACAAGCAGTTCACAGAGGAAGAAATAAAAATGGCTAACACACACTTAAGAAAATGTTCATCATCCCAAATCATCAGAGAAATGCAAATTAAAACAACTATGAGATTCCACCCTACCCCAATAAGAAGAGCAAACATCAAAAAAAAAATCAAATGAAAATAAATGCTGGCGAGGATGTGGAGAAGAAGGAACACTCATCCACTGTTGCTGGGAATGTAGGATGGTAAAACCACTTTGGAAAGCAATATAGAGACTCCTGAAAAAGCTGACTTTAGAGATACCAACAGACCCAGTTATTCTCTTCCTGGGCATCTACCCTAAAACTTTCATACCACAGGCCAGAGAGATTTGCTCAACCAAGTTTGTAGGGGCTCAATTCTTAATTGCTAAGAGCTGAAATCAACCCAGATGTCCATCCCTAGAAGAATGGATAACTAAGGTGTGGTATATCTACACAATGGAATTCTATACAGCAGTAAGAAAAAAAAATGACACAAAGACATTTGAGGAAAAATGGTTGAACCTGGAACAGATCATCCTCAGTGAACTTACCCAATCACAGAAAAAAAAAAAAAAATTCGCCACCTAGTCTCACTCATCTTCAGCACCTAACCTGAATCTACACAAGATACCTTACATACCCAGCAAGCATTTCATGGACTAGACACTCAGAGGGATGGAGAGGGAGGTGAGGACATCGAAGGGGTGGGAAACACTAATCTAGATCCAAATGGAAATTGTACCATAAAATTCTACTTCTGAAAAGACAAACCAAATGAGTGAACACCCCAGACCCTTACAAGAAACACCTGAACCACAAGACACTGGAGAGGGTAGGATCAAGTCTAACCTAAATCCTCTACATCTTCCCTCCCTCCCTCTCCTTCTCCCTTTCTCTCTCTCTTGCCTCTCTAACTCCTATATATTAATACCTTTTTCCCTCATTTTCTTAGGGGTCACTGACCTGTAACTCCCAGTACCAGCATGGGGCTATAACCCACAATGAACTTTTGATCAAAGAAACCTACAATATTTTTTAAAAGAATGACAGATTTCTTTCAGAGTACTTGATGACCCACATAATGTAAGACCCTAATGCTGAAGACACCATATGCAGTTGACATGTAAAATGGAATGACGTGGTTAGAAGCCAGGAGAGAGTCAGTCCCCAGACAGTCAGCGTGTCTATTGACAGAATTGTGCTACATGGGCAACTTGGGGAAACGACCAATATCTGTCCAAGCAACTCATGGTCCAACGTATGTAGCAGCAAATAACCTGTTGTGATGCCCACACAAGTGTAATAGTGGCACACAGCCATGGTGAGGAACCAACTGCTCTTGATTTGGCTAACTGATCCCCTCAGTGGTACAAGACCCATAGCTGGAACTGGGAAACAAATCAGAACCATATTGAAACATGAGCCCACTCTCCAATATCAAGTTACCATCAATCATGGGGAACAAGAGGGCCTACACCTATAAAACTCTATAAAAAAAGTAAGGGTCATCTCATTTGACCTGGTGCTAACTTACTCTCCGTTGGAGAATCTGCTTCTCTTTTTCAGATAGATGCAGATCCTAAGGAGAGTGCCACCCCATCATACCTCAAAAGGGCCTGAACTGAAACCAAGGAAAATTGGCAAAACAAGCACGGGTGCTGTTTTCCTGATGAACTGGATACCAGTAGAAGGGGGAAGGAGACCAACACAGAGAGCGTAGTAATGGTACCAAACTGCTTGTACTTGCAGAATAGAAACCTAAATTTAAAAAATAAAGTGATAATAAAAAAAAGAGATATGAAGGAGAGTAAATCAGCTGGTGATGCTAAATGAAGGCATAAAAAATGCAAGGATGAATTCCAGGAAGTGTCAAGAACAAGCCCAAAACTCTTTAGAAGCTCTCAAAATAGGGTCAGCCATGTGGAGGATAGCAACTCCAATCTGGAAGACAAGATAGAAGCAACAGTTCAAGAGTTCAAAAGTTTCAATAACTTCAAAATTATCTGTGAATAGAACATGAGGGAAATGTGGATTCCCTCAAATGTCCTAACATCTGGATCATGGGAATACTAGAAGATGAAGAAATGCAGACCAAAAACATGGAGAAATTTTTTTTTTAATTTTATTTTTTTATTTATTTGAAAGCAATATACACACAGAGAGAACAATGCAGAGAGAGAGAGAGAGAGAGAGAGAGAGAGAGAGAGAATGAATGAGTGCACCAGGGCCTCTAGCCACTGCAAATGAACTCCAGATGCATGTGCCCCCTTGTGCATCTGGCTAATGTGGGTCCTGGGGAATTGAGCCTCGAACTGGGGTCCTTAGGCTTCACAGGCAAGTGCTTAACCACTAAGCAATCTCTCCAGCCCCATGGAGAACTTATTTAACAAAGTAATATAAGAAAAATTTCCCACTCTCTCAAAGGAAAGGCCCATCAAGATATAAGAAGCTAACAGAATTCCAAACAGATTGGACCAAAGGAGAAACTCTCCAATACATATTATCATTAAGACTCTAAACATTGACACCAAAGAGAAAATCCTAAAAGCAGCAAGGGAAAAGCAGCACATCACTTTTAAAGGCATGCCCATCAGAATTACTTCAGACTTCTCAATGGAAACCCTGAAATCCAGAAGGGCCTGGAATGGAACACTGCAAAGTCTAAGAACCTATGGCCTCCAACCCAAATTACTTAACCCAGCAGAAGTATCCCTTATAATAGATGGTGAAAAAAAAAATGTCCTTGACAAATCTCAGCTTTACAAGTATATAAACACAAAATCAAAACTACAGAGAGAATTTCAGGAAATTCTCCATACAGAAGAATCAAATAATGAACCTCAAATACCTAAGAGAAGCAGATCACAATAACCAAACTCAGAGAAAACACAAAAAACTTCAAAGTCCATGAAATCACCAAACCACATATATCAACACAATATGGAGAGGTCAAATCAAACCTCACACTCATTACCCTAAATATCAATGGCCTTAATTCACCCATCAAGAGACACAAGCTAACAGGGTAGACCAGAAAATTAGACCCCTCAATCTGTGTCTTTAAGAAACCCACCTCTCCACTAAAGACAGACACCTCCTCAGGGTGAAACGGTGGAAAACAATATTCCAAGCAAATGGGAATAAGAAATAAGCAAGCATAGCAATATTAATATCAGACAAAATAGACTTTGAACTAAAAAATTTCAAAAAAGACAAAGAAGGCCATGTTCTTCTTATCAAGAGAATGATTCATTAAGAGGATATCACAGTCATAAATATTTATGCACCAACTATAGGGGCACCACAGTTCACATAACAGAACATATTCCACAAAAAAAAAACAGAAATAACCACCAACACCATCATAGATGGGAATTTAAATACACCATTATCAGTGTTAGATAGATCATCCCAACAGAAACTCAACAGGGAAGTAAGAAGCTCAATAAAACCATATATCACTCAAACTTAATGGACATCAACAAAACATTCCATTTCAAATGCACAGACTGCACATTCTTCTCAGGAGCTCATGGAACATTCTCTAGAATAGATCATATATTGGATCAAAAAGCCTGCCTACATATATTTAGGAAGATTGACACAATTCCCTATGTGATATCAGATCACAATTACATAATGCTAG
Source organism: Jaculus jaculus (assembly GCF_020740685.1). NCBI lineage: Eukaryota > Metazoa > Chordata > Mammalia > Rodentia > Dipodidae > Jaculus > Jaculus jaculus. Next base: position 71,940,417 of record NC_059113.1, on the reverse strand, counting down.
AAATTAACAACAAATGACCCACCAAGAATCCCGTAGACTCCTGGAAACTGGAAAGCACACTTTCAAACAATAAATGGGTAGTGGATGAAATAAAAAATGACATTGTAAAATTTCTGGAAATGAATAACAATGAGAACACATCATACCAAACTTATGGGACACAATGAAGGTGGTCCTCATGGGACAATTCATAGCACTAACTGCCTGCATAACAAAGGCAGAGAGATTCCAAATCTATAACCTAACCATCCACCTAAAAGCACTGGAAAAATAAGAAGAATCCAACAAAAAAAGCTCTAGGGCTGGAGAGATGGCTTAGTGGTTAAGCGCTTGCCTGTGAAGCCTAAGGACCCCGGTTCAAGGCTCAGTTCCCTAGGTCCCACGTTAGCCAGATGCACAAGGGGGCGCATGCATCTGGAGTTCATTTGCAGAGGCTGGAAGCCCTGGCGCGCCCATTCTCTCTCTCTCCCTCTGTCGCTCTCAAAAATAAAAAAAATTAAAAATAAATTAAAAAAGCTCTAGATGGAAAGAAATAATTAATATCAGAGAAGAAATTAATGAATTGGAAACTACAAAAAATTAAGAAAATTGACAAAACAAAAAGCTGCTTCTTTGAAAAAATAACCAAGATTGACAAACCCCTGGCCAATTTGATCAAGATAATGAAAGAGATGCTTCAAATTAACAAAATTCAAAATGAAAAATGAGAGATCACAACAGACATAAGTGAAATTGGGAGAATCATCAGGACTTATTTAAAAAAAAAACACTCCAAAAAACTGGACAATATTGAGTTAATGGATAAATTCCTGGACACAGACCATCTACCAAAGCTAACCTCAGAGCAGATTAATCTCCTATTCAAACCTAGTACACTCCTAAGATTGAAAATGTAATCAAAAAACCTCCCCAAAAAGAAGAGTCCAGGACCAGATGGCTTCTCAGGTGAATTCTATCAAACCTTCATGGAAGAACTGAAACCAATCTTTCTGAAAATGTGCCACACAATTGGACAACAGGGAAAGCTCCCCAACTCCTTCTATGAAGCTAGTATCACCCTAATTCCACAAACAGGCAGAGATGCCAGAAGAAAAGCAAACTTCCAGCCTATTTCCCTGATGAACTTAGATGCAAAGATCCTGAGCAAAATCCTCGCAAACTGAATTCAGCAGTACACGAAAAGTAGTATCCACCTTGATCAAGTGGATTCATCCCTGAAATGCAGGGGTGGTTCAACATATGGAAATCTGTCAATGTAATATACCATATAAACTAGGTTAAACACAAAAGCCAAAGGATCATTTCAATAGATGCAGAAAAGGAAAATACAACATCACTTCATGATCAAAACATTGGAGAGAATTGGCATGGTCAGTTCATATCTTAACATAATAAATGCTATATACAAACACTAAAAGCCCAAATAATACTTAATGGAGAGAGACTGAAGGAATTCCCATTGATATTAGGAACAAGACAAAGGTGTCCACTCTCACCTCTGCTCTTCAATATAGTATTGGAAGTCCTAGCTCAAGCAATAAGGCAGATAAAAGAAATAAAAGTGGTACAGTTTGGAAAGGAAGAAGTTAAGTTAGCTCTATTCACTGATGTCATGTTTCTATATGCAATAGTCCCAAGAAACTCCATCCCAAAACACTCGGATGTGATTAACTCCTTTAGCAAAGTAACAGGATAGAAAATCAATGTACAAAATAAGTAGCCTTTCTATATGCAAATGACAAAATACAGAGAATGAAATAAGGGACATGGTCCCATTTTCAATAGCACCAAAAAAAAAAAAAAACAAAAAAAAAACTAACTAACTTGGAACAATGTTAACCAAGGAAGTGAAAGATCAATACAACTAAAACAAACAACAACAACAACAACAAAACACTCAAAAAAGAAATTGAGGAGGACTTGAGGAAATAGAGAGACCTTCCATACTCCTGGATTGGCAGAATTAACATTGTGAACATGGTAATTGTATTAAAGGCAACATACAGATTTAATGCAATTCCAATTAAAATCCAACATTGTTATTCACAGAGATAGAAAAAATGATCTCAAAATTCATATGGAAAGCCAGAAGATCTCAGATATCCAAGCATATCTTCAGCAAAATAATACCATCACAATACATGATCTAAAGATATGTTACAAACCCATAGTAATAAAAAGAACATGGTTCTGGCATTAAAAACAAGAGTATAGACCAATGGAATAAAATCAAGGATCTGGACTTTGTGTCAAGCAACTACAGCTACTTTATATTTAACAAAGGCCCTAATAATATCAGCTAGGAAAAACAAAAAAACAAAAACAAACAAACAAACAAAAAAAGCATCTTCAACAAATGGTGCTGGACAAACTGGATAACCACATGTAGGAAATTGAAATTTGATCCACACATCTTGCCGTGCACAAAACTCAAGTCCAAATGAATCAAAGACTTCAATATAAGACTGGAAACCAGGCTAGTACTGGAGCAAATATAAGAGGAACTTTCCACGATATAGGAATAGAAAAAGACTTCTTGAATAAAACCCCAGTAGCACAGGATCTTAAACAATCCCTCAGCCAATAAGATCACATGAAGCTGAAGAGTTTCTTCACAGACGGTTGCAGTCTGGTTCGCATTGCTGGTAGAAATCACCCAACCAAGAGCAGCTTCTGGGAAAAAGAGATTTATTTTGGCTTACAGGCTCGAGGGGAAGCTCCATGATGGCAGGGGAAAACGATGGCATGAGCAGAGGGTGGATCATCACCCCCTGGCCAACATAAGATGGACCACAGCAACAGGAGGGTGTGCCAAATACTGGCAAGGGAAAACTGGCTTTAATAGCCATAAGCCCGCCCCCAGCAATACACTTCCTCCAGGAGGTATTAATTCCCAAATCTCCATCAGCTGGGAACCTAGCATTCCGAACACCTAAGTTTATGGGGGACACCTGAATCAAACCACCACATTCCACCCCTGGCCCCCATAAACTGATATCCATACATGATGTAAAATACAATGCATTCATCTGACTTTAAAAGTCCCCATATTTTTTATCAATTCCAATGATGTTCATACATCCCCATAGTCCAAGATCTTTTAACTGAGCCATAATACCAAAAATAACCTCAAAAAACCCATAATGGCACAGAATAAATATTCACACTGCAAAAGATGGCATTGGGCATAGCAAAGAAACATTCAACCAATACAAGATTTAAAACAACCAGGGCAAACATCAAACTCTGTAGCTTCAAGTCCAGGAACTCTAGCCAGTGCCAAGTCTTCAAGTCCGATAATTCTAACCAGCAACAAGTCTCTGGCATTCCAATTCCTCCCCTCCAGCTAGGCTACTCACAGTCCTGGAAAACTTAATTGGGGGTGGCAGCTCCTCAGCAGCCATCTCATGGTCCCAGCATCTCCACTGGGTCTCCACTGCAAGCCACGGTTCATCTTCATGGCCCCATGGGGTCTCTATACAGGCAACCAGCAAACCCACTTCACACTGCCCATGGCCATTTCCAAAACACAAGACCATTTTGCAAACTCAATGACCCTCTTTCCAGCATTTCTTATACTCCATGGTAACAGGTAGGGTGCCAATTTGTTAATCCGGGGGGGATTAAAGCAGACTTTGAAGAACAGGACACTCCTTGAGAACTCAGGCCCCTTCTAAAGAGTCTATACTCTTCCTGTTGCCCCAGTGCAGGTCACCTAGCCCAGTCTCAAAGGTTGTAATCTCTCAGTTGTAGCTGAACGGGCAACAGTTCACCCAAAAATTTTTCTTTCTGTGCCATATCCCTCTGCTCACACCAGTTCATTTCTACACAAAGCAACCCTGCACAACTTCTCAGGACATGGGCACAAGAGCAAGCTTCTCACACAAACTGCTAGCTCATTCCAAGCACAGCTCTTTCTCACCATCATAAGCCAAACCTCACAGCCCATAGTTCTGACCAGAATAGTCCATCGAGCTGTACTTACAGCACTGCAAGGCATCTCTTAGGCCAAGGTTTCAACTCCTTCCACTTTTCTCTTGAAAATCAGCTCTAAAAAGGCTGAAGCCACAAAGTCAGGTATCTAGCAGCAATCCCACTCCTTGGTACCACTTTACTGTTGCAGTCCGTTTCGCATTGCTGGTAGAAATCACCCAACCAAGAGCAGCTTCTGGGAAAAAGAGATTTATTTTGGCTTACAGGCTTGAGGGGATTTCCCTTGCCAGTGTTTGGCAATCACAGGGGAAAACGATGGCATGAGCAGAAGGTGGACATCACCCCCTGGCCAACATAAGATGGACCACAGCAACAGGAGGGTGTGCCAAACACTGGCAAGGGAAAACTGGCTTTAATACCCATAAGCCCGCCCCCCAACAATACACTCCCTCCAGGAGGCATTAATTCCCAAATCTCCATCAGCTGGGAACCTAGCATTCAGAACACCTAAGTTTATGGGGGACACCTGAATCAAACCACCACACAGACAAAAACACAATAAGCAAAGCCAGTAGATTACCCACAGGATGGGAGAAAATATTTGCTGATTATCCAACTGACAGAGGCCTAATTTCTAGCATCTACAAATAACTCAAAAAACTAAACAACAAAAAGTCAACCCACTCACAAAATAGGGCAAAGAGCTAGACAGGCAGTTTTCAGAGGAAGAAATACAAATGGTAAATACACACTAAAGAGTATATTCATCGTCCCTAATCATGGAAATGCAAATGAAGATAATTATGAGAGTTCACCTAGTAAGGATAGCGAACATTAAAAAATCAAATAAAAATGAATCCTGGTGTGGATATGGAGAAATAGGAACCCTCATCCACTTTTGGTGGGACTGTAAGATGGTACCACTACTTTGGAAAATAATATGGAGACTCCTAAAAAAGCTGACTGTAGAGTTACCAACATACCCAGTTATACCCTTACTGGGCATGTACTCTAAAACCTCCAAGCCTTAGTCCAGACAGATTTGCTCAACCATGTTTATAGTGGCTCAATTCATAAGAGCTAAGAGCTGGAATCAACCCAGATGTCCATCACTAGATGAATCAATAACTAAGATGTGGTATGCCTACATGATGGATTTCTACACAGCACTATGAAAAAAATGACACAATTAAATTTGAAGAAAACTGGTCAAACCTGGAACAGATCATTATCAGTGGACTCACCCAATCTTGGAAAGATAATCGCTGCATAGTCTCACACATGTAGAGCACTTAACCTAATTTACCACAGATGCTGCTGTATCCAGCAAGCTCCTCAAGGACTGGACAATAAGGTAGGTGGGGAGGGAGGTGGGGAAGGGAAGGGGGTGGAGGCCACAAATTTTGACCAAAATGGCAATGGTAGCATAAAATTCTTCATCCTAAAATACAGAACAAATGGTTGAACCTTCACCAGGATCTTAGAGGGAACACCTGAGTCACAAGGCCCCAAGATATTGCTTATCTTTTTCTTCCTTCTCTTAGTGAGCTCTAGTCTGTAACTCCCAGTACCAGCAGGTGGGTATCATCCAAAATGAGCTTTTGATCAGAGAAAACTATAAGGTTTCCTAATGAATGCAGATTTCTGTAAGAATTCTTGATGACCCACAAAAAGTTAGTGGTAAGACCCTACTGCTGAAGATACCATATGTGGTTGACATGTAATGTGGAGTAAAATGGCTGGAAGCTAGAAGAGAGTCAGTCCCAGGACAATAAGCATGTCTAGTGCCAGAAGATGCTACATGGGTGATTGGTGGAAAATGACCAATATCTGTCCAAGCAACTCATGGTCTAACTTACTTAGCAGCAAATAACCTGTCATGATGCTCACACAGGTGTAATAGTGGCATACAGCCATTGTGGGAAACCAACTTCTCTTGACTGGGCTAACTGATCCAGTCAGTGAAATGGAACCCATAGCTGGAGCTGGGAAACAAGTCAGAACCTGATCCAAACATGAGCCTACTCTCCATTAGCAAGGCCCCACCAATCGTGGGCTACAAGATGGTCTACACCTATTAATTCTCTCTAAAAAATAATAATAATGGTTATCCAATTTATCTGATGCTAACTTTCCTCTCTGTCGGAGAATCTGCTTCTCTTCTTCAGATACATGTAGATCCTAAAGAGAGAACCACCCCATCATACCTCAAAAGGGACCCAGCTGAAATTAAGAATAATTGGAGAAACAAGCAAGAGTGCTATTTTCTTGGTGAACCTGGTACCAGCACAAGGCTGAAGGAGATTGACACAGAGAACAATCAACTCCTAACAAATCAGATATCCAGAGACACAGAGGGTCCCAAGACCTCTTCACTGAAGCAGACCTAAAATGAACTCAACGTGACTCAGGGAAATTTGTGGAAGAGGGGATGGAAGGAATGTCAGAGCCACACGTTGTGTCATGATACACAGAGATATTTCCTCCTACCCATGACTGAGGGCTAACCCCACAATGCATGACCTATATACCCCAAGAAGGAGAGGGAGGTGGGAGGGGGAGGAAAGGATGGAGACTAACAATGGTATCAACTTGACTATTCACTGAATGCAAAACTAATTTAAAAAATAGGAAAAAAAAATCCAAAAAGATGTTTAAGGAGGTGATTGACATGCATTGCAGTTAGTTTTCATTGTTGGGGAAAACACACTAACAGAAGCAGTTTATTGAGAAATAGGGTTTCTTTATAGGCTCATAGATGTTCTATCACAGCTGAGGAAGCTGGCTCATTTCAATAGATGCATAGCAGAAAGACATCACCATAAAGTCATTTGTATTTACAATCACAAGAGCTCAAACTCCCTTTGTATACACCTTAGGGTGTTCCCAGTGATACCTCATCCAGCAGGCTGCTAGAGATTTAAATTGGAAGCTTAACCTTAATCAAAAATCCCCGAGATTATGGTGAACATGTACTCATATTCAATAATATCATGATAAATTCAAATATGGATTAAAAAGGGCCCATAATCGCCCTTTTTTAATGTGGTGGAAATATATTCCCTTTCAGGTATTAATATGTTAATATTATTATAGGCAAAGACACAAAGCAACATCAATAGAAATAAAACTGTGAGTTAGAGGGAAAGAACTGACTATATAATGTGTGGTGTGTTAAAATTGTAATGAGAAGACTTGAGATGTGCCTGCTACCACACAAACACAGAAAGAACAAATGCAGTAAAGACTCATGTTTCCAATGTGGACATAACAAAAATTTTACTGACAATATAGAGAACCAGCTATAAAAGCATTGAAATGGGGAATGTCCTAAGTAGTTTACTGCATGAATCCTGAAAACTGATTAACTTGATTTCATTAAAATTAGGAAGGGTGGCTGAGGTGTTTGCTCAGTGGATAAGCACCTCCTGTATAGCAAGAGGGACTAAGTTGGCCTGATTCCCACCAAGTGCAATTCTTCAGCACCCAAGTATAGCTGGTGATAGCTATGCATGCCTGTCCTGTGCTGACTAGAGACTAGAGAACCCCTAGGGCTCCCCAACAAGCCACTTTGACTTAAAATGAAAAGTAGATCTTGGTTCAGTGGGAAATTTTGTCTCAAGGAAACACTTGGATGAGTGATAGAGGAGGACATTTGATGTTGTCCCCTGTTCTAACTGTGCACATTGGAGGAGAAACATTCATACCACCCAAAGTACAACACATGTGCCAAACACAGCAATACACACACACACAAGAACAAAAAAGAGAACTAAGAATCCCTATTTCTCATAGCACCCTGTAAAGACAGTGTAAAATCCAGCTACATAATATTGAAGAAAATACTTGTACCATAAATAACAAATTCTGTATTAATATTCAGAATTACTATTCATAACTACATATGAGAGACTGAACAAAATGAAGAAATGATTTAGCCAAACATCTTACAAAATATGGACAAGAATCATTAAGTTATTGGTAAGAGTATGATCTGGTATTGGCTTATCAGTCATTTTGTAAAACAATTAACATAAACTCTTAAAGTTGAACATCACTTGATGGTATAAGTTATACACCTAGATACATATCCACAAAATTCTTATATGCATATGTCTGGACTATTTTTATGGTAAGGCACATAGTTTTTCTTAATATCTATCAATTAACAACTCAAGAATGAGTTGCGATGACAATTGACAAAGAAGTATACTCTGGGGCTGGAGAGAAGGCTTAGTGGTTAAGGCATGTGCCTGCAAAGTCAAAGGACCTTGGTTCAATTCCCCAGGACCCACTTAAGCCAGATGTACAAGGTTGCACATGCATGTGAGGTTTGTTTGTAGTGGCTAGAGATCCTGGCAATACCATTTTCTCTCTCCCTCTCTCTCTCTCTCTCAAATAAGTCAGTATGAATATGAATTTTTTTTTACAAGAAGTATATTCTTGAGTCCTGCAACACAATTCTAAATAATTCAAGCTCATGCACCCAAAATGACTATAATGGTCTGTGAACCAACACAGTCACTAAACAGAGAACACATATTTCTCATATATGGTTCAAAACAAGGAAAACTAACAACTAAAATTTCCAGTTGAAGATAATTAGAGAGTAGCTAGCAACCCAGGACACTACCAACTTCTAAGGGAAGTAAAGAGAATATTTATCCAAAGAATTATGCACTAGGCTCTCAAAATTACTAATAAATTTTAGATCATATGGTGATTTCATACTAATTTCTATTTCTGTAATTTTTTTGTTTGAAATTATGCAGATATTCCCAATTTGTGTGAAATATATTTCATATAAAATTAAACTAAGTATATATAGATTTGGTTTAAATGTCTCTCAAAAGATACAATTTATGTTTAATGTTAATTGGTTTCATATTTGAGCACTAAAATGAGATTTCTTTTAGACAGAAGTTTGCTTCATATACATGTCACTCCAAAAACTAAACCATGCCCTCAAAATTTTCTGAACAGGAGGAACCTATCCTACAAAGGCCATCAGAGAACCCCTCTCATGTTTTCTCTCTATGTCTAACACATCAATGCACAGACAAACTAAACTAACCGTAACTATCATCTGCATGTTCAGTGTGCTTCATACCCTTCACTTCATCTCTCCTCTTCTTCTTGCTCATTTTTCTTCTTTAGATACTGCTTTGAAAAAACATAACTCTTCTGTGTGTGAAAAATCCTTCCCATCAGCAGTTATTTCAGGATTATGAGAAGGGAATCGTGTGGGTTTTCCTCTCAGTTATAACAAAGTTTCTTCTCCAATATCGCTGATGATGGAAGAAGTCGCAATTGCCCAATTCCTTTCAGTGTTCATATAAAAATGTGTTCATTTATCATCAATCTCCTCAAAAATTGGCAGTAGAAGAGAAATAATTCTGTGAGTAGAATGGCATTCACATTTTCATAACAAAAATTCAGCCATTTATACCTGGTTGTAAATTTGAAATAATTCAGCTTTCTAAATATTAATATTTTAGTGTTAACATATAATAGTTTTAAATCCTCCTAAAAATAAAGCAAAAGCAAATAAAAGAAATCAAAGCAAAAATATAAAAAAATGCTAGAGAGATGATTCAGTAATTAAGGCATTTGTCTGTAAAGCCCAATGATCTGGGTTTGATTCCCCAGTTCACACATAAAGCCAGATGCACAGAGGCTTAAGCATCTGGAGTTTCTTTGCAGTGGCTGGAGGCTCTGGCATGCCCATTATCTCCACTTGTCTCTCTTTTCTCTGCTGGCAAATAAATAAATAAATAATAAATTATATAAAAAAGCTCAGAGTTTTATCTAACCTAATATCACCATTAATTAGAAATGTCAGTATTTTACAATTTTTATAAAATTTAGATTACCTAAAAAAAAATCAAATTAAGCTGGGAGTGGTGGCACACACCTTAATTCCAGCATTTGGGGGCAGAGGTATGAGGATCACCATGATTTCAAGGCCACCCTAAGACTACATAGGGAATTCCATGTCAGCCTGGACTAGAGTGAAACCCTACCTTGAAAAAACAGCAACAACAAAATCAAATTAGCTTTAGTTGTATATATTTTAGATACTGTGCTGGCTGTTCAAAGCAATTCACTTGATGTTTAACTATAATTCATTGCATCTTTCTGTCAAAAACAAAGCAAAAATCCACAGATGCCAGGTTAAAATATGATGATTTTTTTCATCCAATATTAATGTTTACAGCAAAGCCCAAAATGACAATCAAATAATCAGCTTCCTCCTTCATAGGGATAAGCTTGTCAGCAAAGAGTTTTTTAAAACCTATAGCAATGTAACTTATTTTTATTTATTTTTTTCCTTAGTGTCTTCTGCCTTGATCTTCATGAGGTAAAGAAAAAATTGTTAAAGAAATGAGTCATTAGTTCTAATCACCTTGTAGCTCTTTCAACTGCCCAGGCTAATCTCTAACTGCTTTACCTAAGTAAGAAAGAATTTAATTGATAACTTTCCCAGCTGTTAACATTTTGCTCCTATATTAGCTTGAAGTAACTAGCAAATTTCTAGTATCTCAGACTATGTGAGATAAATTCTGTCAAATCTACTCTGCAGTCTGTGTCATATTGTGGGTGCTATGTCATCCATAATATTCCATTTCCCACTTTTTTGTCTTTTGTTTTCAGGTCTGTCCAACAACTTAGATTCATCTCAGGAATTTTGTCTCCAAGTTTATAGATCACGAAAGCTATTAGATAGCTACTTGGAATATCTAATGTTTTTAACAAATGAAACTCCTGTATGATAGTTCAATGGTGCAGAATGTGAGAATCTTTGGAAAAAAAAATGTTTTAAACCCTTTCCCACTAAAATGGGTCACTGCCCCACCAGATCAGCAAGCTTGTGCAAATAGGTGCAGAACCCCAAACAAACCTCCTGGCCCATGTCATTTCACAAGCCCTCCAAAAGTATCATAGGAACAAGGTAGAGAATGCCTTGCTCATTTTTATACTGGTCCAATAGCTACATATTTCTTCTTCATCTTTTTGAGAGATGAGGAAGAGGCATTGTCATGTGTCTCTGATGATCTGCACTGACTACCCAAGCTCCCTGAATTTTACAACATTTCCCAACAAGATATAATAGCTGTAGCAGAAAACAGACCCTACAGGTGCAAACAGAAGTAACAGTCTAGTTTTGGGGACTGGGATTCCCATTGCACAAATACTACTGTCAAAATGGGGATGGTATGATGGACAGCAGCTGAGAAGCAACTGAGAGATCCTACCCAGGTCACTAGCAAACTAATGAAGTCTCCACTTGTCTGCATGCAAGATTGTTTGTGCAGTCAAACCAAATGATATGCTTTCTTTGTTCTTTGTGCCCAAAAATTCTTGGAAATGGTATAGGAATCAGTTTGGAAGTATGTGGAATTTAACTTAAAGTACATACAATGCAGGATTGACCCTACAGGTGTGAGATTTGGCATCCAGACTTCATGGAAAATCATAAGTAATAGAAGAAATCCAAGCCCTGCGAGAGAAGTGAGGGGACAATGTCTGTGGGAGCCTGTGTTGTGTGAGTTCTTGGGCAGGCAGCAGTGTGCCAGTCACCAATTGCCCACTGCTTAAGACCTGCTCTCCTACTCTGTCTGATGCTGACAGTCATCCACCGTTTATATGAGAGAGAGATCCTTTGATCACGTCATGGTCAGGATGAAAAGTGATCTCAGTTTGTATATCTGGCTGCTCGTCTGCATGATTAGAAACAAAGGATCAAACTAGAAATCATATATGTTCAAGTATAATGTCAGAATGGACCCTGATAACCTTCCAAATATTAGTCCTAGGCTTCCAAAAGTTGATGCTCCATAAATATTTGTTGAATTAAGCTGAATTCCAAAACAAACAGTTCTGCTGTCATTATTCCACCTAAGAACTGCTTAGGCCTATTCCCAACAATAATAAAAGACAGGCCTTAATTTTTTTTTCTATGCAGATGAGAATCACATGAACAATTTAACTTTTAATAAGCTTATAACCCTTTACTTTGGGAACAGTAACATATTCTGAGGGTAAAACATGGAGTCAGGCATACATGAAAATTTTTGTTCCCATTACTGATTTCTTTCTAATCTTTATGCTCAGTGATGCATGATTCATGGAGAAAACAATGTTTAGAAGTATATTAGATAGGAGAAGCTGACAAGTTCCTCTGCACCTTGGCTGATGATAGACTAGGGCTCAGGAGGGGTGACTGATGACAATGGGTCTTTCCCTTTGCAAGTGGAGGAGGATCTTAACTTGATAGTGAGGAAGAAACCTCAGCACTTCACTCACAGAGGCAGAGCTTCTCTTGAGTGTCAGGCAAATATGTTTAAATCCATTGCACATGGAGGGATTCTGGGAAGATATGCAGCTTCTAGAATGGTACTGAGAGACAGCACTATGTTTAGGAAATACTTGCTTTTTATAAATTGCACAATTTTGAAGAAGTCTTTTATTTTCTTATACTGAGTTTCATAGGGTCATTTTCATGTATGTGTCTCATGCATTTGAACATATTGCTCCTATATACCACTCTACTCCCTTTTCTCATCACTTGTCCTCCCACAACTCACCTCTGTTCCCCTTGAAGGTTTCACTATTATTTTCATGTCATAGGAACATATGCCAGTTTATGCACCTAAAATTCTAGACGTAATGCCATTGTTTTGTGAAAAATGTGACTTCATTCTTCTTTATGGCTAAAAAAAATCACACACACACACACACACACACACACACCTCTCTCTTTGTGTGCATGTGTGTGTGTATGTGTGTGTGTGTGGGGGGGTGGGTGATGTCTTTGTACATTACTTTGTTGGTGGATACCTAGGCTGTTTAAATAACTTAGCTACTGTAAAAAGTGCTCCCATCAACACTAATAAAATTGCAGCCTTTTTTTTGCAATTAGATGTATCTGTTTCTCTGCCAGCAATATGGCACTGTTATTAGAAAAAGACACAATAATGTATAAAGCAGCCAGCAATATGCCTAGCACATTCCAGTGCTTAATGGATGCTAATCACCAAGTGGGCCCTGTCTTCCTATTTCTCTGTATTGTGCAATATTATTGTCTTTCCACTCATGGCCATCTTCACTTATTTTTTTTTTAACAGGTGCAAACAGTATAATCATTTTACCTTACCAAATCTATAAAGAGCATCTAGAGAGGATGAGTTATCAAGAAGCAAAGCACACCACAAAACAAAATCTATAAAGAAGCAAGAAAAGGTAGAATGAAATATTTAAGATTCAAAAAAGAAATACCACAAAGTCTTCCAAAAATCTCCACAGCATTCGTTAATATGGCCACTAATGGCTATGCTATTAGTGGCTTGGAAAGAATTCATGCCTGTTGTAATGACATTTCTTGACAGAGGAAATCAGGCATAGCCATTGACAAGGATTTCCATCTTGACACAACTCTAGCCAGACCTTTTGAAGCCCTTCATTGACCTGACTTGAATAAAATACCACCTAGTCTGCAACAGGAAAGTTGTACTGTTAGCTCTACCTACAGCTAATCATAGTCCCTGCAGGAGAGAGCCCCCGGATGTCAAAATCATCCCTTGTGAAGAGCACTACCTACAATTTCTGTGGCACACTGAGAGTCCAATTTGAAAAGCACTATTAACAAACCCAGGTGGGTTTTACATGGACTTCCTTTCCAGTGTTGGTCATATTTTAACTCTGTGGCTCCTTGAAGCTTCCTTCCTTTTCTCCCATTCCTACATTGCCCTCTAAAATCCCTAGTCAGTTCTGTCTTTTGAGTTGAGTTGAGTCTATTTCATCTAGAACTCTAACTCACAGAAATACTGTATGGTACTGATAACAATCTGTCCTTAGAACATTCACTGCTTTCTGGCCTTGTTTACCTTTGAAGACTTACATAAACTGAATAAAATTGTGAAATATCTGTGTTACTTTTCACAAATGTAAATAGTACCTATATTTCTTCAGTGCAGTAAAGTCATCTCAAGGGGCTGGAGAGATGGATCAATGGTTAAGGCACTTGCCTAAAAAGCCTAAGGACCCGGATACCCATGTAAGTAAGACAAATGCACAAGGTGGCACATGTGTTTGGAGTTTGTTTACAGTGGCTAAAGACCCTGGCGTGCCCATTCTCTCCTCTCTCTGCCTCTCTCTTCTTCTCTCCTTCTCTCTCTCTTCTTTCTCTGGCTTAAATAAATGCATAATAAATAAATTAATTAATAAATAAAGTAATTAATTAAATATTCAAAAGGAAACATCCCAAACTTCTACTGGCAGCAGGAAAAACAAAGATGGGACATAATGAGATAAATAAATTTGGAGGTTTTCCTATCACAGGTAGCCATCCTGAGAAAATGTAAACTCTAACTTTTCCTGAAATCATCTATGTTCCTGACTTCTTAGAATCTATACATCTGTGTTCTCATATCATTTTATTTGCTTTTAGAGATTTTCCATTTTCTTTTGGCATGTGTATGTATGCACATGTTTGTATGTACATTGTCACATGTGTTTGTAGATACTCATATATATGTGTGCACAATCATGTTGAGGCCAGATGTTCAAAATGGATGTCCTCTATACCTGACAATTTTGGTGGGTGCTATAGATTCAAACTCAGATCTCATGCCGGCACAGTTAGAACTTTATCCTCTAAGCCATTTTCCTAGCATGTGTTTTGTTAATTTCACTTTAATCCATCAAAAAAGCTTGAGAATCCACAAGTATTCTGACTATGGAAAGTGTGAAATTTTCAAGGAAAATACCTCTTATAAGGTATTATATATGGCCATGGTATCAAAGGGTGTATGAACCACCAATCTTAGGCCTGCACCATGGGTGGTCTCATATTTCTGTGGCAAATTCTCTACTAAATATTTTTTTTGTCCTATCTAGCCATTTCTTCCAGATGGACCAGAATCATTACAAGTACAATATCCATATCTCATCTAGTGCCTGCCTCTTGCAACAAAGTGTTGTCTTAGTCTTCCTTTAGTCTATGGCAATCCTGAGTCAGAACATTTTTGTTCCAAATGTGACCCTTACCCTTTTTATCCATCATAGTTAATTAATCACAAACTCTTGTTCTTTCCTCAGAAATATCTCTAAGGTGGAAGGAGAGGAAGAAAAAAAAATTGACAAAGAAAAGAAAAATAACTCTATTTGGCCAAGACTTGAGCTCATTTAAAACTACTGTTTATAGTCTGTTTTGTGATAGTACCCAACCCCTGTCATGGCACACACAGTGTTTAAAATATGATGATAGCAAAGAAGTAAACTGGGTTCCCATGCTCTGTGCCTTAATTACCTGACAAGACAACGTGGCTCCATTCCTCCTGCCTGCCCTGCAATCCTTTCTATTTCTCCCACTTGTGGATTTCTTATCAGACAGGATGAAGAATGATAGTTGGTCTAACCCACAACCCAGCACCAAAGCAACTCCACTGTTAATTCTGGCTTCGAGATGGCACTTTCTTTCTGATTCTTCATATTACAGTCATCACTTTAGCTATTAGGCACATAAGACCAAAGAAGATCTTAAAAGTGCTATCTGGAACCTCCTAAATTACTGAAGCTCACACATCTTCACCAGATAGAGTCATAACAGTGTGCCCACATACAAGGAAACTGGGAAATGGCATCTTCCTATGTGACTGTGGGGAGAGGGGCCACCTGGTGAGACTTCTGTTGCATATACCAGCACCAAAACTGCTCTGGCACAACAGCCATACTGACCCTTCTCAGCCTGCAGAGATGTTCCACATGGCCATTATCACACCTGTCTAGAGCCTGAACATGCATTTATTCCTGTCCCTAGCCACACTTCTTCAAGTTATCCACAAGCTTTCCATTCTCAGATGCAGAATCCTGCTGATGTTTTGATGTTTTAGCTTATTCTATGGGGTAGGACTCCTAAAATACTATACAGGCTGAACTCCTTTCCTTAATGCTAGAAGAACTCCCTGCATAATCAAAATAGTCCATCTTTCTTTACACACACACACACATACACACACACACACACACACACACACACACACACACACACACACACTTTACCAGGGTTGCATGATAGGTAATATTTTATATTAAAAATGAATGCAATTTATAAGTGAATCTATATTTTCTCTTGTTACCCACAGCAAATAATTGAATAAATGTAAAGTAAACCAACATGTTACACATGCTAATGATGGTATCAAAATATTAATTTATTGCAATCAGTACCAGAGAAAGAAGGTTTAAGCAAATGAAGTTACTGACCCACAGTTATTCATACATGGAGATGAACAATTAATCTTACTTTTTGAAATTGTTTCTACTTTCCACAAATTATGGACCATAGAGAATCTCAATGAGCATTTAAGTTTTTATTAGCTTCAGAACAACGCAGTTTATAAATACACAACTTTGAAGAAGAGTTGATTTGATTTTTCTGATTTTGATCTCTATAATGCTCAGCAGTTGTGAGGCATAAAAAAGTAACAGATGGAAAAATTAAAGAAGAAATGGGTGGATGTAACACATAATTCTCTTTTCTATAATAAAACAGTGTTAAAAGAATGGCCCATTTAGTTTTACTGTTCTCACTGAGGATCTTAACAAGAATCATAGCTGCTAACATTTCTTAAGAACTGATAATACATTAGCCTATATTGAAAACAAATTTTCATTTTTCTATAGTTTTGAATCCACCAAAAGGACAGAATTTTATACACATATATTTCCCAGAGACATAAAGACATTTATCAGGTGACCATTTTTATTATTTATGTGTGCACGTGTGTGTGTGTGTGTGTGTGTGTGTGTGTGTGTGTGTCACCATGCCACTGCAAACAGTAGGTCAAACACTTGAGCCATTTTTTGGTCTGGATCTCTTTGTGTGGCTAACTGGGGAATTGAATTAGGGCTGGCAGGCTTTGCAAACAAGCACCTTTAGCTAAGCCATCTCTTCCTCTGCCCCATTTGTTTTTGTTTGCTTGTTGTTACTTGGTTTTGTTTTGTTTATTAGGCAGTGTATCATTCTAGGCCAGACTGAACTCAAACTCATTCTGTAGGCAAAGGCTGGAACTCTAGGCTATCCTCCTACCTCAGCCTCTTGAGAGTGATGAAATCAATTGCATGAGCCACCACACCCAGCTAGATAATTACTGTTTTTGTTCCAAAAATTCACACAAAAACTTTAAAATGTTTGCATTAATAAGTAGATTTCCATTAGAAATTTTCTAATTTTCCTAAGTTAATTGCTGTCAAAGAACATACAAAATTCAAATAAGGCTTCTTTTACTAAAATTAATTTTGTTACTTATGAACTAAACTTCCAGATATTTAAGCTAAAAGATTGAAACACAATTAGTAACCAATTCTTGTCTTTATCTTACTTTGCTCTCCATCCAGGCTTCCTTAATTTTTATTCCTTATTCTTGAAAATATCTCATAATATTACTATCTTAATTTATGTGCTTTCATTAATAGCCTATTCACTTTCACTTGGTTAACAAAAGTTAGCAAAGCTTTTACCATCACCCTTAAGTATACTTATAAAAATTTATCACCAGCTTAGTTGAACACTTTTCATTGTATGCTGTCTATATAAAGTACAAATCTTACTAATTAGCTCTTCTAAAATCTACTTCATATCATACTTTCTGACTTATCTCCAACACATTCTCAAATATGAATTATATGGTCTCAAAAGTAGTTCAGAATTTCTGAGCCTCTCTCTTCCTTTGCTCTTTATATGCTCCAGCATCCACAAGTGAAAATGTCTGGCATGATTCCAACTCTTAAAATCTGTGAGGAGAATTTTCCATCCTTGGCATGACCCTCAACATCTTTAGTTTGTGATTTTCTGCAAAGCTGTTCTGGCAGTGCATTGCTCTTAAAGTCTTCCCTCAACAGTCAGACATCAGTTTGTTTCCCTTATCTCCTGATATCTACCTGCAGTTTACTTATGGATTTGCAACTTCTTATAGATAACCTTCAAAGAAGATGGCAGATACACTGCCTGGAAGACTTCCTCAAAAACTATCTTCTTTAATATAGGGAGTCACTATTCCTGACATATAATGAGGCCAGATCACTGAGCATTTTAATGTAATTATAATATCTAATCCAACTAATCTATTCAAAAATGTATGAAACAATTAAAAATAAACTATTTAATAGATGACATTAACAAAACCAAATAATAACAATATATCTTTTAAAAACATGTATTAAGGATGTGTTATTATATAAAGAACATTTGAGAAAGCAAATTAGCTACTGTTAGTTTTAGACATTAAATCCTAATGACTGAAAACTTAAACTTATTGTGGCATCTGTCCACTCTTCACAGATGTGCTTTCCTAAATTCCTAAGAAAGCCACAGAACATTTAAATTTAGGAACAATGTTCAATCATATTTAAAACCTAGAGGCATATTAGTCTAATGATAAGGCAAATGTAGTAATTTTGATAAATTCTAATTGGTAAGTCACCAAAAGAATCAGCATTCAATTCTATGAGGATTTTAGAAAGAAACACTACATTTTCCCACCTGCACTCCCTTGATTAAGAAACACCAGCGCTATGGCAAAGTGAAAAATTATACACAGAACTGAATATTTACAGGTATTCTTAAAAGCACTGTTCAAATTGTAAAAGTATCTCTTTTTCTCCATGTAGACAGATTTCACTTAGGAGGAAGAATGGTATGGAGATAGGATTGTTGAGAAGGAATATCTGAAGTAGAAGATCTTCTCAGAATGAAAGTGGGAGTAAGCAAAATGGTGCTTGATCATATTGCCTCAGAAGTTTGATGCATTCTATTTTTCAGACATTAGGGACTAAAAACTGAAGATTTCTGGGTTGGAGAGAAGGCTTAACAGTTAAGGTGCTTGCCTGAAAAGCCTAAGGACCCATGTTAGACTCTCCAGATCTTAAGTAAGCCAGACACACAAAGGTGAGGCAAGCACAAGTTGGTACCTTCACATTAGGTGGCGAAAGCATCTGGCGTTTAATTGCAGTGTCTGAGACCCTGCCCTGCCAATGTCCTCTCTGTCTCTCTCTTTTGCTCTCTCTAAAATTTTTTTTAAAGACACACTTAAAAAAAAAAAAGATGAAGACACCTCATTTTTCTTTTTTCTTTTTTTTTGTTTTGTTTTTTTGAGAGAGGGTCTCACTCTAGCCCAGGCTGACCTGGAATTCACTATGTAGTCTCAGGGTGGCCTCGAACTCATGGCGATCCTCCTACCTCTGTCTCCCAAGTGCTGGGATTAAAGGCATGTGCCACCATGCCCGGCTCACACATCATTTTTCTAAAAGTGGTAGTTTCCAGCATCATGGTTATTTTCTGTATATTTCAGAAGAAAATTTGGCTTCAGCCAAGAAAATTGATAACAAAATGAATCAAACAGCACATTTCTGAAGAAATCAACAATCTATACATAAGTTTTTGTTCATAGTTGCCAATGAGAAAAACAACTGAGTGGGAAGAAAATGGATGAAAGCTAGTGAAAAAGAAGCAGGTCAGTTTCATTCTGAATGTTCTCCAAGAGCGAAAACAACTTGCTTCAGGCAACAGAATAAAACCTTTAAACATTTTGACACACAGTCTTAATTTTAATTTAAAAAGAGGTGGGGGGAATCCAAAATGCTTATTATGAAGAATTACTGAAAAGAGAAGGAGGGTTGGAATAAAGAACAATTAATGAAATGAAAGAACATGTGCCCATGGTAAATACCAAACACTGTTAGACAATGAACTCTTGACACATGGGTGACAGGTAAGCAAAATATGCAATGCAAGGATGAGTGATTACAATGCTCTTCAGAGCAAAAGATTAATTATACTTAAAGTGCTGGTTTGGAAAAGTTATCCTATACTAAGGCAAAGCTACCTGGAAGAAATAAAACCAAACAATTATCATATTAGTTAGAGAAAAATAGTAATATGGTCATGCCTCTTATTCATGGAGTATATATATCCCAAGACTCTAAGTGATAACTTTTGTTTTGTATGTACTTATATACTGCCATATTTATTATACCATAAAAAAGTAACCTAAACCTTTATTTTTGAAAATAAAAATATTCAATTAATAATGAAAATGAGTAAAAAGAAATGGAGCATTTTTTTTAAAAGTACAATTAATAAAAGTTATCTGAATCTTTTTACTCTTCTTCAAGTCATATCTTCATCCAATGACTCAAAGGTCTGGTAATGTTGCTCAGTGATAAAGAACTTACCTCCTTCTCAATATCACAAATGAACTAAACAAGTAGATAAAGATCAAAGCTTGCTAAATCAACAGTGTTTTCTTTTTTAAAAAAACTCCTGAATATTAGCAAAATTCATATGCAAATAGCATGATCTACCAAGAACATGGACTTTTTCCCAGTAATCTGTTACTGTACATGAACAATGGTTAAAAAACAAACAAACAAACATGTTTTATGTTCCTGGAAATGACAGCTGCAAAGAAATGGAGGACTTTCACAATCTCTGGATGAGACCCACCAGTGCGGGGATTCAGGTAAGAGTCTCTATCCTCCCTCATGGTTTCCCAAGCCAGGTCTGTCACCTTAATGCTTACATGCTGCTATAAACCCCAGAACCTGTCACTTTATTTGACAGTCTCCTCTTCATTAATGCCTTTCCCTACAGGGTGCATGAACCCAGCATTTCTGGGGATACATAGTACATTCACCTTCCTGGTTTTGGTGCTATGCCTCTTATGGCACCACACATCACCACTGGATCTTCACTTCTCCATGGAGGGTTCTGTTTACTCCTGATTGCCATTGTGGGAGCTGAAGCTTAGCCAAGCCCCAATTCCATGGTAGACCCTAATGTCACCAGCATAGAAAAAAAAAATTGACTTTGTGGTGTACAAAGAGAAAGAACATGGCTTAATAGACCTTTCTGTTCATCTATTCATTTGTTTGGGCTGAGATAAATCAAGAACTTCATGCCCACTATTGAGTGGATATCTGGGTTGATAACATTGGTACCTCTACTGAAATGTTTGACTCAAGCTAAATTTTTTAACAGAAGCTACAAAGTTTCTATGGTGTGTCTGGAGGTTTACATGTCTGTAAATCAGGAAGGCTTTTGTGTCTCAGTGTGTGTGTGCACAAAATTTGCTTCTCTCTGGATGACGTTAGCATGATAGGCTCTAAACTCCTTTCAAAAATATGTACCTTTAGGCTTTCAGGTAAATAAATGGTTATATAAATTGAATATCACTTAATAAATACTCCAGAAAGTGAAAGGGCTAAATTTCTAGTATTTTCATAGTATTAAGAAAATACTTGGGGCTGAAGAGATTGTGCACTGGTTAAATTCACTGTGTGTAAAGTCTGTTAGGTCAGGTTCAATTCTCTAGCACTCATATAAAGCCAGATGTAAAACTTGCAACCACAAGAGACCCTGGCATGTCCCTACACACACACACACACACACACATAAAAAATAGTTAAACATAATATAGATAACATAGACAGAGATAATAAAAATACATAATTGCCCCATTGTCTTATTTTATTTCCAATTTTGTCTGATTTGACCTCATTTTTACCTTATCTGGCCTTCTTCTTCTGTATTTTAAGCATTTATCTCTCTGGGTCCTAAGAGTGCCGATCTGCATTCTGGGATCCTGCAAACCACTCTCTGACCATGAACAATTGGTAAATTCCCTAACTGGGCCAATGGCTGCCTGTGGTTAGAGGAATGCATTGTGTGTGGAAATTTGTATATTTTCCCAGAATCATGACCCAGATATAATCTTTTGGTCACAAATTCAGTGAAGTTGTGATTACTCCATTCTATTTCTGAATAAAAGTCTTTATCTAAAGAGATATTATGCAACAACTAGACTAAAATTAAAGGATTAGCTAAGGAAGAATGGAAAGAGACAGACAAGAGGAGCTGTTTTACTCACAGTTAAGAAAGGGCATCAGTTAATTTTCTTGCTGTTTGTATGAAATGTCTGATAAGCAGTGAGTCCAGTAAGGAAGCATTTGCTTTGGCTTGCACTTTGAAGGGATACAGTCCACCATGGTGGGCAATGTATGGCACCAGGGGTATACAGCAGGTGGTCACAGTGTATCTATAGTCAGGAAGAGAGACTTGTAAGGAAGTAAGGCTAGACTATAAACCCTCAAGGTTTACCCTCAGTTATTCACTTCCTCCAGCAAGGTTCCACTTTCTAAAGGCTCTACAAGTTTCAAAAACTGTACCCTGAGCTGGGAAACATGTATTCAAGCATGGCCTATGGAGTACCCTTAAATTCAAACCACAATAAGAACTACTTAATAAATATAAGGAATAGTAACTGGAATTTAAGTAGTCAAAATATAAATTAGAATAGTGAATATGGTGAATGTAATATATATGTATAATAGATTCTAATCTTGCAGTGTGGAATAATTAAATGTGAAAAGACAACATATACATGAAACAAATATTCATCTTCATGGCAAAGCAAATGACTGAATGACTAGTCACACATGTAAGAATATATTTTTATGATAATGATGTCTTTTAATCACAAAAAAATGGCAGAACAGCAATGCACATTTATTATTTTAAATGGCTCCGAGAAGCTTGATGAATGAGTTGGGCATCTTAAGTGAGAGAATGGACATATTTTCAGGAAAAATAATTCAGAAGATCACACTCTAAATCTGAAATTACCACCAGGAAAGACCCATGTGATTGGAATCTAGCTTAGAACATTGTTAGGTTTTGGCCTTACACCACAATGTGGTCATATAAATTCACACACATACACAAATGCCTACAGTTCCAGGTGAGACAGCACTCAGGCAATCCTCAGAACATCAGCACTTCATGTAATTCCTCTACTCAAGTATTCTGTGGTTTTTCACTCACTTAAAAGATGAATAAAACATCCCAGTCTGGCTTCATCAACTTCCATGAGACATGACTCTCCAATCCCCATGTTTCCCTATATCTTATATGAAGCCTTTCTAGTGCTTTAGCAGACCATCATTCTCACTGCCCAGCCCCTGTCCCTACCACTGATCCTCCAGTACCCATAGTCCCCACAGAGCCACTCTATTCCTGTTGTAATTTAGCTCTCAAATTGCTGTTCAAATATCCTACCCTTTTGGAAGTTTAAATTTAAAATAGTTCTATCCTTATACATCCTTCCTTTCTTCCTTTGTACTTAATTATGGAATTACCACATGGTGCAGTTATCATCTCATTGCTGGAAAAAATCTCTTGACTAGAAGCATTTTATGGGAGGAAAAGGTTTATTTCAGGCTTCCTGTTTCAAAGGGAAGTTTTATTGTGGGGGAATAGTCATGGTAGGGCAGAGGCTGGACATCACATCTTATCATGTCAGCTGGAGCTAACAACAAGAGTACCTGGATAGTGAACACCCAGGGAGACTGAACCAATATTTTTCAAGACCTTCCCAGTGACACACTTCCTTCAGCAAGGGTCCACTTCCTAAAGCCCTACCAACTGAGGATTGAATGTGAGGTTTAATCACAAACACATCAGGTTATTGAGGACATTACACATTCATACCACCACAACTCAAAAGTCTGTATTTCCTTAGGACAATGAAAATTCAAAGGTGTTCTTTATACTTACGTTTTTTTTTTAAATTTTTTGTTTATTTATTTGAGAGTGACCGACACAGAAAGAAAGACAGATAGAGGGAGAGAGAGAGAATGGGCACACCAGGGCTTCCAGCCTCTGCAAACGAACTCCAGATGCATGTGCCCCCTTGTGCATCTGGCTAACGTGGGACCTGGGGAAACGAGCCTCGAACCGGGGTCCTTAGGCTTCACAGGCAAGCGCTTAACCGCTAAGCCATCTCTCCAGCCCCTATACTTACGTTTTTGGGAGATTGTTATTTCCAAATATTTAAAGGCAAGTGTCAGTGGACCTATTGCTTTATGAAACAAACATTGAACTAAATATATTTATCCAATGGAGTAGAATACAATGGAATTTACATTCATCTCAAACAAATGTTTACATTTTATTTATAGAAAAATATAGTTTTTGAAGTAGCTTCACTTGGATACATATTCATCCTAGATTATTTAACAACCATGAAATTATTAAACTCAATAAGTTCATTTACTTCAGATTCAGCATCTTTATAATTGAAAGAGCTCTTAGCTTTGTTTGTAATAGTTGAATTATTCTTTGTTAACTATAATTAAAAATATTAGTTCACATACAGAGATGCAAGTATCATTCATTCTGGCATAATAAGATATAATTTAAGGGCTGGAAGGATTTCCTAGTGGTTAAGGCATTTACCTACAAAGCCAAAGGACCCAGATTTGAGTACCCAGGACCCATGTTAGCCAGATTCCCAAGAGGGTGCATGCATCTGGAGTTCATTTGCAGTGGCTGGAGGCCCTGGCATACCTCTCTCTCTCCCTCTTTCTCTGCTAAATAAATAAATGAATAAATATATTTTAAAATATAATTTAACCTGGGCATTGTAGTACACAACATCTGCCTTTAACCCAGCCCTCAGAAATAAGCATGAATAAATAATTTGTTTTTCAGTTTTTCAGTTGGGGATCAAATAAGAACCTTGCTGAATATAGGAGGCAAAAGCTTTACAGGTCTCTGTGTTTGTTTCAATTCTGGAATGCACTTGACAACAAGTATAGAGAGAAACAAGCTTTCACTTTTGCTCATGTCCCTATCATTTCTTCACAAAGCTTGAAATGGCCTCTTTAGTTAATCATTCCTACATTTTAAGTATCTATTGAATGTACATATTTCCCCACTGAGTTAGTAAATATTAAACCTCATACTTCTCAAAGAGGTTTTATTTTCTGACTGCATTAACTTGAAAGGCAGAAGATATTTATGGGCCTGTAAGAAACCTGATCAAAATACAATGTTTGTCTAGAAATGCCCAAGACTCACTCCTCACAAAAGAACTCTTCCACAACAAAACTTCCCCACTGTTGTGAGGAATATGGGATGCCCAGGAGAGTGGCCATCTCTCCTCTACTAATCACCTTTTGCTCAGGCTTCAGGATCTGCTGAAATGTCCAGAAGTTTTCTTTCTTCTAGAGTTTTCCTCTCTACCAATATTTTACCCTCTTTCTCTTAATTTTTTTCTTTCTCTTAAACATTTGACTCCCGTGTTGATCACGTTTCATGCTCAATGCTGCTTCAGGTCCAGCAACCACATTTACTATGAAATGTGAAACCTATCTCCTCTCTCTCACACTATACGGAAATTAACTTAAAGTGTATCCAAGATCTCAAGAAAGACCTGAAGATTTGAAACTACAGGAGTATAGGGAGACGCTTGAACATAGTGATTCTAATAGTTCAGGAAATACAGGTGTTTATAAATGGGAACATATCAAATAAATTAAATTTTATAAGACAGAAACAGAAGCAGTGTTTGGAAGAAAATCTTGTCACCTATTCAGCCTGCAAGGGATTAAGATCCAGAATGTTTACGAACTTCAAAGATTAAATACAAAAATATTCAAAATCAATGAGTGGACAGTTGATTAAAACAGACATGCTGAAAGATGAAAGTGTATAAATGACCAATAAATACATTAAAAAATTCAACAGCTCTGAAGAGGTGAGGGTAAGAGGATTGCTGACAGTTTGGGGAGAGCTGGGCTATATAGCAAGTGACAGTTCAGCCATCATTACAACTCAACCCCTCACAAGTCAAAAAAAAAAAAAAATTAAAAACACACAAAAAAGAAACCCAAACATGTATGTTGAGGTTCCATTTCACCCAAGCTGAAATGATTACCATCAAACCCAGCAACAACAAATACTGTGATGATGTGGGGGAAGAATCTTTAAGGAATGTTGGTGTGAATGCTAAGTGGAGCAGCCACAACCAGAATCAGTATGGAGGATCCTCAGAAATGTAAAAATATAATTATTGTATGATCCATCAATACCACTTCTATGTGTATTTCCAAAGAGATCAGATTTCCGGTTAAGATGGCGGTGTAGGTACCACGCCAAAGCAGCCTGGGGGGAAAAAAAACCAAAAAACCTCAGCAAAATACACACTTCTACTAAAAAGTGGGGTGTATAGGAAACTGAAGTGGCAGTAGAGAAGTAGGAGAGATCCAGAGCATCCAGAACCCGCACAGGCCAGCAAAAGCGGCCCTGGCAGCTGCACCAACCACGGTGGAGGTGGGGCACACCAGAAAGCCACCAGACTCGGCTCCAGCTGCAGGAAAAGCCAGGTGCGGGAGCTTCCCCGCACACCGCGCTATCCACAACACAGGACATGTGAAGGGAGAGCGGCAGTGAGCAGGGGAGGAGCAGACTGCGAGGTAAAAGAACACGTGGAACAGTGAGAGAACCCGAGCAGCTGCGGCTCCCTCCCCACACCCACTGCCTGAGCCCAGCTTGGACAGAGCAGTGTCCCAGGACCCGGCCACGACAACTTGAGCCGACAGCGGGACCCAAACAGGAGCAGAGTTTGGAAGCAACATTGGCAGCTCCGGAACCGGTACCAGCAGACCCAGCAGCAGCAGACCCAGAAGTGTCAGCAGTGGCGGACCCAGGAGTGGCAACAACAGCAGACTCAGAAGCAGCAGCAGTTCCAGCAGTGGGGGTGCTGATATGCAGGGCCACAATTGCCAGGCTTGGTTTGCCCCACAGAAAAAGCCAGTGCCCAGCTCCAGAAATCAGAACAGCAGCCCGACGACCCAGGCAGCAACTTGACTGAGACCAAACTCATCCAAGGTAACTGGGATTGCACCAGGGAAGGGTCTCACTTGGTCACAAGCTGACTGGGATCCCTCAACAGACCAGAAAACTTAACCTCTGTGTTGATAGAGGATCTGGTTGTTAAAATAACTTCTCTGGCATACATATTTGGGGCTGTTTTTGACTGAATGGGTACAGTGTTTAGTTAACTTTTAGAATCTACTGGTGTTTTATTCCACTCACCTACTTGAATACTCCCATAGCAGGGAAACTCAACCCCTACGAGGACCTTTGTAGATACTCTCAGAGTCTTAAGAGCCACATCTAACAACTTAAGCTCCTACCTGAAAATATATAACATCAAATCAATTGATACAGCTAAGAATACCCAGCTAGCTAGAAAATCCAAGCATTAACTTAATCCAAGATGAAAAAATATATACATTATAACACAAGAAACACTAAAAAGCAAGACGATATAAATCCACCTAAAAATATTAATGCATCAGAAATGACCTCCAGTGAGAATGAGTTAGAGGAAATGCCTGAAAAAGATTTCAAAAGAATGATTATAAATATGTTCAAAGAAGTCAGAGAACAAATCAAAGGAGTCAAAGAGGAACTTAAAGAGGAAATCAAAGGAATCAAAGAAGATGCAGGACACCAATTTCATGAAATAAAGAAGGCAATACAAGACATAAATAAGGAAATAGAAATAATAAAGACAAACCAGTCAGAATTCCTAGCAATGAAGAACACAGTTAATGAAATAAAAAACTCTGTAGAAAATCTCACCAGTAGAATGGATGAAGGAGAGGACAGAATATCTAAGCTAGAAGACCAGGTGGCAGATCTAATAGAGGGCAACAAAGAGAAAGACAAACTTAAAGAAAAGTATGAGTGGCAACTTCAAGATATTCAGGACACTATGAAAAGATCAAATATTAGAATTCAGGGCATAGTAGAAGGAGAAGAATTCCAATCCAAAGGCACAGTAGGTGTCTTCAACAAAATTATACAAGAAAATTTCCCCCAAATTGGGAAAGAGGTGCCAATACAGATACAGGAAGCCTTTAGAACCCCAGCCAGACAAAACCTGGAAAGAACCTCTCCTCCCCATATTATAATCAAACTTCCAAACACACACACCAAAGAAAAAATACTGAAAGCAGTTAGAGATAAAAATCAAGTTACCTACAAAAGTAAGCCCATCAAGATTACAGCAGATTATTCAACACAAACTTTTAAAGCCAGAAGGGCTTGGGGTGATATATTCCAAGTTCTGAAAGATAACAACTGTTAACCAAGGTTACTTTATCCTGCAAAGTTATTGATTCAAATAGACTGAGAAATAAGAATATTCCATGACAAAAGCAGGTTAAAGGAGTCTTTGAAGACAAAACCAGCTCTACAGAAAATACTTGATAGAATCCTCCATGCTGAAGAAAAGGAAAAGCACACATACAAGGAACCTAGAAAAAACAAGCAATACTCAAATGCTAGTTAACAGAAGACAGCACAGGTAGAACCAGAAACACACACACACACACACACACACACACACACACACACACACACACAAATGGCAAACAAAAATACACACCTTTTAATAATATCTCTTAATATCAATGGCCTCAATGCCCCAATGAAAAGACATATATTCACAGACTGGGTAAAAAAGCAGGAACCTACAATTTGTTGTCTCCAAGAAACTCACCTTAGACATTACATTAGGGTGAAAGGATGGAAGACGGTGTTTCAAGCAAATGGGCCAAGAAAACAAGCAGGGGTTGCTATCCTAATATCGGACAGGGTAGACTTTAGTCCAACGTTAGTCAAGAAAGATAAGGAAAGTCACTTTATATTGATTAAGGGCACACTCCAACAGAAGGACATTACAATCCTAAACATATATGCACCTAACATGGGGGTCCCAAATTCGTCAAACAAACACTATTAGAACTAAGGTCACAGATAACACCAAACACAGTGGTGGTTGGTGACTTTAGCACCTCACTCTCATCAATTGAAAGGTCATCCCGGGAAAACATAAACAGAGAGGCATGTGGACTAAATGAGGTCATAGAAGGAATGGACTTAACAGATATATACAGGACATTTCATCCAAAGGCTGCAGAATATGCATTTCTTTCAGCAGCACATGGAACATTCTCTAAAATAGACCATATATTAGGACACAAAGCAAATCTTAGCAAATTCAGGAAAATTGAGATAATTCCTTGCATTCTATCTGACTACAATGGAATTAAACTACAAATCAGTAGCAAGAAAGGCTATAGAGCATACACAAAATTATGGAAACTAAACAATACACTACTAAATGATGAATGGGTCAATGAAGAAATCAAGAAGGAAAATAAAAACTTTATAGAGTCAAACAACATACCAAAATCTCTGGGACACAATGAAGGCAGTTCTAAGAGGTAAATTTATAGCCTTAAGTGCCTATATTAAGAAATTAGAAAGGTCGCAAGTAAATGACCTAATGCTTCGCCTTAAAGCCTTGGAAAAAAGAAGAACAAGGTAAACCAAAAATAGGTAGACAGGAAGAAATAACAAAGATTAGGGCAGAAATTAATGAAAAAGAAACAAAAAGAACAATCCAAAGAATTAATGAAACAAAGAGTTGGTTATTTGAAAGGATAAACAAGATTGATAAACCCTTAGCAAATCTGACCAAAAGAAAGAGAGAAGAGATACAAATTAATAAAATCAGAGATGAACAAGGGAACATCACAAGAGATGCCAGAGAAATTCAAAACTTCATAGGGACATACTAAAAAGCATATACTCCACAAATTATGAAAATCTGAAAGAAATGGATGATTTCCTTGATTCATATGACCGACCTATATTAAATCAAAATGAGATTAATCACTTAAGTAGACCTATAACAAACATGGAGATCCGAACAGTTATCAATAATCTCCCAACTAAAAAAAGCCCAGGCCCAGATGGATTCACTGCTGATTTTTACCAGACATTGAAGGAAGAGCTAACACCATTGCTTCTTAAGCTTTTCCAGGAAATAGAAAAAGAAGGAATTCTACCAAACTCCTTCTATGAGGCCAGCATCACCCTGATACCAAAACCAGGTAAAGATAGAACAAAAAAAGAAAATTACACACCAATCTCCCTCATGAACATAGATGCAAAAATTCTCAACAAAATATTGGCAAACAGATTACAAGAGTATATCAAAAAGATCATTCACCCTGACCAAGTAGGCTTTATCCCAGAGATGCAGGGATGGTTCAACATACGCAAATCTATAAATGTAATACATTACATAAATGGGTTGAAGGAAAAAATCACATGATCATCTCATTAGACGCAGAGTAAGCATTTGACAAAAGCCAACATCCCTTCATGATAAAAGTCCTACAGAGACTGGGAATAGAAGGAACATATCTCAATATAATAAAGGCTATTTATGACAAGCCTACAGCCAACATATTAATAAATGGGGAAAACCTGGAAGCTTTTCCACTAAAATCAGGAACAAGACAAGGGTGTCCACTGTCCCCACTTTTATTTAATATAGTTTTGGAAGTCTTAGCCATAGCAATAAGGTAAGAGACACACAAAAAAGGGATACAAATTGGAAAGGAAGAGATCAAGTTATCATTATTTGAAGATGACATGATTCTATACATAAAGGACCCTAAAGACTCTACTAGCAAACTGTAAGAGCTGATCAAAACCTACAGCAATGTAGCAGGATACAAAATAAATACACAGAAATCAGTAGCCTTCATATATGCTAACAACAAAAACACAGAGGATGAAATCAGAGAATCACTCCCGTTCACAACTGCATCAAAAAAAAAAAAAAAAGTACCTTGGAATAAAGCTAACCAAGGAAGTAAAGAATCTCTACAATGAGAAATTTAAAACACTCAAGCGAGAAATTGCAGAAGACACTAGAAAGTAGAGAAACATCCCCTGTTCCTGGATTGGAAGAATCAAATTTGTGAAAATGGCAATCTTACCTAAAGAAATCTACACATTTAATGCAATCCCTATCAAAATTCCAAAGGCTTTCTTCATGGAAATAGAAAATTCAATAGAAAAATTCATTTGGAATCACAAAAAAACTTGAGTATCTTAGATAATACTGAGTAACAAAAATGAGGCTGGTGGTATCACCATACATGATTTTAACCTATACTACAGAGCCATAGTAACAAAAACAGCATGGTACTGGCACAAAAACAGACATGTAGATCAGTGGAACAGAATAGAGGACCCAGATGTAAGCCCAAGTAGCTATAGCCACCTGATATTCGATAAAAATGCCAAAAATACTCATTGGAGAAGAGACAGCCTCTTCAGCAAATGGTGTTTTGAAAACTGGATATATATCTGCAGAAGGATGAAAATAGATTCTTCTCTCTCGCCATGCACAAGAATTAAGTCCAAATGGATTAAAGACCTTAACATCAAACCTGAAACTCTGAAACTGCTAGAGGAAAAAGTAGGGGAAACCGTTCAACATATTGGTCTTGGCAAAGAATTTCTGAATACAACCCCAATTGCTCAGGCAATAAAACCACAGATTAATCACTGGACCTCATGGTATTACAAAGATTTTGCACTGCAAAGGACACAGTGAAAAAAGCAAAGAGGCAACCTACAGATTGGGAAAAAATCTTCACCAGCTATATATCTGATAGAGGATTAATATCTAGGATATACAAAGAACTCAAAAAGTTAAATAATAAGGAATCAAACAAGCCAATCTAAAAATGGGCTATGGAGTTAAATAGAGAGTTCTCAAAGGAAGAAGTATGAATGGCATATAAGCATCTAAAAAAATGTTCTACGTCACTAGTCATCACGGAAATGCAGATTAAAACTACATTGACATTCCATCTCACTCCTGTCAGATTGGCCACCATCATGAAAACAAATGATCATAAATGTTGGCAGGGATGTGGAAAAAATGGAACCCTTCTGCACTGCTGGTGGGAATGCAATCTGGTCCAGCCATTGTGGTATACAGTGTGGAGGTCCTAAAACAGCTAAACATTGATCTACCATATGACCCAGCTATAGCACTCCTACGCATATATCCAAAGGACTCATCTCATTTCCTTAGAAGTACATGCTCATCCATGTTTATTGCTGCTCAATTTATAATAGCTGGGAAATGGAACCAGCCTAGATGTCCCTCAACAGATGAGTGGATAATGAAGATGTGGTACATTTATACAATGGAGTTCTACTCAGCGGTAAAGAAAAATGAAGTTATGAAATTTGCAGAAAAATGGATGGACCTTGAAAGTATTATACTAAATGAGGTAACCCAGGCCCAGAAAGCCAAGCGCCCCATGTTCTCTCTCATATGTGGATCCTAGCTACAGATGATTGGGCTTGTGTGTGAGAATGAAAATACTTAGTAGCAGAGGCCAGTAAGGTAAGAAGGAGACATAAATTGTAGAGAATGGAAGGGAGGAGGATACTTAATAGGTTGATATTGCATATATGTAATTACAATGATTGTAATGGGGAGGTAATATGATGGAGAATGGAATTTCAAATGGGAAAGTGTGTGGGTGAGGAGTGAGGGAATGACCATGGGATATATTTAGTAATCATGGAAAATGTTAATAAAAATTAAAAAAAAAAACCAAAGAGATCAAAGCAAGCTTGACACTTGTAAGTTACACAATGAGTTAAGGCAACCTGGACTGTCATTCAGAGGTGTCAGACACGATGCAGCACTCAGGAAACTCCAAATAAAGCAACAATATATCCCAAGAATTGTGAGTGCTAGATCCTAAAAATCAAATAAATAAATAAATAACATGCTTTTCAGGCCTCACCAGATTGGGTAGGCCATATATCTTTATTAAATCTACCAGTTTGAAATGCTTTCCTCACTTGGAAACACCCTTACAGACACACAACAATTTTTTTTTCTTTTTCTTATTTATTTTTATTTATTTATTTGAGAGCAACACACAGAGAAAGAGGCTGAAAGAGAGAATGGGCAGACCAGGGTTTCAAGCCACTGCAAAGGAACTCCAGATGCATGTACCCCTTGTGCATCTGACTAACGTGGGTCCTGGAAAATTGAGCCTGAACTGGGATCCTTAGGCTTCACAGGCAAGCGCTAAACTTCTAAGCCATCTCTCCAGCCCACACAACCAATTTTTATTAGTGAGATGTCACGTAACTACACATTATTATTAACAATTACACAATACAATTAACACATTAATTTCCTGGATCCTTTAGGTACATAATGTGTTCATTACAGTTTTCTGAGAAATAGTTCACATTTTTTATGAGTTTACTAGAGAGAAAGATTTAGCAAGATTTACCTGAAAAAATTGTTTACCCCTTTCTCATTTAGTGTAAAATCATGTTTCTCTCTGACTTGAGATAGTCTTAGGAAGGAGATTTTTTTTGTCTGCAATTAGAACAGACCTAGAGGACATTTAGTTCAGACTCTCAGACTGTGTGTGAGTCTCCTGCCTCAACTTCCTCAAGACTTACTATTTTTCATAATGTTATGTGTCAAATCCAGGGCCTTTCACGTGATAGGCAAGAACTATCCCATCAAGCTATATTCCCAGTCCCCAACAAAATTATTTTCAACAGTAAGCAGATAATGATTTAAAAAATATTGACCAAAGAAGAAAGATAGTTGGTAAAAACTTTTATTGAACTTTACATAGGGAATTTAATAAAAAAAAGTTAAGCATAAAAATTAAAATGTTTGATTCATTTTTTTTGCTTAAGTAATTATAGAAACTAAAACATATATATGAATCAACCTATTTCACTTATTAATAAAACTACAACCTCAGTTTTTGAATCTTAAATTTGCAAAGCTGTAATGATTAACAAAAGTGTAGTGATGCAAAACTGAAGCCCTGGTGCACCAATTCTCTCCTTCTTCTCTGTCTTTATATCTCTTTTTCTCTCTAATTTAAAAATAAACAACTCATGATAAATTCCAGAAATCAAATTTTGTCCATGCTGTGCTTTAATGTTTATTCTGAAAGTATTCAAGTGTCCAAAAGTTTAAAGTGAAATAAAAATTCAAAGTGTCATATGGAATGCAAAACTTGAAGTAATTCAACTTCCTTTTTTAATTTTTTAAATATTATGCTATCATTATTTATATAAAATTAATGTAATATCCCTTGGAGGTACAAATTGTGATGTATGTAATATACAATGACACACAGCCTTATAATATTATTCCCAAAGAAAGCATATATAGTTGAGTCTAGAATTTTCACAATAATAATGGAGCCAAAGTTTTTTTCAAAAAATTATATATATATGTATATATATGTATATATATATATATATATACACATACACATGTGCATATATATTTAAATATATATATTTCATATTCAGCAAGTAAGGTAAGGATTTCTAAGAAATAGATGGATTTCTAGAAGCATCTGACCTAACAAAATTCAACCAAGATGAGATTATTAATTTCAGAAGCTCTATAACAAGCAATGAGATCTAAGCAGTAATTTCACAAATTCCTACTAGGCTCTGGAGTGATGGCTGAGTAGTTAAGACTTTGCCTGCAAAGCCAAGTTACCTGATTTGATTCCCTAGCACCTACATAAAGTCAGATGCACAAAGTGGTGCAGGTATCTGGAGTTTGTTTGCAGTGTCTGAAGACCCTGGCATACCCATTCTCTCTCTCTCTTCTCTCTATCTCTCCCAGCTTGCAAATAAATAATTGCCACAAACTAATGAAATAATCACTCATAGATATTGTATTCATCTTATCCTAAACTGAGTTGAAGTTTTAGGAGAAAGCATTCTAGAATGTAGACGTGAAGGCCTTCTATTTGAACAATTTAGGTACAATTAAGATGTCTAGTTGTTATAGGGTTTTGTCTCCCAGGCATCCTGCTAAGAAGGCACAGGGGAGACATTCCTAACAGAAATTAATCTGGACTGAGAAGCAGTGAGCCCTGCTGGAGGCCTGGGGCTGGCTGTTTTTCATACCTCATGGTGCTGGAAGACTGGGGCAGGTTGTTTCACATAGTACAGTACTTCATTAAGAGGAAAACTTATTCTGTATAATCTGGCTATCACCAGTAGTATTTTAAGGGTAGTTTAGTGGATTTCCTGGGATACTAAAAATAGTTTTTTGGCAAAGGTAACCTAATTTTAGTACCATGTTTAATTTTTTTAATAAGACTCTAATTTTTGAGAAATGTTCTTTCTGCTGCTCATTACCAGCAATTACACAAATTCTGCATGTGAAAATTACTAACTTTAAAAATATTGTAAATATTTGCTGTAAATGTATACAAGTGTTTTCCTGTATCATAGCTTACATACTTCCCTACTGAATGTGAAATTCATGTGCAAATCAGTAAGACATGTTGCTTTTTAGCAGAGTTTTATGTTCTACTATGAAAACATAAGAGGAAGCCTTTTTAATATAAACTTTTTATAATTATCCCCTGTTCCCCTTCCAGCATGTGTGATTATGAGTATGAAAGTAGGATATACTAGTGTTCAATGATAAGTCACATGTTCAGCTCCTTTCTCTCCAATGATGCCACCACTTATAGTCATTTTCCCTCTAGGCACTCTTCTTCCCATTTATGAGTATGCCTGTTCACTTCCCATGGGTGTGTGTGCTGCAAAGAAACTCTATTTTATGCATGAGATGGGTTTCCTTTCAGAATAAATTACAACACCCAAGCAGAGTCATTATATCACACCACCAAAATAAGCCCAAAGTAAGAGCATTTCTAAAAGGCCACAGTGATGAATGTTGCTCTATTTAGGACAATGCCTTTCCCAGATTTTTGTTTGTTGATTGGTTGGTTAGCTGGTTGGTTGTTTTCTAAAGGTTGCAGTTTAGTTTGACTCCCATTGGGAACGTATCTTGTTGCCTATGGCTTTGCAATCATGAGAAGATGAAGGGAACCAGAGGATAATGGACTAAGCCTTTGGTGGGTGACATTTCTGATTTCTACTCTTCTCCAAGTATATATGGATTCCACACTTTAAAGAGTCTGTCCTCATGGGAATTTGGGTTTTGTAAGAAAGATAAAATTCTTCACTTTGAAGCACAGTCTCAATTAATATTTATAGATTATTTCCTAGATCACACTTCCTGCATGAATATGTCTGTTCCTTTTGTTTGCCTCCAAAATTATTGATTCCAAAAAGATCAACACATTACTTAAAGTTTCTGTTTAGCCTGTGTACAGCTATATTACCTGGAAAAAAACAAAGAATGTGAAAAACAGATTTTATTTTAAAGTTTCTAAAACATAACTATCTTAAAGCCTTAGAATTATGAAAATTAAAAGTCATTTTAAAGACTTATTGTGCATCATTTTTAATATTCAAGAACATAATCAAATGAATTAGATTTTATTAAACAAAATATACGTTATAAATTACTGTAAAATTTGTAGTGAAGTTAAACAAAAATAACATGGAAAGTCTCTTAAAGAATCCTCCAGTTCCAGGCCACTGCTTCTTCCTCAGACAATGATTAGTGCAGAGTGGACGGGCCTTGTTTCTTTATATTCCTGGGTTTTTATGACCTGTTCAGATATAGTGTATATTCCTCCAGAATATAGATATGAAAAATACATTAAGTCCATAACACAAAACCACTGAAGTTATTTTATGATGTTGAAAGGAACTATACTACCAAAATTACCCTGTATACACACCAAAGTTTTTTCATTTATATATACAGAGGATCAACAAGCAACATGCCCTTGTCTGAAATAGCATTCTTTCTTGGTGAAAATATGGCAGATTGGACAGAGACTGTTTTATTTTACTTTATAATTTCCAATTAAGAAATTATATATTGTATTCATGCATTTTGTCACTAAATACTTATGAAATAAAAATGGTGAAATTATTGTACAGAATCCTGACTATAATTAAGAAGAACTCAAGGTATATTCTAAAATTGATAAAAGATTAGATTTACTTATGTCTTTGTCACAAAGTTGCAAATATGCAAGTTAATAGTTTTGTTATAATTTTGACTTAATGATTAAATTCAGTAAACAGATATCAAATATCATTCTCTCCAAACCCAAAATACATGTTACTACCATAATTCTGATAAAAATATAAAGCAGAAATGAAAAGAAACATCCAAATGTCATGCAATAGAAAAACATTACTTACAACTATTTTTTCAGGGCTTTCTTTATTGCCAAAACTAATCTTTCCATATTTCAGAGCAATTATCTATTAAAAGCTATAGACTTTTACAGATAGCCTAAATATATTAGCCATTTATATTTATTATTTAAGAATTTTATCTATGAAGTATATAAAATTAGGCAGTTATTGGTTATTCTGAAACATTTGTTTCAACAATTGTGACATGTCAGCAGAGCTGTCAGAAATTGTTTTTCTCTTAACAGTTTCAGTACTGCTGTGTGGGAATTCATCCTGACAGGTGAAGGCAATGCCATGACCAGAAGTGACCTTAGGATTATCTTTTTGTCAAGTCTGTATTCTTTGCCCTATAAATTCACAGTAATTGCTGGTCTTCCAGAAATTTCACTCTCAGGGCCTCATACTTTCTGGATAATTAAAAGAATTTCTAGAGTATTCTCTATGTACCATGTCCTCTAAGCAAGTACAATGTTTAATTATACTGATTTCACTCATATTACATGTATCCATTTCAACTGTTACAAAGCATATTTGTACTGTAATCTGCAGTTAGTTGTAAATTTTGTATATATGTCTATCTAAATTTGTCCCTTACATGTATCATTCTTCCTCGCTGAGATTATTAGGATATGAGGGAAGAAAGCTGGGCTGGGGCTAAGGAGAAATAATTTCTTGTTCTTATTACTCCATCTTAAAACTTACAGAGATGAACTATGGGTTCCTATAATTTCTCACCCTGTTTAATAATGCACAATTCTAATTAAATTCAAGCATCCTCTCTGAATTCTAAAGGAGCTAACTATGAAATTTTCTCATATTTTTCACTTTTAATCTCTATTCAACTAAACTTCTATATTTTTATATGCTTTTTTTTCTCTTTTCCAAGATGCATATAGAAAAATAATTAGTTTGCAAAGAGCTATAAATAGTATTTGGATTCATAAATATGTTTATTTTTAATTATATATAACTATAAGGTTATAAGTTTTATCTTACATCATAGAATTCATATTATTATTGTAGTGTTTCTTCTTTTCTCTTTCCTATACAGACTTAATTTTGATTTGCAACAGTGTCATGTTGGCAGTTGCTATGAGGATTTTCTGTTGCTGAGGACATTGACCTAAATTCAACAAATGGATGGAAAACTAATACAAATATTGTTTGGAGTTTCTTTATGCTCATGAATCAGGGTATGTTCAAAGTCAATTTATTTTCTAACTTCATCAAACCAAAGCTACCCAAGCAACATTTACTGAAAATATCCTAGTAAGTAGATATTAAAATTTCTCAAATACACATTTATACCAGTACAAATTTATAGAGTGAACTATTTGCCAAATGTCCCTCAATTATGTGGAAGAAAAACAGCAAAATTGTTGACAGGGTATCTAGACATTTACATTATATCAAAACAGATAAATTAATTATGTTCTGGCCATGTGATTAGAGCTAAGATTTTTGTTTTGAAAGTTGTTAGAGACCCTGTAGGTTCAAGAAACACATGCTCATGAATATCATTTGCTTTCAACTATTTCTTTCTATCAGTAATGAAGAACCTAAGAGGATTTAAACTTTATGAAATTAAAACTTGGAATCTAGAAGATTTGCTTCAATTCAATATTCTTTCCCATAATTATATGATTGTTCCTGATGTTCTGCAACAATAATGTATGAAATAATACCTTGGAAGAATTAGTGGCATTCTTCAGCATATACTAAATTAAAGAAGGATTGGAAAGGCTCTTACAACACACATAAGAATGTGAAGTTTGCTTCACTCCAAATTGTTACTATTTAGGCAATTATCTGAATTGCTCAAGTGTCAACCTTTTGATTCTAATATCAAATAGCTAAAACAAAGAAGGACACTGGAAGCTTTCAAATTTTATTTTTCATTTGCTTTTGTATGTTTAGTAAAGAGAAACAAATGTTAGCATAAGAGGAAATGTTGCCTTGTAATACTCTAGAATATTTGACTCATAATAACTTGCTGAAATAAACAACAAAAATGTATTGTATGTACTCAACATATAGTAAAAGAACCCAGAGAATGTTAATCAAGCATGCTCTTTATAATTTGCAAATGAAAATATCTATGTTATTGAATACAAGGGTCATCTTATTAATGATAAATTCAAGAAAATGAGAATAGTATTCTCTATAAAAATTTGAGTTGAACCATGAAAACTATGAAGGAAACAGAGTTTTAATATCTTTAAACTCATTTTAGAATGCGAAACATATTTATCAAATAAAGGGAGATCCTGAATAATGAGAGGGATTGAGACAAGTGATATTCTGTAATATTTTGGATTATGTAGATAGATGCATATGAGGAATTCCAGCCAGAAATGAGCTAAAAGTAGAACTGAAATGGTGTGAGGCTCCATGTTAGCAAGATGGAAATATATTATCTGCTTGCAAAATTTGAAACAATGAAGTTATCTACCTGCTTCAAAGTCAAAATCCAGTCTCAATGTCTTCTACACGTTTGGCATGTATCATTAGGCAAAAACAAACTTTCTTTCCTTTTGTCTGCCTGTGCCATATTTAATTCTATTTTAATTCTTATTATAAATTATCTCAGATTATATTTATTTATATGTTTTTATTTTTCTCTAGCCACAGTGCCAGCTGCCAGAAGGTAGGATCTGATTTGCACTTGCACAATGGCATGTGGCTGGACAGGATTATCCAACTGGATGAGGGTGTAAATGTGATCTGGCTTGGACAACTGTCACTCCATTTCCTTCCAGAGGTGATTAAGCTGATCTAGCAGCCTAAACCAGGATCCCTGCTGCTTCCCCAGAACCCTTTGTTGTGCATGCTTGAAGGAATAGGTGAACTTTTCAGAAAAATAAAAATAGATTTTAACTAAACATTGAAGTTGAGTGACCATGATGTCACAGCCTATAATTAATGTGAATATGGGACAGACAGGATGCATGTCTTGCAATGTATAAAGGATGTAGACATAACAAGGAGACTTTGAACAACCAGAAAACATGTAAAACAATGTTCATTTCCTGTGTGCCTGTGCATAGGCACCAAGGTATTTTATGCCAGACATTAAACATAGACAAGATATTTCTAGTATTTATGCAGACATCACTATGGGTTCGAAGTAAAGTGTCTCATGCCTTACTCAGGTGAATAATTAAAAGTCGGATGGTTTCACGATCTATAAGGAAGATTTCATATCACTCATTCACAGTCACTTAAATTGCATTGTAAGTACTGTGTGCCAAACTATAATGGCATTTTGCAATCCTCATAAAAGAACCAAGAAGGAGCAAATTGACACTTTAAATAGCTATTATATTTAAGATATGGTCCATGGATAATCTATATTAAAGTAGATTTAATAGCACTTATACAAATCACATAATTTATATTAAGAAATTGAATAGACATAATCCTTGAACTTTCTCTATAGTCATTTGTAGGCCATCTCCCTTTTCCAGATATTTATAGGCTGACAATAGTTCAAATTCTTAGGAAAGAATATCTCATATATCATAATCTTTGGGCAGAGACATAACACTTTTGATCCCTGATCATCCTGTGTGTTAACTGTCCACTACAAACTACTGTGTGTGGCTCTTGCAGTAGGTTATGAAAGCAGGGACATGCCCAGGGCTTCACCCAATTAGAAGTAGCAATGGAGGATTTTCCAGAGAAAAGTAAGGACTTGGCAGTAGCCAAGAAGGATCTGTCCAGTAAATATATTTTCTTATGCACATATTCAAATGTAGCCAAACTATAAATATGACAAGCTGGAAAGCCATCTTTGAATCTATAAAACACATGAAAATTTGAAAATGGCATACTCAATAGAATGTATGTAGAAAATATTACATCTCCATTAAAAAAAACTCTTCTTAATTGGCAGTATTTCAAAGTAGAATTTCTTTTTATCTGTTCCAAAGCACAAGTAAAACAATTGACACCTGGAGAGCTTGGCAAGTGTATCCACCCAGACAGGAATAGCTGGCATACCCTGGCTCACAGCTGGCACATCACCAAGCAGAGAGGCCTGGATATCTGTTTTCCTTTTTACCCAGGCCTGCCTTTGAATTTAACTGTGTTTAAATAAGGTCATTAGTGTTACAACTTTAGGAAGCTGTGGAGGTGTAGAATTCAGCCTTTGCTGAGGTCTTCTCCAAGAAACAAATGCGTTACACGGTGAAGAAAGACGTTTCTCAATTCAAAGTGGAACAGTCAGCTTACAAGGGAAAACTGATGTGGCAAGACCATGTAAAATAAAGACAAACCAACCATATAGAGGGTTCATATCCTCTCCATGCACCAGGAAGGTATAGCGGAAGCAGAACATTGCTGCCAGTACATAGAGATGCACATCAACTACAATCGCAGGTACACAAGGATCTGGAAGATGAGAAGCTGAAGTGACTATTGGACCATAGGAGTTCAGGGGGAGGGCAATACTGCTGATCTCCCTGCTGCCATGACCACAAACTCTTTAAGCTAATGACACTGGAGACAGGAATTGCTGCATAGGCCAGGCTACTGAGGAACTCTGAGTACTGGGGATGGCTTTTATCTCACCTGCACCTTCCCAATCTTGCTCAGGTGTGAAGTAGTCCCTGTCCTTTATCCTTGAAGGCATTTGGGAGAAGTACTTGTTAAAAAAAAAAATGAGAAAACACTCGCCATCTTGAACGGCACAGTGCTTTCCCTCCACTACTTTAAATTGTCGTATTTTATGTTTACTTGCTTCGTTTTAATTCTTATATTTTCTTTTATTCATTATTCTTTTCTAAGAAGTATCTATAAAAATCTGTCCAAACAACCTACCCTGGTGGAAGGGATCCGGATATAAAATGAAAGCATGTAGCAGGTTCTATTAATGAGCCATTTTGGGGGGGGGGGGGAATTCATTGTTACCAAGCAGAGGGACTCAAATTTGCCACAGGGAAAAAAAAAAAAAAAGAATGTTGAAAGGGGTGGAAACATTGGATCCATGACAGCCTTCATTTCAAAAAAGCTCATTTTTTTTTTTAAATTGAGTTTCTGCTTTGCTGAGTATTTATTTGTAAGATGAGGCTGGAGGTCAGACAGCAATAATCCACACTTGCAAGGAGAGAGAGAGTAAGAGAGAGAGCGACACACACAGAGAGAATGGGTGTGTCAGGACCTCTAGCCACTGCAAACTAACTTCAGATGCATGGGCCATTTTGTACATCTGGCTTTCAGTGGATTCTGGGGAATCAAACCTGGGTCATTAGGCATTTCAAGCAAGCACCTTTACCACAGCACCATCTCTGCAGCCCCAAACCTTTTTAATTTTTTGCAGCACAGACTGTCTGAATCTCATGTTTTGTCTGCTCTGGCTTCTTTCCCATAGCCAATGAACTAGTATGTATGACATAGATACTGTGACATTTTATGCCCAGATTATTTAGCATATGAACATATAAAACATCTCCAAACTCTACTGTGACTAGACCTCCACAGATTATTGTAGCACTCTAATTATCAAGCACTCTCTTAGGACAAGAAACTATTGATACATTTGTTTTATCATAAAACATACTTCCACTGAAGGGATTTGCATTATCCGTACTGGTCCATAAAGCAGGGTTCTCTTAAATGCTGGATGGGAATAGAAGTGTTGTGGGTCTCCTTGTCACTAGCTTCTTTCAGGATATAATGAGCTGTATCTTTAGGCAATTCATAGGAATCTGTATGTATTGGTACAAAAACAATAGCTTTATCATAGCTCTTCTTACATAGAGGACTTCTCTTGTCTTTCTACTTGTTAAAATGTGATCAATTACTTAAGATAAGTGTCAAATAGAAGCTTATCATAATGGCAGAACTTCAGACCCTACACCAATTCTACTCCAACAGAATCTGCATTCTCATATGCTCCATGGTTGTTTCTTAGAACATTATGAAAATGTAAGAAATACTGAGATATTTCAGTGACTTTGGGCATTTCAATTTGTCCTTGTTGGTTTCTATTCAAATACTTTGAATGTTCTTATTTAAATATATGCAAACTAAATTGAAATAAGCATATGAAAATTTATTTTGTGATAGCTTAATTTGTTTCTACTAATTTTTTCCTTAAGGTTTATTAGTTATTTATTTGCTTTTGACATAAGTTTCAGATTTTGGCAAACATATAGAAGCATTTGGGAAGCATATTTGTATATGATATTTAGAAGTTTCATTATGAGAAATGTATATGTTATATATTTTTGTTTATTATCTCCAAACATATTGTATGCTTATTATATCTAGATTCAAGTCCTTCCTCATTGAAGAAAGTGTTTGCATATCATTGCATATACAGTCATACATTACTGAATGAAGAAACATGTTCTGAGAAACGTGCCAGGAGATCCTGTGATTATATGAACACATACAATCCAGCAGGGTATCATGTCTTTTGGTGATGCAATCATACGGGGCAATTGTGGTATACATCGCCC
Source organism: Jaculus jaculus (assembly GCF_020740685.1). Classification (NCBI taxonomy): domain Eukaryota; kingdom Metazoa; phylum Chordata; class Mammalia; order Rodentia; family Dipodidae; genus Jaculus; species Jaculus jaculus. The sequence continues at coordinate 71,897,145 of NC_059113.1, read as the reverse complement.
ACCATTGGGCAAGACATCATGTGACAGATGACCTGACATTCTCTTTTTTTTTTTTTGTCTTCTGTAACTCTAGCAAGCAATGTGGACCTTGTCATTCTTATGTGAAAAATCTTGTTTCATCTCTCCAGTTTTTAAACTCTCTGGGCTGCTGGGGAATCCATTCAGTTCTTATTTCCACATGTACAGCTCTCTCTTTAATTATATTCCATGTGTTCTTTTTCACACTCTTTGTAAGGTTTTTCCTTTCTGGCTCTTGACTTATTTTACAGTTAGCCAACTCATTTTAGTTGTCTTTTTATCATGTTTTTATAAGCTACTTTGTATATACATGTACATATAGATGATTGTGTGTGTGTGTGTGTGTGTGTGTGTGTGTGTGTGTGTGTGTGTGGTGCACAATGGTTTCATTTTCTCCCAGGAATGGTATAAGTAAGTTATTTATTTTTTCTTCTTTACTTTTTCATATGGTGATCTATCATATTTTAAGTGTTATATATACAAAATTCTTCTGGATCATGTGTAATTGAACTAAATATCAGCCATTGAGGCCTCAACTTTTGCTAATCCTGCAGAGCTTCAGCTAAGCATGCTTCCCTCAGGAAACTTTTGAATCTGTTTCTTCTTAGCATTAATGGGTACCATGAACCTCAATCTGTTTCAATTTTGTTTCTAGGATTGGCTTTTCCCAAGGGCTAGGGGGGTGAAGCACTTTATGTGAAATATAGTGTCCTTGGTCCACCTTGGACTGGATCTATGCTGACACAATTTGAGGCATCATGACATGTGGTAGTAGTAATAATGACAATATGACAGTCTTTACCCACAGCAGATAAATATCATTCTATTTCTCTTTGGTGGATATTTCCTAGCTTCCTTGTATTATTTATTAATTTCCTGATGGTTTCTTCCCTCTTAACAACTTTCACAGTGTTAAACCATAGTATCTAGTATGCAAGTGAACATTACTTCCAAGTACCAGTTTAATGCTTCTTGTCTTTCTCACTAATCAAATAATCACTGGACCTCTACAAAGTGCCTTGTCTATCTCATTCCAGAACATCATTTACCTTGTAATTTTGAGCTCATGGCATTCTTATAAAACATAAGAATCTTACATTGTTATTTAAAAGAGGGAAAATCTTATGTACATCTGAAATTAACTACTCACTTTTATAATTAAAATGGAATTAGAACAGAAATTTGTTTTCAAAATCATAGGAAGGAATAACTAACTGTGACTCTCAAAATCCTATATTTTGTATTTAAGAGTGGTTTCTTATATTAATCAGAAATTCTCTTGGTAGATGACTTGGGATATTAACAATAGTATTCTTAGAAAATAATTATTTTTACTGTGAAATATTTTATGGATAGCATTTACCATCACACAGCCTATTAAGACAGTTCAAGCAACTTTAAAGTATAATGTTCTTAGGACATATACTTGTTTATACTTTTTCCATTCCCCCAGGAATGCATGTTTTAGACAATTAGGGTATGAGTCCTTATGTACAATGAAACCTTATTAAGAGGTATGTGATGTACTTATGTAAATAGTTACATTACCTTTGTGAACAGTTTCTGTTTTGGTTTCTCCCCCAAATTGCTAGTCCAAGGTTTGTTTACCAGCAGGAGGCCCTCAGGAAAGATACCTGGATCATAAGGGTATTTGCTGCATCAGAGGGTTAAATAATCCTTTGATGAATTCATACAGAGTGGACTATTAAGAGTGAGGCCTGATTTGAAAAAGGTCACCAGAGGAAAAGCATATCATTTCATGCCCTCATCCTCTTCTCTTTTCCCTTCCTCTTTCCTTCCTTCATCCTTCCCTTACCCACACATCCTCTCCTCTCCTTCTCTTCATCATGTTCTACACTCCCTTTCCCCTCTCTTGAATCTCTCAATCTCTGAGCCTTTCATCTCTTTCATTTATTTGCTTGCATTCTCTTTCTCAGTCTCTAGTTCTCCCCCTATTCCCTCTTATTCGTAGCCACCATGAACTTCTGGATGTGTTATTCTGCTCACTGTGGCCCAGTAAGAACTGATGGAAGGGGACATGGAAAAAAACCTCTGCAACTGTGTACCATAATAAGCTCTTCTAAATTATTCTGTCAGGTATCTTACCACAGCAATGGAAGCTAGTAAACATGTTTCATATATCCAGATTCAGCCTAAACTACCAAAATTATTTTAGAATGATTGCTTCTTCCTTGCACATGGGTAAACATCTTTTCTGCCATTAGTTCCTAAACAATAGTGTATAACAGCATAGGGTACAACTATAGAGTATAACAGCAATATGTATTGATTTTCAACTGTGACAGGTATTATGAGTAATCTAGAAATGAATTAAAGGAAAGAAGAGAATATGTTCATGTTGCAAAGAAAATGCTATTTTCAAATCAGACATGTATGCATCAGATTCTGATATCTGAGGGATCCAGTAGCCAATCTAGAATTACAAAGTTTGAGTTCTTTGTAGATTATAGAAACTAGGCCTCTGCTTGATATGTATCTGGCAAAATTTTTCTCCCATTCTGTGGGTAAACTATTGGCTCAGTTTATTGTATGTTTATCTGTGGAAAGGCTTTTCAGCTTTCTAAATGCCAATCGTTGAATGATTGTTTAATTTTTTGAGCTACTGGGGTTTTGTTCAGGAACTCTTTTCTCACTCCTATGTCATAGAAATTTCCTCCTATTTTTTCTGACACTAGTAGCAGAGTTTCTAATCTTATATTGAGGTCTTTGATCCCTTTGGACTTGATTTTTGTGCATGGTGAAATGTGTGGATCAAGTTTAATTTTTATGTATATGGTCATCCAGTTTGTCCAGCACCATTTGTTGAAGATGCTGTCTTTTTACCAGTCTACAATGTTAAGGCCTTTGTCAAAAATCAAGTAGCTGCAGTTACTTGACCCAAAGTCCAGGTCCTCAATTCTGTTCCATTGGAATATATTCCTGTTTGTATGCCAGTATCATGCTGCTTTTATTACTGTGGCTTTGTAGTATAACTTTAGATCAGGTATAATGATGCCTCCAGAGGTGTCTTTTTGCTGAGGATATGATTGGATATCCAAGACCTTTTACCATTCCATTTGAATTTTGAAATCATTTTTTTTTATATCTCTGTGAAGAAAGATGTTGGGATTTTTCTTGGTATTGCATTAAATCTGTATTTTGCTTTTGGTAAGATTGCAATTTTCACAATGTCAATTCTGCCTATCCAGGAACATGGGATGTTTTTCCATTTTCTCAAGTCCTCCTCAATTTCTTGCTTGAGTGTTTTTAAGTTTTCATTGTAAAGGTCTTTCACTTCCTTGGTTAATGTTATTCCAAAGTATTTTATTTTTTTTTTAATGCTGTTGAAAATGGGACAATTTCTTTCTCTGTGTCTTTGTCAAACAACCCACTCAAAAAAATGGTGCAGAGAACTGCGCAGGGAGTTATCAGAGGAAGAAATACAAATGGCAAAAACAAACTTAAGGAAATTTTCAACATCCCTAATCATCAGGGAAATGCCAATTAATATTCCACCTTACCCAGAAAGGATAACAAACATTAAAAAAAAATCTAACATAAACAAATGCTGGTAAGGTTGTGGAGAAATAGGAACCCTCATTCACTGTTGGTGGGAATACAAGCTGGTACAGCCACTATGGAAAGCAATATGGAGACTCCTAGAAAAGATGACCATAGAGGTACCAACAGACTCAGTTATTCCCTTACTGGCATTTACCCTAAAAGCTGCAAACCTCAGCTTATACATATTTGTTCAGCCATGTTTATAGCTGCTCAATTCATAAGAGCTAAGATCTGGAATCAACCCAGATGTCCATCATTAGACAAATGGATAAATAAGATGTGGTATATCTACAAGATGGAATTCTATACAGCAGTAATGAAAAATGACACAATGAAATTTGAAGATAAAAGGTCCAACTTGGAATAGATTATTCGCAATGAACTTACCCAATCACAGAAAGATGATTGTAACATGGTCTCACTCATTTGTGGCTTCTAATCTGAATCTTCCCATGATGCCGACATAGCTAATAAACATCTTGAGGACTGTACACTAGGGATGGTGGGGTAGATGGGGAGGGTAAGGGTCAGAGAGAGACAAAAAACTGGACCCCAGTGGAAATGGCACCATAATATCCTACATTCTGAAAGACATACTTAAAACTTGAACCTTCATCAGGCACTTAGAGAGGATACCTGAATCATAGGGGCCTGGAAAGGATATGATAAAGACTATCCTCAATCTTCTCTCTCTCTCTCTCTCTCTCTCTCTCTCTCTCTCTCTCTCTCTCTCTCTCTTTCTCCCTCTCTCTCTCTCTCTCTTTCTCTCTCTTTTGTATTACCTTCATTTTTCTTCTTTCTCCCTTGGCACTGACCTATAACTCCCAGTACTAGCATATGCTTAATATCCACCATGAGCTGTTGATCAGAGAGACCTACACGGTTTCCCAAACAAGACAGAATTCTGTCAGAGTACTTGATGACCCACCAAAGGATAATGGTAAGACCCTACTGCTGAACATACCATATGCTGTTGGGATGGAACATGGAGCGACATGGCTAGAAACTGGAAGAGAGCCAATTCCCAGAAAGTTGACTTATCTATTGCCAGAGGGTGTTAAATGAGCAAATGGAGGAAAATGACCAATATCTGTCTAAGTAATTCATGGGCTAAGCTACCCAAACTGACATGATGCTCACACAAGTGCAACAGTGCCATACAGCCATGGTGGTTCATCACCTGCTCTTGATTTGGCTAACGGATCCACTCGGTGATAAGGAATTCATACATGGAATGAGGAAACAACTCAGAACCATATCCAAAAAAAGAGCCTGCTCTCCAATATCAAACCTTCCACCAACAATGGGCGATAAGAGGGCCTACACCTATTAAATTCTCTCTAAAATAATAATGGGTATCCATGTATCTTGTACTGACCTCACTCTCCACTGGAGAATTTGCTTCTCTTTACAAATGGACACAGAACCTGAGGGAAGAATCAGCCTATCATACCTCACCATGACACCAGCTGAAGCTATAGAGTTAGTGGGGTATTGAACAAGTGCTGCTTTCTTGCTGAACCTGGTATCAGCACAAGAGTGAAGGAGATAGACACAGAGAACACTCAACTCCTACCAAATCAGAGATCCAGAAACACAGAGACTCCCAAGACTTTATCACTGAAATAGACCTAAAATGAACCCAACATAGCTTATGGAAATTCACAAAAGAGGGAGTGGAAAGATTGTTAATATCATAAGTTGGGTCACTATGCACAGAGACATTGCCTCTCCCCCATGACAGATGGCCACCCCCACAATGTAAGACCCACAATCCTCATGGGGGGATGACAGGGAGAAGGCTAATGATGGTACCATTATGGCTGTATACACAGTATATGAATAACTAATACAAAAAATGAATTACAAAATTTTGGAGAACTTTATTCTTTAATCAACATAAATCTACTATTTAAAGTTAAAACGTCCCCATCATGACACAGTTGCCCAGGACTGCATAAGAATGGCAGAGGAGCTTTAAGTCCTTCCTTGGCTGCTGCTCTTCCTAGTGAAATTTATCTAATTTTTAGCGAAATAAAACTATTCAGTTTGGGCCTTATGATGTCACATAGATACTTGACAGTGAGTTATAAGGTATAAAAATTAACTTGATTCTATAAAAGATTTGTCTTTGCTCTTTTATTTTTATATACTTTGAAGGAAATTTTTAAATATTAGGATATTTTATGAAACTCCTTGGGAAATAATAATCAATTATTGCTTTTAAGTCATATTAATTTAGCTTTTTAAGTAATTGTTACTTAAAATTTATCTATTAAAAGTTGGGTTAAACCCTGAGTATTTTCCCTCTTTGTCATCTGGCTTTCTTCTCCCTTTATCCTCCTTTTTTTTCTTCTTTTATTTGGAGTTCCTAAATAGAAAAAGCGAAAACTGAATTGTAATATCTTCTGCAGTATATTGTGTTGATGCTGAAAATCTGGCCAGAATCAATACTTCTTTAACTTTTCAGGAGTGTGTGCCTGTTTCCAATATGAACTGAAACTTTAGGGAAAACATTTTAGATTTACTCAGCCTTCAACAGGGTTCCCTGCCAGGAACACCAAGCAGCTGCAAAACTCACTAACAAAAAGTGGGATAATTCTTAACAGAAACAACTATCTGATATCATCACAAATAGAAAATAAAGGTGAGCATAATTAACAAACAGAGTGAAATAATGGGTATTTCTGTAACACTGTTTCATTATTTTCTTGTACATTGATACACAAAAAGCAACTTAACTTCACAACTTTCAAGATGAAGGGTGGTAGAGATGAGTCACTTGTCATTCACACTCAGACCCATTCCCTTGTAGAGCTGGCAAGGGATTGAAGAGATTTAAAAGTCAGGGTATCCAAAGCTGAGAAAACAATTTTTCTTGGGATTATACACAAGTGATCAAAGAGTGGGAACTTATACTAACTGTGGTACATTGTGTTGATGCTAGGAAAACTTGTTAGGTTGACATTTATTTTCTCTCCCTCTTGTATGTAATTCCACTTCTGTGACTACAAGAATGTGCTAACAAGAGAGTGAGAATCTTTGTGGGGGTTGTGTGTATTTAGGTCAGGGCTACAGAACAGGGGTTACTGTGTTCATAATAGAAACTGAAATTGATAATAGCTTATAGTTTCCAAAACTTGTGTTTTCCCCTATATCTTACAGAATTTCTGCAGGCTAACAACAACAACAACAACAACAAAATAGACTATCTTTCCCCTTTTCTGGGATTTAACTCAGAGCTTCACACATGCTAACCATCTGCTCTATTACTGAGTCACATCGCTACCCATTAAGACCACTTTTATCTGACATTCTGAATCCTTTCCTGAATTTTTAACTCAAAATATTGCAGTACTATGGTTATGCTATAGAAATAACTGAAAGGTAATTTGTAGTCTTTAAGTCCTTAATGCTCAAAAGGACTACAAAGACCAAATGATATGTAGGCATGCCACAAGCAGATAGTTTGGTAAATTTTTTAAACACTTAAGTAGTAACACTTAAACCAGAAGTGACTTTATATACAGGAAATGACTGCTTTCCAGATATCATGGTTAACATCCACTTACCTAGTCAAAATAAATTTAATAAGGGCTGGAGAGATGGCTTAGCGGTTAAGCGCTTGCCTGTGAAGCCTAAGGACCCCGGTTTGAGGCTCGGTTCCCCAGGTCCCACGTTAGCCAGATGCACAAGGGGGCGCACGCGTCTGGAGTTCGTTTGCAGTGGCTGGAAGCCCTGGCGTGCCCATTCTCTCTCTCTCCCCCTCCATCTGTCTTTCTCTCTATGTCTGTCGCTCTCAAATAAATAAATAAAAAATGAACAAAAAAAATTTAATAAGTCCAACAGAATTGTGCCATGCCAGTATTGTACTTATCGACAAAACAGCTTCTTCCACATCTATGTTTGTCTAAGTCATGTGGTAACTTGTGGAAATGCTGGTCCTGCTTTGTTCTGAGGCAGTTCTGCATTCATAACAAGCTCCCCAAGGACCCTGTGCTGTGCTGCTAGAGTAACAATAGTTTCCATAAAAAAAATATCAACAAGTCCATAAATATTTTACATGTTATGACCAAGGAAAATATTAGGTATCTAAGAGTTTGGATTTTCAATATTCAATAAGGAGTTTTTCTTCTACACTCAAGAAAGGCAAGTATCTTGGCATTTCTTAACAGAATATCAGTTCATAGGTTTATATCACCAACATTAAAGAAACACAATTCCTTAATTTAGATAAAAATAGGCAGTTATTTTCATTATCATAGTGTCTATGCTAGAAGGAGCTATAAACACTTGCATCACAATTTTTGAAAGGAAACTCTGTTAGAACATTTACTGGCTCTAGATCTGAAGATGTTTAGGAAGAAAGATTCGTTATAAGATATCATCCTACCATCAAGAATCCACAGAGACATTCCTGAGCTATTAAATGACAATTTAAGGAGTAGATAATCCTCTGTAGTGACAGTCTGGGACTTTCCTGACATGAAATACTATGAAAATAGAAATACATTCTATTATTTTTTGGCAGCTTACTTATACTCTCCTTCCATGAAAGAATTATGTTTTTTCCTATCATGGAAACAGTGTCTTCAGCATTTTTGTGTGTGTGAATTATGTTGCCATTTTGTAAAATACAAGTAAGAGCTGAAGTTGTAACTTTTGCATGAAAACTGTGGTGTTTCATTGTCCCAAGGAAAGCAGATCATCCAACATGAGCATAACCACCCAGCTGTCAGGCTGTCACATACTTCCACCCATGCCAACCAACAGTAGAGAATCTTTACAACCTGCACCTAAACAGGGAACAAATTGGGGCTTTGCAAACTTACCTACAGCTAGAAAGCAAGACTCTGTAGAAATATGTTGGAAATATTTCTTTTCAAAATGCGAATGGTGGTAACATTGATTCATGTTGCTTGGAAGGACATAACCATTTGCATTTTATGATCATTTCATTTTTTATTATTAATTAGTTTTGTACTCATCGAATACCTTCAATTTGGTACCATTATTAGGCTCATCCATTACCTACTCCCTCCCCTTGGCCCCTAATTGTTGCTGTATATGGGTCATGTATTCTGGAGTTAGCCCACTGTTATGTGTAGGATAAATGTCTGCATATCATGAACCAACATGTGGCTCTGACATTCTTTCCATCCCCTCTTCCACAAAATTTCCCTGAGCCATGTTGGGTTCATTTTTGGTCTGCTTCAGTGATGAGGTGTTGGGAGCCTCTGGGTCTCTGGATCTCTGATTTGGTAGGAGTTTATTTGTCTCTGTGTTGATCTCCTTCACCCTTATACTGGTGCCCGATTAATAGGTATAGGGACTCTTGTAGCCCATGATTGATGGTAGGTTGATAATGGCCAGTGGGCTTATGTTTGGATATGGTTCTGCCTTGCTTCCCAGCTCCAGGTATGGGTCCGGTACCACTGAGTGGATCAGTTAGCCAAATAAAGAACAGTTAGTTCCCCACCATGGCTGTGTGCCACTATTGCACTTGTGTGGGCATCACAACAGGTTATTTGCAGCTAAGTAGGTTAAACCATGAGTTACTTGGACAGATATTGATCATTTTCCCCCAGTCGCCCCTGTAGCACCTTCTGGCACTAGATGCACTATCTGGGGACTGACTCTCTTCCAACTTCCAGCCATGCCATTCCATTTTACATGTGTCAACCACAAAAGATGTCTTCAGCAGTAAGGTCTTACCACTAACCTTTGGTGGGTCATCACGTACTATGACAGAAATCTGTCTATCTTTTAGGAAAACTTGTAGGTTTCTCTGATCAAAAGGTCATTGTCAGGCAGGGCGTGATGGCGCACAGCTTTAATCCCAGCACTCTTGGGAGGCAGAGGTAGGAGGATTTCTGTGATTTCGAGACCACCCTGAGACTCCATAGTGAATTCCAGGTCAGCCTGGGCTAGAGTGACACCCTACCTCAAAAAAAAAAAAAAGTCATTGTGGATGATAGCTACATGGTGGTGCTGGGAGTTACAGGTCAGTTCCCACTAAGAGAAGGAGGAAAAAGATAGCAAAAATACAAGAGCTAGAGAAAAGAGAGAGAGAGAGAGAGAGAGAGAGAGAGAGGCCTGTAAGCTGTAGATGATTAAGGTTAGTCTTCATCATACCCTCTCCAGTTAAATCTGTATATAGCCTTTGGTAGGGTTGCTATCTTCACAATGTAAATTCTGCCTATCCAGGAGCAAGAGAGGTCTTCTGTTTTCTCAAGTCCTCCTCAATTTCTTTTTTGAGTGTTTTTGTGTTTTCATTGTATATATCTTTCACTTCCTTGGTTAACGTTATTCCAAGGTATTTTATTTTTTATTTTATTTTATTTTTATTTATTTTATTTTGTGTTGCTATTGAAAATGGGACCATGTTCCTTGTTTCTTTCTTGGTATCTTTGTCATTTGCATATAGAAAGGCTCCTGATTTTTGTGCATTGATTTTGTATCCTGCTACTTTGCTATAGGAGTTAATCATCTTCAGGAGTTTTGGGATGGACTCTCCCTGGTCTCTTACATATACAATAATGCTATCAGCAAATAGAGCTATCTTAACTTCTTTCTTACCAAATTGTATCCCTTTTATTTCCTTTTCCTGTATTATTGCTTGAGCTAGGACTTCCAGTACTATACAGAAAACCAGAGGTAAGAGTGGATAACCCTGTCTTGTTCCTGATCTCAATGGGAATTCCTCCATTCTCTCTCCATTAGGTATTATTTGGGCCGTTGGAGCTTTGTATATTGCCTTTATTATGTTAAGATATGAACCAACCATACCAATTCTCTCCAATGTTTTGATCATGAAGTGATATTGTATCTTGTCAAAGGCCTTTGCTGCATCTATTGAAATGATCTTGTGGTTTTTATGTTTAACCTTGTTTATGTGGTGTATTACATTGACAGATTTCCATATGTTGAACCACCTCTGTGTTCCTGGGATGAATCCCACTTGGCCAAGGTGGATAATGCTTTAAATGTGTTGTTGGATTCAGTTTGCAAGGATTTTGTTCAGGATCTTTGCATGTAAGTTCATCAGGGAAATAGGCCCGTAGTTTTCTTTACTTGTAGCATCTCTGCCTGGTTTTGGAATTAGGGTGATACTAGCTTCATAAAAGGAGTTGGGTAGCTTCCCCTGCTCTCCAATTGTGTGGCACAATTTGAGGAAGATTGGTTTGAGTTCTTCCATGAAGGTTTGATAGAATTCAGCTGAGAAGCCATCTGGTCCTGGACTCTTTTTTGAGGGGGAGGTTTTTTATTACTTTTTCAATCTCCATGAGTGTATGGGTTCATTGAGGTGATTAATCTGCTCTGAGTTTACCTTTGATAGATGGTATGCATCCAGGAATTTATCTATCTCCTCCACATTATCCAGTTTTGTGGAGTAGAGGTTTTTGAAATAAGTCCTAATGATTCTCCCAATTTCACTGATGTCTGTTGTGATCTCTCCTTTTTCATTTTGGATTTTGTTAATTTGAAGTTTCTCCATTTTTTTTTTATTTTTTTGCTTGATCAAATTGGCCAGGGATTCTCAATCTTGTTTATTTTTTCAAAGAACCAGCTTTTTGTTCTGTCAATTGTCTTAATTGTTTTCTTGGTTTCCAATTCATTAATTTCTGCTCTGATTTTAATTATTTCTTTCCTTCTGGAGTTCTTTGGGTTGGATTTTTTTGCTTTTCTAGTGCCTTTAGGTGGATGGTTATGTTATTAATTTGGAATCTCTGTATTTTTGATGAAGGCTTTGAGTGATATGAATTTTTTCCTGAGGACCACCTTCATTGTGTCCCATAAGTATTGGTATGATGTGTTCTCATTGTCATTCAATTCTAGAAATTTTGAAATTTCATTTTTTAATTTTTTTTGTTTAGTTTTATTTATTTATTTGAGAGTGACAGACAGAGAGAGAAACAGGCAGACAGTGAGAGAGATAGGGAGACAGAGAGAGAGAGAAAGAATGGGCAGGCCAGGGCTTCCAGCCACTGCAAATGATCTCCAGACATGTGCGCCCCTTTGTGTATCTGGATAATGTGGGTCCTGGAGAACCAAGCCCCAAACTGGGGTTCTTAGGCTTCACAGGCAAGCGCTAAACCACTGAGCCATCTCTCCAGCCCACAATTTCATTTTTTATTTCATCCACTATCCATTTATTGTTTCGAAGTGTGCTGTTCAGTTTCCAGGTGCCATTGGGATTCTTGGTGGGTCTTTTGTTGTTGATTTCTAACTATATAGCATTGTGATCTGATTTCATGCAGGAAATTATGTCAATCTTCCTCAATATGTGGAAGAAGTCTTTGTGACTCAGTACATGGTCTATTTTCGAGAATGTTACATGGGCTGCTGAGAAGAATGTGTAGTCTGTGGATTTGGAATGGAAAGTTCTGTAGATATCTGTTAGGTCTAAGTGATCTATGGTTTTTTAGGTGCTCTTACTTCCCTGTTGAGTTTTTGTTTGGATTATCTGTCTATTACTGATAATAGTGTATTGAAGTCCCCAGCTATGATGGTGTTGGTGGTTATTTCTGTTTTATTGTCAAGTAGGTTTTGTTTTATGAAATGCAGTGTTCCTGTGTTTGGTACATACAGATTTATGATTGTAATATCACCTTGATTGATTGTTCCCCTGATAAGTAGGAAGTGGCTTTCTTTGTCTTTTTTGATTATTTTTGGTTTTATCCAGTATTATTATAGCTAAGCCTGCTTGTTTCTTATTCCTGTGTTTGGGATATTGTTTTGCACTCTTTCACCCTGAGGAGGTGTCTGTCTTTAGTGGTAAGGTGGGTTTCTTGAAGGAAAAAGATTGAGGTTTCTAATTTTTTGATCAATCCTGATAGCTTTTGTCTCCTGATGGGTGAATTAAGGCCATTAATATTTAGGGTAATGACTGAGATTTGATTTGATACCTGCCATATTGTGATGGCATATGTGGGTTGTTTTCATGGACTTTGAAGTTTTTTATGCCTATTCTGAGTTTGGTTATTGTGATCTGCTTCAGGTACGCATTTGAGTTTGATTATTTGTTTCTTCTCTGTGGGGAATTTCCTGAAATAGTCTCTGTAGGTTTGGTTTTGTGTTCATATAATTGTAAAGCTGAGTTTTGTCATGGAAAGTTTTTCTTTCACCATCTAGTATAAGGGATACTTTTGCTGGATAGAGTAGTTTGTATTGGAAGCCATAGGTTCTTAGACTTTTCGGTATTTCATTCCAGGCCCCTCTCCTTTCTGGGTTTCCATTGAGAAGTCTGAAGTAATTCTGATGGAGTTACCTTTGAAAGTGATGTGCTGTTTTACCCTAGCTGCTTTTAGGATTTTCTCTTTGGTGTCAATGTTTAGAGTCTTAATGACAATATGTATTGGAGAGTTTGTCCTTTGGTCCAGTCTTTTTGGAGTTCTGTTGGCTTCTTGTATCTTGATGGACCTTTCTTTTAAGAGACTGGGGAAGTTTTCTTCAATTATTTTGTTAAATAAATTCTCCATGCCTTTTGTCTGAATTTCTTCTCCTGGTATTCCAATGGTCCTGATATTAAGTAGTTAAGTGTATCCCACAATTCTCTCATGTTCTCTAACTATTTCTTCCATCTTGTCTTCCAGATCAGAGTTTCTATCCTCCACATGGCTGACTCTATTCTTGAGAGCTTCTAGAGAGTTTTGGACTTTCAATTAGGTTTGCATTTTCTATTACTTTTCTATGTATAATTTCCATCCCTATGTCAAGCTCCCTTTTCACTTGATTTTCTAATTTTCTTGATGATTCTTGGAATTCATCCTTGCATTTCTTTATGTCTTCAGTTAGCATGGCCAGCTGATTATTAAGGTCTTCTTTTTTTGCACTCTCTCTCAAATCTCTTTACTGTCTTTGAATTACTTTCATTTTCTTATCTATTAGGTCTAGTTTAGTGATGGCAGCATCCACACGATTATTGGTCCTTTGTTGTATTTCTGCAAGTTCTACCAGTAGCTTGGTCAGATTTGCATTGCTCAAAGCTTCATTTTGGTGTTCCGATCCTAATGACTCTTCTATGTTTTGATTACATATGATCATTGTAAGACTGGATGATCTAACTGGATTTTCTTGCATTTGATTTTTCATGTTATTTCTTTTGCACTTTGGTCTGCCCATGACAGTGTATGGGCACATAGGTGGGTGGATCAGCCTGGGCTCAACCACAGTGGAAATCTGAGGCTGCCTGCAGCAGTTGCCTAGCAGCCTGAGCTGTGGCTCTCACTTGCCAAAGCCACCTTGTCTACTGCCTGGCCAGGGGGCCAAAGTTACCTGATCTCAGAAGTGGTAAAATGCCAATGTTTCATGTGTTCCAGCTAGGAGGGACACTGAGGCACCAAGCATTTAAGCATCCCAAACTCTGGTATGGGAACACTGGGATCAGGAGCAGTCTGTACTCCCCTTCCACAGGACAATGGCAGCTGGTTGGTGCAGCAGACAGGTAGGGGATGGCACCTGAGCTGGTGCTAGCAACAGACACATTCTGAGCCTGCATGGCAGTTGCTGGGGGCCTAGGCTTACTGATCGTGTGGAGGCAGGAGCAGTAAGTGAACAAGTGGGTGTCAGCAGTGTAAGCTTCCACACACAGGGATTGGTTGGCGTGTGGTGGCCCCATGGATATGATGCTTACTTGGGGCTGCCCACCTGCAAGGGAATCAGAGATTCCTTGTTATTGCCAGGACTCACTGAACATGTGGTGGCCAGAGCAGTAAGTGGGCAAGTGAGTGGGGCATTCTAACCTTCTGCATGCAGGGATCAATTGGGGTTCAGCAGCACTGTGGATACCGTGGCTAACTGGGGGAGGGGTGGGCTACTTGCCCACAAGGGGATCAGTGATTGCCTGATTTTCCCCCTCTGTGCCCTCCCACTGGCAATCTATTGGAGATTACTCTCTCCTAAAAGACCCAGTGAACACTTAATGTCTTGCCTTTCTTTCCCTTGGAGTTGCAGCACAGATAGGCAGTCACCATTTTGGCCAATAATCACCTGGCTACTTAAGATTTTTCAATGGAAATCCCAAATGCCAAAAGGGCTTGGAATGGAGCACTTCAAAATTAAACAGCTATGGCTTACAACCCAAACTACTGTACCCAGCAAAAATATCTTATAACAGATGATGAAAGGAAAATCTTCCATGAGAATAGCCAACTCTATGACTATATGAACACAAAGGCAAACCTACAGAGAATACATTAGGAAATGCTCCATAAAGAAGCATCAACCAACCAACCTCAAGAGCCTACAAGAGGAAGAACACAATAACCAAAACTAGAGAAAGCACAAAAATATTGAATGATCAAGAAAGCACCAAACCCCATGTTTCCAGCATGGCATAGATTAAAATGAACCACACAGTTATAACATTAAATATTAGTGGTCTCAGGGCTTGAACCATGGCTTAGCAGTTAAGGCACTTTCCTGTGAAGCCTAAGACCCCAGGCTCAACTACTCAGAACCCATGTAAGCCAGATGTACAAGGTGACACATACATGAATTCACAAACGGTGGTACACATATCTGGAGTTCAATTTCAGATGGTAGAGGCCCTTGCATGCCAATTCTCAATCTCTCTCTCTCATAATAAAAATAATAATAAAAATAAATTCAATGTTCTTAACTCACTCATCAAGAGACAGAAGTTGGGCTGGAGAGATGGTTTAGCAGTTAAGCGCTTGCCTGTGAAGCCTAAGGACCATGGTTAGAGGCTTGATTCACCAGGACCCACGTTAGCCAGATGCACAAGGGGGTGCACACATCTGGAGTTTGTTTGCAGTGGCTGGAGGCCCTGGCGTGCCCATTCTCTCCCTCTCTCTCCCTCCCTCCCTCCCTCCCTCCCTCCCTCCCTCTCTCTCTCTCTCTCTCTCTCTCTCTCTCTGCCTCTTTCTCTCTCTGTCTGTCACTCTCAAATAAATAAATAATTTTTTTTTTAAAAAAAGAGACAGATGTTCACAGTGCGGATCAGAAAAATGGACACTTCCACCATCTTTCTTCATAAAAAGTTCATATCAACACTAAATACAAACACTTCCTCAGGATGAATGGTTGGAAAATATTTCCAAGCAAATGATAAACAAATGGGTGTGGCCATGTTAATATGTGTCAAAATAGATGTCCAACCAAAGGTAATCAAAAAACATGAAGAAGAACAGTTTCTACACATCAAGGAAAACATCACAAAAGAGGACATGACAATCATAAATCTATATGCACCAATCATTGGTGCATCACAGTTTATACAGCAAAACATACTTAATAACAAATGAGAAATAAATTCAAATACCATCATAGTAGAGAATTTCAATCACCCATGGAGAAAATCAACATGGAAATTATAGATCTTAATGACACCACAGATCATTTAGAACCAACAGACATCTACAGAACATTCCACCCCAATTCTACAGAATACCCTTTCTCAGTAGCACACAGAAACTTTTCCAAAATAGATCACATATTAAAACATAAATCATGCTTCCATAAATTCAGGAAAACTTATTTATTCCCTGCATCACATTGGAACAAAATGTGTGAAAGCTAGAAATTAACAAGAGGAACTGAAGAAAGTACACTAGTCCAGGAGAATGAACAACATGCTATTAAATATTGATCGGGTTGTGGAAGAAACCAATATATATGCACCAAACACATGTGCACCACAGCTTATAAAACAAAATCTACTTGGCAATACAAAGCAGAAATAAATACCAATACCATCATAGTCGGAGACATCAAAACTCCACTATCAACAATAGACAGATCTTCCAAGAAGAAAATTAACAAGGAAATAATAGAGCTCAATGACACCAGAGACCAATTATACCTAAAAGATATCTAAAGAACTTTCCACATCAACTCTACAGAATATACATTCATGGTGGAAACCAACTGCCCACCAATTGGACTCGAGGCCCACTCCATGGGGGGGGGGGAAACACATCCCTGATACTGAAAACTTAAAACAGGGGTAGTCATGAGTCCTAGTGGTGTAACAACTGCTTATGTCTGGAAAAATGTATATACTATGCTTATCAAACTGCCCATTAAGCACTTCTCTTAATATTTATACCCTTATATTAACACTACTCTCACTTTGGTTAGAGAATCTTCTCTTTTCAGATGGCAGTAACCTTGGGATGACTCAGAAGGTATCATAGTGCTGAAAAGAAGTGACTGGAGTACTGAGTAACATCTCAATCACACCTTCCAAGGCTCAGGATCTAATGCAGAAGAGGTGGTGGAAAGAATCTAAGAGCTGAAGGGAGGGTAGGACTCCTTACAATGTGATCTCTCCAGACATAAAATGGCCTGGACAACCATGCCCTCATATTTCCTAACACTACCTACACAAGACCATCATAAGAGGAGGAAAAGATCATGACATCAATAGTAAAAGAGAGACTGATTGAGATGGGGAGGGGTATGATGGAGAGTGGAGTTTCAAAGGGGCAAGTGGGGGTGATGGAGGGTACCACCATGGGGTATTTTTTATAGTCATGGAATTTATTAATAAAAATTAAAGAAAAAAAAGAACTCCACCAGCTGCTGGAGACTAAACAGCACAAATTAGTGGGTTGTGGAAGAATTGTTTGAATTCCTAGAATTGAATGATAATGAAAAGACAACCCACCAAAACGTATAGGACATAAAGAAGGCAATCATAAGGGGAAAATTAATAGCCCTAAATGCCTTCATTACAAAGTCAGAGAGATCCAAACTTAATAAACTGAATGTCCACCAAAAAGCACTGTAAAATCAAGAAGAATGCAAACCGAAGACCTCCAGATGGAAAGAAATAATCAAGATTAAAGCAGAAGTCAATTAATTTGAGACTAAAAAAAAATTTTTTTTAAGTTGTTGAAATAAAGATGTGGTTCTTCAAATAAATA
Organism: Jaculus jaculus; assembly: GCF_020740685.1. NCBI lineage: Eukaryota > Metazoa > Chordata > Mammalia > Rodentia > Dipodidae > Jaculus > Jaculus jaculus. Next base: position 71,879,671 of record NC_059113.1, on the reverse strand, counting down.
AACACTATTGACAAACCCCCAGCCAAATTGATCAAGCAAAAAAAGAGAAGTCAGAAATTAAGAAAATCAGAAATGAAAAAGGAGAGATCACAACACACATAAATTAAATAGGAAGAATTATCAGGGAATACTTCCAAACCCTCTATGCCACAAAATTAACTAATCTGGAAGAAATGGGGATGAATTCCTAGACACATACCACCAGCCAAAGCTAAACTAAGAATAGATTCATCTCCTAAACAAACCTATCACATCCACGGAGATTGGAAAAGTATTCAAAACCCTCCTCAAAAAGAAAAGTCCAGGATCAGATGGCTTCTCAGCTGAATTTTATGGCACTTTCATTGAAGAACTGAAGCCAATATTTCTCAAAATGGTCCATAAAATGAGAGACCAGAAAATCTTCCCCAACTACTGTTATGAACCTGGTATCACCATAATACCAAAACCAGATAGAATTGCAAGAAGGAAAGAAAACTGTAGGCCTATATCCCTAATGAACTTAGAGTAAATATCCTGAACACAATCCTTGTAAACCAAATGCAATAACTATTATCCACCTTGGTCAAGTAGGATTCATCCCAGGGATGCAGGGACCATTTAATATATGGAAATCCATCAACATAACATACCACATAAATAAGCTTAACCATAAGAACCACATGATCATCTCAATTGATGCAAGCCTTTGACAACATACAATACCACATCATGATCAAAACACTGGAAAGAATAGTCATGGAGGGTTTATATCTCAACACAATAAAGACTATATATAAAACTTCTAAAGCCCAAATAATATTTAATGGGGGAAAACTCAAGGAATTCCCACTGAGATCAGGAACAAGACAGAGGTGCCCACTATCACCACTACTCTTCAACATAGTACTAGAAGTACTAGCCCAAGCAATAAGAGAGGACAAATAATTGAAAGGGATTCAAATTGGAAAGGAATAAGTCAAGATAGCCCTATGTGTAGATGACAGGATGCTCTATATAAGTGACCTTAAAGTCTCCATCTCAAAACTTCTAAAGGTGATATATACCTTCAGCAAAGTGGCAGGATAAAAAAATCAATGCAAAATATTAGTAGCTTTTCTATATACAAAGGACAAATACACAGAGAAAGAAATAAGAAACGTTGTTCCATTTTAAATAGCAACAAATAATTAAAATCTTAGAATAACACTAACCAAGAATGTGAAAGACCTTTATAATGACAATAATGTGAAATACCTGCATAATGAAAACACAAAAACACTTAAGAAAGAAATAGAGGAGGACTTGAGAATATGGAAAGCCCTCCCATGCTCCTGGATATATATAATTAGTATTGTGAAAATGGAAATTCTAACAAAAGTAATATACAGATTGAACACAATACCAATTAAAAATACCACTGTAATTATAATTCTTCACAGATATAGAAAAAAAGGATCTTAAAATCCATATGGAATACCAGAAGTCCTTGCATAACCAAACATATCCTCAGGGGAGAAAAAAAAAAAAAAAAAAAACATCTCTGGTGATAGCACCATACCTGATGTAAAGCTATATTACAAAGCTATACTGATAAAATCACCATGGTGTTAGAATAAAAACAGAAACATAAATGAATGGAACAGAATTGAAGACCCAGATCTTAGCTCATATAACTACAGCTGCTTAATTTATGACAAAGGTGCCAATAATGTAGACTGGAGAAAAGACAGCATCTTCAACAAGTGGTGTTGGCAAATTGTATGACCATATGAAGAAAAATGAAATTAGAACTACTCATTTTGCCATACACAAAAATCAAGTCCACATAGACAAAAGACCTCAATATTAGTCTCAAAACTCCTTAACTAGTGGAAGAAAAAAAGGTGGCACTCTCCATAATTTAATACTAGGAAAGACTTCCTGAACAAAAATCCGATTAGCCCAGCAAATTTAAAAAGCTCTCAACCAATGGGATCTAATGAAGCTAAAAAGTTTTTGCAAAGAAAATCATACCATAAGGATAGCCAATTGATTACCCATTGAATGGTAGCAAACCTTTGCCAGCTATACCACTGACAGAAGCCTAATATCTACAACCTACAAAGAACTCAAAAAACTAAACAACAAAAATCCGGCAACCTACTCAAAAAGTGGGGCAGAAAACTAAATAGGGTGTCTCAGAGGAACAACTACAAATGGCTAACACATACTTAAAATGTTCAACATCCCTACCCATCAGGGAAGTGAAAATTAAAACAACTATGAAAGTCCACTTACCCCAGTAAGGATAGCACACATTAAAAAATCAAATGAGGACTGGAGGGATGGATTAGCGGTTAAGGCCTACAATGCCAAAGGACCCAGGTTTGATTCCCCAGGACACACGTTAGCCAGATACACAAGGTGGTGCATGTGTTTGGAGTTCATTTGCAGTGGCTGGAGGCCCTGTCATGCCCATTCCCTCTCTCTCTCTCTCTCTCTCTCTCTTTCTCTGTCTCATAAAGAAAAAGAAAATTTAGAAAAATCAAATAGAAACAAATGTTGGTGAGTATGTGGAGAAATAGTAATCCTCATTTACTGTTGGTGGGACTGTAAGCTGGTACGACCACTATGAAAGTCAATATGGAGACTCTTGAAAAGGATGAATATACAGTTAACAACAGATCTTCTTATTCCCTTACTGGGAATTTATCCTAAAAGTTCCAAATGTTAGTTCAGAGATATTTGCTCAACCATGTTAATAGCTACTCAATTCATAATACATAAAACTGTAATCAATGCAGGTGCCCATTATTGGATGGATGGATAAACAAGATGTGGAATATCTACATCTTGGAATTCTACTCAACAGTAACAGAAAATAACACAGTGAAATTTTAAGAAAAATGGTCAGACTTGGAACAGATCTTTCTAGGTGAACTCATCTAATCACAGAAAAACAACCATCACATGGTCTCACTCATCTCCAGTTCCTAAGCTGGATCAGCCCAAGTTGTTGACATACATGAATAGCATCTGGAGGCTTGGACAATAAGGAGTGTAGGGATTAGAGGACAAGGATGGGTAGGGGGCAGACATAAAACAACCCAAATTGAACTGGTACCATAGAAAACTATATTGTGGAAGTCAATCTAAAAGGTGGAACCCTCAAGTGGACCTTAGAGGGATCACCTGAATTGAAGGGCCCTGAAAAGGGTGAGACAAAACCTAACCTTAAATTTATCCTGTTTCTCTTTCTTCTATTTTTCTTTCATATTTTCCCTTGGAGCTGGCCTGTAATTCCCTGTACCAGGATATGGTTTACACCTACAATGAGCTTGTCAGCATAGATACTTTTACCGGGTCTCCCAAATCAAACAAGATAGACTTCTGTCAGAGCACTTGATTACCCACCAGAGGTCAATGGTAAGACCCTACTGCTAAGGACACCATATGCTGTGAGCATGGACCATGGAGAGACCTGGTTGGAATCCAGAGGAGAGATGGCCCCCAGACAATTAGCCCATCTAGTGCTACACAGGGGTGGCTCAACATATGGAAATCTGTCAGTGTAATGCACCACATAAACAAGGTTAAACACAAAAGCCACATGATCATTCCAATGGATGCAGAAAAGGCCTTTGACAACATACAACATCACTCCATGATCAAACCATGGGAAAGAATTGGCATGGTAAGTTCATATCTTAACATAATAAAGGCTATATACAAAGCTCTTAAAGCCCAAACAATACTTAATAGAGAGAGAGTAGAGGAATTCCCACTGAGATCAGGAATAAGATGGGGGTGTCCAATCTCACCTCTGCTCTTCAATATAATATTGGAAGTCCTAGCTCAAGCAATAAGACAGGAAAAAGAAATCAAAGGGATACAGTTTGAAAAGGAAGAAGTTAAGTTATCTCTATTCACTGATGACACAATTGTCTATGTAAGAGACATGAGAGACTCCCATCCCAAAACTCCTGAAGGTGATTAACTCCTATAACAAAGTTCAGGATAAAAAATCAATGCAAGAAAATCAGTAGCCTTCCTATATGCAAATGACAAAGATACAGAGAAAGAAATAAGGGACATGGTCCCATTTTCAATAGCAACAACAACAACAATAGCAAAAAACTTACCTAGGAATAACATTAACCAGGGAAGTAAAAGATATATACAGTGAAAACATAAAAACACTCAAAAAAGAAATTGAGGAGGACTTGAGAAAATGGAAAGACCTCCCATGCTCCTGGATAGGCAGAATTAACATTGTGAAGATCGCAATCCTATGAAAGGCAACAAAACAGATTAATGCAATTTCCATTAAAATCCCAACAGTGTTCTTCACAGAGATAGAAAAAAATGATCTCAAATTTCATATGTAAAGGCAGAAGGCCTCGTATACCCAAGCATATCCTCAGCAAAAGAAATGCCTCTAAAGGCATCACCATACCTGATCTAAAGCTATATTACAAAGCCAAAACCAGCATGGCACTGGCATAAAAACAGGACTATAGACCAACGGAACAGACTTGAGGACTTTGACATTGAGTCAAGCAAGTATAGCTACTTGAAATTTGACAAAGGCCCTAACAATAAAAGCTAGAAAAAAGACAGCATCTTCAACAAATGGTGTTGGACAAACTGGATAACCATATGCAGGAAACTGAAAATTGATCCATACATTTCCCATGCATTACACTCTAGTCCAAATGGATCAAAGACCTCAATAAGACCAGAAACTCAGCTACTACTGGAAGAAAATATAGGAAGAACTTTCCATGATATAAGAATGGAAAAAAGACTTCCTGAACAAAACCCCAGTATCTCACTATCTTAAACAGTCATTCAAACACTGGGATCATGTGAAGCTGAAGTTTCTTTACAGACAAGCATACAATAAGCAAAGCCAATAGATTACCTACTGAATGGGAGAAAATATTTGCTTGTTTTCCAATTGACAGAGCCTTATCTCTAGAACCTTCAAAGAACTCAAAAACTGAAACAATAAAAAGTTAAACTACCCACTCACAAAATGGGTCAAAGAGCTGAACAGGCAGTTCACAGAGCAAGAAATACAAATGGAAAACACACATTTAAGAAAATGTTCATCATCCCTAATCATTACAGAAATGCATATTAAAACAACCATGAGATTCTACCTTACCCCAATAAGGATAACAAACATCAAAAAATCAAATGAAAATAAATGCAGGCAAGGATGTGGAGAAATAGGAACGCTCATCCACTGTTGGTGGAAATGTAAGATGGTACAACAACTTTGGAAAGCAATATGGAGACTCCTGAAAAAGCTGACTATAGAGGTACCAATAGACCCAGTTATTGCCTAACTGGGAATCTACTCTAAAACCACTAAACCACAACCCAGAGAGATTTGCTCAACCATGTTTGTAGCGGCTCAATTCATAATAGTTAAGAGCTGGAATCAACCCAGGTGTACATCACTAGAAGAATGGATAACTAAGATGTGTAATATCTACAAAATGGAATTCTATACAACAGTAAGAAAAAAATGATACAATGAAATTTGAGGAAATGTGGTTGAATCTCCAACAGATCACACTCAGTGAACTTACCCAGTCACAGAAAGAAAATCGCCACAGTCTTACTCATCTATAGCACCTAACCTGAATATACCCAGGATAACTTACGTACCCAGAAAGCATCTCGAGGACCAGACAATAGGATGGGTGGGGAGGGAGGAGAGTGCAAGGGAAGCAGTGGGAAATACAAATCTAGACTCAAATGGCAATGGCAGCATAAAATTCTACATCCAAAAAGGCAGACCAAGCCGGGCGTGTTGGCGCATGCCTTTAATCCCAGCACTCGGGAGGCAGAGGTGGGAGGATTGCCATGAGTTCAAGGCCACGCTGAGATGACAGAGTTAATTCCAGGTCAGCCTGGACCAGAGTGAGACCCTTCCTCGAAAAAACAAAAAAAGGCAGACCAAAAGGCTGAACCTTCACCAGGCCCTTAGAGGGAACACCTGAGCCACAAGACACTGGAGAGGATATGAGGAAGACTGACCTTAATCTTCTACAGCTCCTCTCTCTCCCCCACCCCCTTCTCTCTAACTCTTCTATATTAGTCATCTTTTTCTTTCTTTTCTTACTAGGCACTTACCTGTAACTCCCAGTACCAGCATGTGGCTATCATCCACAATTAACTTTTGATCAGAGAGACCTACAGGTTTTCCTAAATGAAAGACAGATTTCTGTCCTAGTACTTGAAGACCCACCAAAGGTTAGTGGTAAGACCATACTTCTGAAGACAGCATATGTGGTTGACACATAAAATGGAAAGGCATGGCTGGAAGCTAAAAGAGAGTCAGTCCACAGACAGTTAGCATCTCTAGTGCCAGAAGGTTCTACATTGGTGACTGGGGAAAAATTACCAACATCTGTCCAAGCAACTCATGGTCTAACCTACTTAGCAGCAAATAACCTGCCATGATGCTCACACAAGTGCAATAGTGGTGCACAGCCATGGTGGGAAACCAATTGCTCTTGATTTGGCTAACTGATCCCCTCCATGGTATGGTACCCATAGTTGGAACTGGGAAAATAGTCAGAACCATATCAAAACATAAGCCTGCTTTCCATTATCAAGCTACCACCAATTGTGGGCTACAAGAGGGTCTGCACCTATTAAATTCTCTTTAAAACAATAAGGGTTATCTCATTTGTTGGGTGCTAACTTTACTCTCCATTGGAGTATCTGCTTCTCTTTTTCAGATAGACATAGACGCTAAGGAGAAAGCTACCCCATCATACCTCAAAAGGGCCCCAGCTGAAACTACGAACAATTGGCGAAACAAGCAAGAGTGATGTTTTCTTGGTGAACCAGGTAACAGTACAAGGGTGAATGATATCAACACAGAGAAAAATCAACTTCTACCAAATCAGAGAGCCAGAGACCCATAGGCCCCCAACACCTCATCACTGAAGCAGACCAAAATGAACCCAACATGGCTTAGGGAAATTTTGCACAAGAGAGGGCGGAAAGAATGTCAGAGCCACACATTGGGTCATGATATGCAGAGACATTGATCCTACCCATAACTATGGGCTAACTCGAGAATGCATGACCCATATATCTCAACAAGGAGGGCCCAGGGGGAGGGGGTAGGACATGGATGAGCCTAACAATGGTACCAAATTGACTGTATTCACTGAGCACAAAACTAATTAATAATAATAATAATAATAATAATAATAATAATAAAATATACAAATGGTTTAAAGGCCTTCACTCTTGTGCTGGTACCCAGTTCACCAAGGAAATAGCACCCTTGCTTTGTTTACCAATTGTTCTTATTTTCATCCGGGGCCCTTTTGAGGTATGATGGGTGGCTCTTTCCTTAGCATCTATGTCTATCTGAAAAATATATCATGTGGAGCTCTCAAATTCCTAGATGAGAAAATAGGGGGAAATTCAGAAGCTGCTGAGAGCTTAACACTAATAGACTTAAAACACACACCCCACAGCTCAGAGAATTTTGTGGAAGAGGGGGAAGAAAGCTTCTAAGAGCCGGAAGGTGGGAGGGAATAATCAGAGGCATTGCCCTCCTTCAACAATGACTGCTGCTCTCACAACTCATAACCCACAGCCCCATGGTGAATGCCAACAACCCCACTAAGGCGGACCTTCAGTGGAGTGGGGGCAGGGAAGAGGAAAATGATAGCATCAACACATAAATTTTCTACTTAATTAAAAAGAAAATGTTCTTTCCTGGGATAGGGAGATGGCTTAGTTGCTAAAGGCTTGTGAAGTCTATTGATCCAGTTTTAATTCCCAGCAGCCAGGAAAAGCCACATAAGTTCCTTTGCAGTAGCAAAAGACCCTGGTGTGTCCACACAGACACACACACAAACACACACTTGCAAATAAATAAATATATGTTAATTGCACATTCCTTTTTTATATCCTATTAATTTTAGTTTCTTTTATGGAACCCATTATTGGAATTTAAGATGCACAGGATTTTTTTGTTGTTGTTAATTTTAACACATGATATTTTTAAGTGTGTTTTAGAATTTCTTTTTTAATATTGTTTGTTATAAGTTCTCCCTCTCAGATGTTAACCAGCTTGTTGAAATTCTCATTTCCCTGGCAAAAATGCTTATTCTTACTTTATGCCACTTCAGAATGTCTTTTTTGTGACTATTTAGCAGAGTTTTGAAATTTTTGTTAGTGAATTTGAAGTTTTTATCAATAAGTAAGAATAGAAACATTTACCTGAAGTTTTATATTTTTTTATATACATTCATGTAAATTTTCATTATGCAGTTTATTTTATATTTTCTGTCTCTACACAGGTGTATGTTTATATATGTTTGTGTGAGTATATCTTTTAGAACTTTTCAAGGTTTGCATTGGAAATTATGATAGTAACATTTATATTGTAATTATAAAGCTGGATTTAAAAGTCTCTCCTAAGTCACTGTTCTAAATAATAAGCATCAATTTGGCCTAAGTGTGTGTGTGTGTGTGTGTGTGTGTGTGTGTGTATCCATGATTCAGGCTATATGGGTCCTCTAGTTTAAGGTAAACCTATCTTACACTTGGGTGTATGCTGACTGTTGGATGGAATTACTTAGCTCTGCTCTACCTCCAGCTCACATTGTTCTAGCAGTCAGAGGAGATATCTTATTGGTAAAGTAGGGTTGTAAGGATCTTCAAGATTATATGCAAGCATTTTCAAGCCCATGCTTGAATTATATTTGATCCCTTCCCATGGCTCAAAGGAAATAAGATGACTTAGTCCAGAAACAGTGGGAGGGCTAAAGGGAGAGATGAAGAATCAAAGGTCTTTTTGGTCATTATCTCAGTAATAATCACTATAATCCCTTTGTCTAATATCCATAGTCTTCCCTTTGGGGGAGGCATTGGTTTATACTAAGTTTTACACCTGTGGGAAATTAGCCAGTAACTTCTTTTCTCTTCTTCCCTCCTCTTGGACCCTAATTGGAAGCAATGCCATTCTGTTTCCAGTTAATTTCTACAATGCAATCAGTGAGATCTGGAATTAGGCTAATTGAGTTATACTGATTTGTAAAAAAGCTTCACTAGTGGGGAAAGCATGTGACCTCCAACAGTGGTAATAAACTGAAGGAAATTCAATCAGCATTGTCACACACATTCTCATTCACATCATAGTAACATGCCTTGTCATTCCCAATCATTGAAAAAGTGAATGAATGTATGAGTTTAAATGATTGAAGTTTTGTAAAGGGAGATAGGGCAAGGGAACAAATAATCTGTGTAATACAATACAAAATTGAATCATAGAGGAGGATAGTAAAGACATGAGGACCAAGACTGACAAAGAAGAACTGTGAGAGAACAGATTGAGCTACTTACTATATCCATAAATTGTTGGAAGAAATATTATGACATTTTACCTGGAAAATAGATGTATTCTGGGTACCCACATAATATGTATTACTGTTTTGCAGTTGGTAAAGCAGTTTGGCTCACTTAAAAATGTGGCTACATTTAGATTCCTTACATAGAGACAAATTTACATTAATTTGACAAATTAATAAAGACAACCATCATGCCACTGAATTTACTAGACAGATTATTTGTAGTACCCTTGCCTACAAAGAAAAATATCATCATGTGATAAGTTTTGATGACAATAGTCATCATTAAGCCACAACATGGGTTTCTTTGTTCAGACAAATTTCACAACTGCTTCTCACAAAATACTTAAAGGTATTACTAACAATTTGATTTCTTAAAGGGCATTTTTATATCCATTTCAAGATATCTCCATATATCCAAAATTATTTTTGGAATTTCATTAGTGTTCTACAGAAGACGTTGTGGGGATGATGGGTGAAGGAAAACTTTCTATATAATTTCATACCACAGCTGTTCCTGGGCTATGTACAAAGTCCTCATATGCCCTACAGAATAGCCCTGTAAATACTCATTAACACCTGTTAATCAATTTCTAACTGAAAATAGATATAGGTTATCTAGTGGAAGTTATTTTTAAGACATTCTAAACTATTAGGGATAAGTATGTAGAGATTGCTAAACTATTTCTCAAGATATCAGAAGATTTCAGGTAAATAAATTTTATATGGGAAGTAGAAATGTGAATCAAGAAACTATTGGATATATTTATTTCATAAATTTTACTTGGAAATAGCAAGCATTAGGGGCTGATGAGGTGGCTCAGTCTGTAAAGTGCTTAGCCTTGAAAGGAAGAGGACCTAAGTTTGATCCCCAGCATCATATAAAAAAGATGGACATGGAAACAGTCACTTGCAGTCCCAGCACTGGGGGTCAGAAACTGACACAGTCCTGGGGCTACCTAGACAGTCTAGCCTAAGTGGTGAGCTCCAGTCCAATGAGTGACACTGTCTCAAACAAAACATTCAAAAAAAAAGGGGCAACACCTTAGAAATGACAACAGAGGTTGTCCTTTGGCCTATACACATATGTGCACATAGCACACATACATATACACACACACACACGTGCATACACATGAATATGCACACATTTTAAGAAAGAAATGGTAGGGCTGGAGAGATAGCTTAGCCTCAGGACCTATTTTTGACTCCCCAGATCTCACAGAAGCCAGATGCACAAAGTGACACATGCACAAAGTCTCAAATGCACAAAAGGTGTCACAGGAGGCTATAGTTTGATTAAGGTGGCTGGAGGACCTAGCACACCAATCCTAAAAATAAATAAATAAATAAATAAATAAATAAATAAAATAAAGGAAATGTTAAATATAACTAATTTATGGAAAGTCTGTTATCTGGATAAGATCAACACTCTAAAAGCATATTGGTCAACCAGAATTCTTTGAGAAATGACCTTTTCATCATTTTTTCATTTAAGGAAAGAAATGCAAAATGTTATGCAAATGACGTTATCACTTTGGCTGGCTTTTTGTTGGTTCTATGAGAGTTTGTTCTGACTTATAACATCTGAACAATATAAAAGAAAAAGTCAGGGTAGAAGATAGAGCAATGACCCTATGAATTTTATAACAGAATCAAATTATCGGTATTCTTAGCGATAATGGTGATAATAATGCCTCCTTGTAAACCAACCATCCCTGATTGAGAGGGAATTTAGTATTTGTTTCTGGGTATGTGAAGAAGTTTTGGTTCACATGAAAAGAGGGCCTTTTTATGTTGTTTTCATTTACTTGATTCAGCTGAGTGAGTTTTTAGAAGTGATAAGCAAAAAAAAAAAAAAAAAAAAAAAAATTTCATCTTGACACTTTCTGTTGTTTAAAAAAATAAAACCATCTAATTTGAACAAAACAATATGGTTAGCATAAATATCTCTTAGAATTTCCCAAGGGAACAAAAGGAATGAATTAGAGAGAAAAACAGAAAATAAAGAATCTGGCCTATTAACTCTTGGGATCGCAGCAGCTTTTCTTTTAAAATGAGCAGTGAAAATTCTACATTTTTGGGAATCATTTAGCACATGCTTCATTTACTTAGTGGCTTAGACTTCATACTTGCTTTGGTACAATGGTGGTAAGTTAAGTAAACACGTTAATGTTGAAATATCTTGATATTAAACAAAAAGGCCCTGAAGTATTAGGCTCTGTGAAAAATTTCTTTCAGAAAATCTAAATTCCTTAATCATGTTTTTTTTTTTTTTTCTGAATGAAAAAAAATAGAGTCATTCTGTGACTTGCTTTTGTTTCTGTTTACTTGTTTTTCTTTGCTATTTTAACTTCCATACCCAAAAGTCCTAGAATATTTTGCTCCTCTCTTAGCATGTAAATATTTATTCTCAACACATTTTCTGTTGTTGTTAAACTACTGGTGTCTAAAAGAGAGCATTTAGGTTAAATAAGTGTGTCTGTCATACAATCCTCTGGGATAAAAGGTTAATTGTATTTTGTTACTAGGAAAGAAGGTGATATATTTTCTGTTGGCTTCTTTAAGAGAGCTGGTTACCCTCTGGTCCAGGAGGCCTGAGGTTCACTTGCTGTGGGGTAACTGAATAGAATTTTTACAAGTCAGGCTCCTGATAACTAAAAATTGGAAGAAAAAGGGTAAAGTGGACTTACAGCTATTTATTACCTGCATGGGAGATGTGCTTGGGAGGCTGCACATGGCAGAGGTTCTCCCATGCTGTGTCCTAGATGAGAGGACAGACATGAGAGGGGTACTGGACCACCACCACACTAGGCATCTGGTGCATTTGAGAGACACCAAGGTTTTAGTTGTGAAAACAGGCCAGCAGTGCCCTCCACAGGTGGTAGACTACCACTAATTGATAGGAGGTGAAGCCTGGTAGTTTAGAGACTCACTACAACTCCTCTACTCATGAAAATGAAAACTCATGGCTGCAGAGATGATTTAGCACTTAAGGTACATGCCTGAGAAGCCTAAGGACCCTGGTTCAATTCTCCAGGTCCCATGTAAGTTAGATGCACATGGTGGTACATGTGTCTGGAGTTTGTTTGCAGTGGCTAGAGGCCCTGGCACTTTCATTCTCTCTCTCCCTCTCTCTGCCTCTAATAAATAAATAAAAATAAAAATCCTTTAAAAAAATGAAAACTCGGTTTTTCATTGCTAAGTAAAATGAAGTACGTGGCTCCTGCCTGCTAACACACACTTCACCAACCCTGGCTACTCAGAATTAACTCAATTAAAACATTTGCATTCTAAAGCCAGCCATCATTATTTTTAATAATTTGCTGAAATATTCAAGTCTCTTATCTGAGCTTTTCATTCCAAAATAACTTTTTCAACCTTGTATGTACAAGAGGTTTTGTCTCGGGTCGGGGACAAATTCCAGGTTTATTTGTGTTGATAATTAAGACATTCTTTGGGGGTGCTTCATTCCTCTGTGGTCTAACTCCAATTTCTTATGTTACATAGTCTTTGTTTTGGAAATGGCTTTCATTATTCAAGTACTTCTGAAGTGGTGTTTTTTCCTCATGTGTATTTTGGATTGTATTCTAATTTCTTTCTCTGAATGCATTGCTCTTACATTTTTCATAAAATCTAATCCAAAAACATGTTGACATCTGTGGTTATGATCTTGTTTAAGGCTTGGAATAGGAAAAATTTAAACATATATTTGATCAGGTGTACAATGAATCCACATGAAAGCAAACAGGATCCAAGCTAGCTGTTTGGATGTTTGTCTGTTAGAAGTATGTTATGGCTTTTACAATGTTGGACATCTTTATATCTTATGTACTTATATCTTACATCTTATATAATTATATCTTATATATATCTTTCTATCTTAAATACTAGCCCTTGGTAACACCTTGCACTATAGTCATCTACTCACTGAGTCACTGAGAGAATTAATGAGTGAATGTCCTGAGGCAAGTTCCAATTTCCTGATTTAAAAAAAAAAAAATTTCTTATTGAGAAGATTCACTGAAATAAATTAGCCTTTACTGAGCCTAATCTAAGAAGTCATAAAAATAGTTTAACATGCCTAATCATACTAATTAACAATGACATTACATTTTGTTGGGAAAAGGAAAGAAAAGAGCCTTTCCAAAAAATGAGGGGAAACTCTTCAAGTATTTTTAAAAGGTAAGTATTTTCAAAAAGCTTTAATTTATTTTTTAATTTCAATATCTAGGAAACTAAACCCATCTTCAAAGTTTGTCAAAATGCCCAATTTCTGGTAAGTCTATACAGTGAACTACTGGTGCTATTGTCCCATTCATAACATTATAGCTAACAGATTAACTTAGAATTGTTCCTTTGTGTATTTCTTGATGTATATCTCATAATTTTTAAATTTTTCTTGCATATATATATATATATATATATATGGTGTGGTGTTTTTACATGTGTGTATATGTATTCATATGTGAGTACATATGCACATGTGTGCAAATGCCTGTAGAAGTCAGAGGTTGGTGTCAGATATCTTTCTCAATTGCTCTCTATTTATTGAGGTAGGATCTCTGACCTGAATCCAGAATTCAGTCATTCAGTTAGATGCTTGAGCTTGCCCAGTAGGTCCTCTTACTCTACTTCTCCAGTGCTTAGATTGCAAGCAGGCTGCCACATGTGTGCGTGCTAGGATTCCAAATGCAGATCCTTACTCTTTCATTGCAAGTGCTTTAGCTCCTGAGCCATGTCCTCAATCCACTATGAAATAGTAAGTGTAAGTTATAGGTCATTTGTGAAGATATCTTCAATATGTGTGAACCACTTGAAAACATGGCAACAAATCTATTGCATAAATGGCCTGCCAGCCTTCATTGACTCTTTTCAGATATTTATCTAGTCAATAGTTAGAAACATGTATCTGATGACATAAAGCAATGATAATCTTAAAAATTCCCTAAGGTCCTTACCACAGAGGACTTTCATACATTTGTAAAGGTCACAAAAATGCCAGCCTATTAGAATGTGGCATCAGTTTGAATTTTTCAAATTAATGTGGAAATGTGTTTTAGGATAATCTCTACAAACTAATACTTCAAATAGATACTTTATCTTTAAATATTTATTCACTTGATAACCAAGCCCTACCATTCTAGAGAATGTGAAAGCACTATTTACTCTTACCCATCATTTATATTGCATTAGTTCTTTATTATCATAAATATTTATATAAACTGTCCATATGTGTGAGTTTAACAAATGACGATATCAGACATATATATTTACATATACATGCATAGCATTTCTAAAGTAAACTGTATCATATCACAAATATTCTTGTGTTTACATTTTTTTGCCTTTGCCACATTCTGAATGTTTCTTAAATAACATTTTATTACTTGATAAGATGTTGTGTTATGGATTACATCTAATAATTTTATATGGATATCAGGTATCCTACATCTTGTTCCAGGGTTATAGCTGAAAACATGTTTCTGTTCTGGAGGTTTAAGGCCATGAAAATGAAACTAAGTATACAGAGAACACTGTTACTGCTGCTTGTCCAGACCATACCCCTTGCCTACATTTTAAGTAAGGTATCCTAATATTTTCTGAGCAGTCACCTCTCTATAGACAAGTGATATTCAGCTTTTTGGTGCTGCAACAAATACCTGACAATCAACATAAAATGAGAGAAGGGTTGCTTTGGGTCATGGATTTGGTTCATGGTCAGCTGCAGTTGCCTAGCAAAGCCTGCTTGTTTCTCAACTGGTGGTGAAGAAGCATGTCATGGAAGGAACATCAGTCAAAAAAAAATTCAGGCAGGAGAAATGGCTAAGTGGTTAAGGTGCTTGCTTGCAAAGCCAAAGGACACAGGTTCAATTTTCCAGAACCCATGTAAAATCAGATGCACAAGGCAGTGCATGTGTCTGGAGTTCATTTGAAGTAGCTAGAGGCCCTGGTGTGCCCATTCATTCCCCCCCACCCTCACTCTATCTCTTTCTCACTGACAAATACACAAATAAAATATTTTTAAAAACTTTTTTAAAAAACCATCCTCCTTATGTCCCAATTGCAGGGAAGAGAGGGAGAAGGAACTTGATTATTAGTATGTCCCTTATGACATCTCATAATGCTTTTGCCAAGTCTCATCTCTTAAAGCTTCTCCCAGCAACAACAGCATCAAGCCAAAGACTAAAATTTAACATAGGGGTCTTTTTATATCAAATTAAAGAAGTAGGTAAGTCAGACAATAATCGATCTCTATGAAATATTATATTTAGGGATACATGAATGCTAAAAGGATATTTTTAATGTTTCTTTTTCTAAAGTAAATGCTTGGGATATTATACACATAATAAATATTTCTAAATTAAAGCAAAGAGAAGACACTCATTTCCTTTTTTCTTTTCTGTTTCTTTACCAGGTAAGACTCAAGCAAGCATATACATCCATGCTAACATCTACCTTTAAAATGAGGGAGGCTGTGTATAGCTCAGTGGCAGGCTATGTGATTAGCAAGGATAGAGTCCTGGGATCAATCCTCAATGTCAAAACATGAATAATGAATGAATGAAGTCAATAAAATACTAAGTTGAGGGCAAGTGTGAAATGGGACTCCAGACAGACTTTCTTTCAGGCCATCAAGAGCCACTCTGTTCCACAGCTTATTTCAAGTGCATTATTCTAGTTTTAGGCTCCTTTACTTTTAAATCCAAACTTCTGAGGTTTTGTGTTGGTTAGAAATGCAGTATTTCTTGGTACTTGAGCCGGAGCCCTGTGGTTTCTATTAGCCAAATCTATAATGCTGTGACTACAGTGGCTTTTTGCTTCCCTAGGCCCATCAGTCATTTACATCTTTTCATGGGTTCTTTCAAGGTTTTGTATGTGTTGTTCATAATTTCAATCTTTCTCAGAGTCTAATGTTGAAGAAAAGTTCTTTATTGGTAGGCAATTATCTCTGCTATTCTTCCAGCAAAAGCATCTAGGAAAATTGTAAGAATTACTAATAATGAGTCTGTCATGGCATAATATTTCTATTATATAAAAAACATATTTTTATCCATGTGATATTTCCTTTGTGTGTGAATGTGTGTGCTGTATGCATACATATGTGTATGCATATTCATATGTGTATGAGTGAATGTGTGTACATGTAGAGGGTAGAGGTTAATGAAAGTCTATTTCAGTTGCTTATTTTTATGACAGTTTCTCTCACTGAACTTGTACCTTACCCACATGGATAGACTAGGTAGTCATCAGGTACCACAAAGCCTCCTGTTTCCATGTCATCTGTGCTGGTGTTATAGATGTACACAACCACATTAGGCTTTTGCATGAGCACTGGGAATCAAACTTACTCAGCAAGCACTTTACCTACCAAGCAATGTCCTCATCCATGGAAATTATATTTTGTTTCCTTGCTCTTATCTTCCATAAGTTCTGATCTCAAAGAATAAAGTAAAGATATTATTATATGAATATTATTGTCCCCACAAAGCTGATGTGCTGGGGACTTGGTCTCCAGCTGATGGTTCTACTGGTAAATGGTGGGATTTTTTCTAGAAGAAGCATATTCACAGGAAGAGAAGCTTCTTGCTGGTGTGCCCCTGAAGAATTCTTCTCTCTTTCTCTTTGTCTTTACTTCCTGGCCACACTGAGTTGACTAGTTTTGTTTTACCAAGGACCCTCTGACATGCTGATCTGCCTTGACACACACCTGTCAAATCAAGTAAAGTTAAATTTCTAAAACTATAACACAACATACATCTTTCCTTCTCTTAATTTACTTTCTCAAATACTTGTCACATTGCTGGAAAGCTAGAAGAACAAATATCAAGGAAAGTAAAGGACTTTTTCCTAAACTATGGGTTAGCTCTCCTGTCCTAGGAAGATATTTTTAAGATTAACATGAATTAAACTAAGACTTTTCTGGTCACCATGCAATCCAGCACAAAGGAGAGATGCCTCTAAGCTAGGGTATAGAATGGGAGACAGGTAGAAGAGAAGGCTTGGTTATGTGGACAGAAATGAGACTATAGGAAGCAGAATCCCAGAACCTTGGGGAAGATCAAAACATGCAAATGGATTTTCAGGTCCCCAGAACCAAGGGAGCAATGAGTCAGTCTCAGAAGCAAGGACATGTGCCATGTGGACAGATGCAGTCACAATGAACATTACAACAGAAAATGTGGGAGAAGAAAGTCCACTTCATGCTCTGACAGATCCAGCAATCCTTGAGTATGGCTCCAGAGAAAGAGAAGCTATGTAGCTGGTATCATTGCCACTGCAGATCAGTGGCTGATTCAGAATGTTCTGGAACTATCTCAGAAGGATCCAAGAAGGCCACATAGAACCTACAAAAGCTATCTCACCACAAGCCCTGAAGTGTTACAAGCCATTCTGGTATTGTATTCCCCTTGGGGAAAGAGATGAGCTGGGCATGACTGAGGTTAATGTTTGGTACTACATAAGAATGCAGGATGGGAAAATTAATTAAACTGAGATAGAAAAACTACAAAGAGGATGTATTTCCATGGTGAGTTTACCCATGAACCAAAAATGAGGCTTTCCTCAAGTCACCTGCTCTAGTTTATTTTGTGTGAAACATTTTACATTACAATAGTCTTAATGTTCTGTGTTTTTAAACATAGTGTTAACTGAAGTCACCAAAGTAAAAGCTATATCACCTTGAAAACAACCCACAACAGTAATTGATTAGGAACTTTGGGACTGTAGTCAGTTAAGATGCTGGAGACCCAGACTCAGCTCTGTGTGTGACCTAGCACCCATGACCATTAACTATATCCTACTGGAATATAAAAACAGACCTCCTAGTTTCCATTAACCCAACAGTTTAGACCTACAACAAAGATTTCCCACTTTTATCTTGCCTCTTACATTATGTTACCATCATATGGTAAAAAAAAAGTACC
Organism: Jaculus jaculus; assembly: GCF_020740685.1. Lineage (NCBI taxonomy): Eukaryota > Metazoa > Chordata > Mammalia > Rodentia > Dipodidae > Jaculus > Jaculus jaculus. The sequence continues at coordinate 71,861,391 of NC_059113.1, read as the reverse complement.
TAGGTATGATGATACCACCAGCCTTACTTATGTTGCTCAGTATTATTTTAGATATTCGAGTTTTTTTGTGATTCCAAATGAATTTTTGGATTGTGTTTTCTATTTCCATGAAGGATGCTTTTGGAATTTTGATAGGGATTGCATTAAATGTGTAGATTGCTTTTGGTAAGATTGCCATTTTCACAATATTGATTCTTCCAATCCAGGAACAGGGGATGTTTCGCCACTTTCTAGTGTCTTCTGCAATTTCTCGCTTAAGTGGTTTAAAGTTCTCATTGTAGAGATTCTTTACTTCCTTGGTTAGGTTTACTCCAAGGTACTTTATTTTATTTTATTTTATTTTATTTTATTTTTTTGATGCAATTATGAATGGGAATGATTCTCTGATTTCATCATCTGTGTGTTTGTTGTATGAAGACTACTGATTTCTGTGTATTTATTTTGTATCCTGCTACATGGCTGTAGGTTTTGATCAGCTCTAACAGTTTCCTAGTAGTCTTTAGGGTCCTTTATGGATAGAATCATGACATCTGCAAATAATGATAACTTGATCTCTTCCTTTCCAATTTGTATCCCTTTTATGTGTGTCTCTTGCCTTATTGCTATGGATAAGACTTCCAAAACTATATTGAATAAAAGTGGGATGGTGGATACCCTTGTCTTGTTCCTGATTTTAGTGGAAAAGCTTCCAGTTTTCCCCATTTAGTAATATGTTGGCTATAAGCTTGTCATAAATAGCTTTTATTATATTGAGATATGTTACTTCTATTCCCAGTCTCTGTAGGACTTTTATCATGAAGGGATGTTGGATTTTGTCAAATGCTTTCTCTGCGTCTAATAAGATGATCATGTGATTTTTGTCATTTAACACATTTATATAATGTATTACATTTATAGATATGCATATATTGAACCATCCTTGCATCTCTGGGATAAAGCCTACTTGGTCAGGGTGAATGATATTTCTGATATATTCTTGTATTTTGTTTGCCAATATTTTGTTGAGAATTTTTGCATCTATGTTCATGAGGGAGATTGGTCTGTAATATTCTTTTTTTGTTCTATCTTTGCCTGGTTTTTGTATCAGGGTGATGCTGGCTTCATAGAAGGAGTTTTGTAGAATTCCTTCTTTTTCTATTTCCTGGAAAAGCTTCAGTGGCAATGGAGTTAGCTCTTCCTTAAAGGTCTGGTAAAATTCAGCAGTGAATCCATCTGGGCCTAGGCTTTTGTTAGTTGGGAGATTATTGATAACTGTTCAGATCTCCATGCTTGTTTTAGGTCTATTTAAGTGATTAATCTTATTTTGATTTAATTTAGGTAGGTCATATAAATCGAGGAAATCATCCATTTCTTTCAGATTTTCATACTTTGTGGAGTATATGCTTTTATAGTATGTCCCAATGATTTTTTGAATTTCTCTGGAATCTGTTGTGATGTTACCATTTGCATCTCTGATTTTCTTAATTTCTGTCTCTACTCTCTTTCTTTTAGTCAGATTTGCTCAGGGTTTATCAATTTTGTTTATCCTTTCAAAGAACCAACTCTTTGTTTCATTAATTCTTTGTAATTTTTTTGTTTCTATTTCATTAATTTCTGCCCTAATCTCTATTATTTCTTCCTGTCTACTGATTTTTGGTTTGCCTTGTTCTTCTTTGTCCACGGCTTTAAGGTGAAGCATTAGGTCATTTACTTGCGACCTTTCTAATTTCTTAATATAGGCACTTAAGGCTATAAATTTACCTCTTAGAACTGCCTTCATTGTGTCCCAGAGACTTTGGTATGTTGTAGTCTCATTATCGTTTGACTCTACAAATTTTTTGATTTCCTTCTTGATTTCTTCATTGATCCATTCATCATTAAGTAGTGTATTGTTTAGTTTCCATGATTTTGTATATGCTCTATATTAATTCCATTGTGGTCAGAGAGAATGCAAGGAATTATTTCAATTTTCCTGAATTTGCTAAGATTTGCTTTGTGTCCTAATATATGGTTTATTTTACAGAATGTTCCATGTGCTGCTGAAAAGAATGTATATTCTGCAGCCTTTGGATGAAATGTCCTGTATATATCTGTTAGGTCCATTCCTTCCATGACTTCGTTTAGTCCAGATGCCTCTCTGTTTATTTTTTCCCGATATGACCTGTCAATTGATGAGAGTGGGGTGTTAAAATCACCCACCACCACTGTGTTTGGTGTTATCTGTGACCTTAGTTCTAATAGTGTTTGTTTGATGAGTTAGGGAGCCCCCATGTTAGGTGCATATATGTTTAGGATTGTAATGTCCTCCTGTTGGAGTGTGCCCTTAATCAATATAAAGTGACCCTCCTTATCTTTCTTGACTAACGTTGGACTAAAGTCTACCCTGTCTGATATTAGGATAGCAACCCCTGCTTGTTTTCTAGGCCCATTTGCTTAAAACACCGTCTTCCAACCTTTCACCCTAAGATAATGTCTATCCTTTGCAGAAAGGTGAGTTTCTTGGAGACAACAAATTGTAGGATCCTGCTTTTTAACCCAGTCTGTGAATCTATGTCTTTTCTTTGGGGATTTGAGGCCATTGATATTAAGAGATATTATTGAAAGGTGTTTATTTATGGTTGCAAATTTTTTTTTTGTAGTTCCAGTTCTACCTTTGCTTTCTTGTTTTAACTAGTATTTGAGTATTTCTTACTTTGTCCAGGTTCCTTATATGTGTGCTTTTATTTTTCTTCAGCATTGAGGAACCTATCAATTATTTTCTGTAGAGCTGGTTTTGTCTTCAAATACTCCTTTAACCTCCTTTTGTCATGGAATGTCCTTATTTCTCTGTCTATTTTTTTTTAATTTTTTTTTTTTTATTTATTTGAGAGTGACAGACACAGAGAGAAAGACAGGTAGAGGGAGAGAGAGAGAATGGGTGCGCCAGGACTTCCAGCCTCTGCAAACGAACTCCAGACGCGTGCACCCCTTGTGCATCTGGCTAACGTGGGACCTGGGGAACCGAGCCTCGAACCAGGGTCCTTAGGCTTCACAAGCAAGCGCTTAACTGCTACGCCATCTCTCCAGCCCTCTCTGTCTATTTTAATGGATAGCTTTGCAGGATAAAGTAACCTTGGTTGACAGTTGTTATCTTTCAGAACTTGGAAAACATCGCTCCCAGCCCTTCTGGCTTTTAAAGTTTGTGTTGAATAATCTGCTGTAATCCTGATGGGCTTGCCTTTGTAGGTAACTTGATTTTTCTCTCCAACTGCTTTCAATATTTTTTCCTTGGTTTGTGTGTTTGATACTTTGATTATAATATGGCGAGGAGAGGTTCTTTCCAGGTTTTGTCTGGCTGGGGTTCTAAAGGCTTCCTGTATCTGCACTGACACCTCTTTCCCAATTTGGGGGAATTTTTCTTCTTTGATTTTGTTGAAGACGTCTACTATGCCTTTGGAGTGGAATTCTTCTCCTTCTACTATGCCCTGAATTCTTATATTCTATCATTTCATAGTGTCCGGAATATCTTGAAATTCCCACTCATACTTTTCTATACGTTTGTCTTTCTCTTTGTTAGACTGTATTGGATCTGCCACCTGGTCTTCCAGTTTAGATATTCTGTCATCTCCTTGATCCATTCTACTGGTGAAATTTTCTACATAGTTTATTATTTCATTAACTGTGTTCTTCATTGCTAGTAATTCTGACTGGTTTTTCTTTATTATTTCTATTTCCTTATTTATGTCTTATATTGCCTTCTTTATTTCATGAAATTGGTGTTCTGTGTCATCTTTGATTCTTTGATTTCCTCTTCGAGTTCCTCTTTGGCTCCTTTGATTTGTTCTCTGACTTTTTTGAACATATTTACAATCATTCTTTTGAAATCTTTCTCATGCTTTTCCTCTAACTAGTTCTCACCTTAGGTCATTTCTGATGTATTAATACTGTGATGTGGATTTATATTGTCTTGCTTTTTAGTGTTTTGTGTTATAATGTATATACTTTTTATCTTGGATTAAGTTAATGCTTGGATTTTCTAGCTAGCTGGGTATTCTTAGCTGTATCAATTTATTTGATGTTATATATCTTCAAGATAGGAGCTTAAGGTGTTAGATGTGGCTTTTAAGGCTCTCAGAGTATCTACAAAGTTGTTCCTAGTGGTTGACTTTCCCTGGTATGGGTGTATTCAAGTAGGCCAAGTGGAATAAAATACAGGTAGATTCTAAAAGTTAACTAAACACTGTACACACTGAATCAAAAACAGCATCAAATATTTATTCAAGGGTAGTTATTATAACAAGCAGATCCTGTATCAACAAAGAGGTTAAGATTTCTGGTTTGTTGAGGGATCCAAGTCATCTTGTAAGCAAGTTAGACCCTTCCCTGGTACAATCAATCCTAGTTACCTTTTTGGATGATTTTGGTCTCAGTCAAGTTTCTGGCTTTGTCAATGGGCTACTGTTCTGATTTCTGGAGCTGGGCACAGGCTTTTCCTGTGGGGCAAACTGAGCCTGGCAACTGTGGCCCTGCAGATTAGCACCCCCTTTGCTGGAACCGCTGCTCCTGCTGTTGGATCTGTCACCTCTGCTGGGTCCTCAGCTGCTACTGCCACTGCTGCTGCTGCTTTAGCTGCCACTGCTGGATCCTCCGCTGCTTCTGCTGCATCTGTGACTGCTGTCTCTGAAGCTGCTGCTGCTGTATCTGTCGCTGCTGCTGCTACTAGATCTGCCACTGCTGGGGCTGCTGCTGCTGGTGCCGGAGCTGCTGATGTTGCTGCAGGACCATGCTCCTGCTTGGGTCCCGCTGTTTGCTCAAGTTGGTGTGGTCAGTTCCCAGGACTGCTGCTCTGTTTGCTGGAGCTGGGCAGAGGTGGTGGGGGAGAGGAGGGAACCACAGCTGCTCTGGTTCTCTCACTGTTCCACGTGTCCTTCTACCTTGTGATCTGCTCCTCAATTGCTCACTGCCACTCTCCCTTCATGTTTCTTGATTTGCTGATAGCTCCAGTGTGAGTGGAAGCTCTCCTCACCTGGCTTTTCCTGCAGCTCGAGCTGAGTCTGGCAGCTTTCTGGTGTGCTGCCGCCGCCATGGTCGGCAGACCTGTTGGGACCGCTTTTGCTGGCCTGTGCAGGCTCTGGATCTCTTCTACTTCTCCACTGCCATTTCGATTTCCTATACACCTCAATTTTTATTAAAAGTGTGTATTTTGCTGAGGTTTTTTGGTCTTTTTCCCCCCAGGCTGCTTTGGCATGGTACCTGAGCCGCCATCTTAACCAGAAGTTATTTAAAAATTTTTAAAGAACAGTGTGCAACTTTTGAAGAAATTAATACTGAGAAAATTAAAGGAAGAAAATTAAATGTATGTACAGTTTATCTAGTCTTAAAGAAATCAAAGATAAAACATGAAAGTTTTTTTCAGAAGCAAATGGTAGGAGTTCTTTTTATCAAGTGAAATGAACATAAGTCCATCCAAAGACCAGTCAGAAACAATTTTATTTATAACCCAGATTCCCCCATGTATTATCTTTTACAGAAAGTATCAGGTTTTGAGTGTTCTTTTCAATGTCCTTTACAAGAGGAGGAAAGGTAGTGGTGTGGGGAGTGAGGGGCTAACAGAAAAGCATAAAGTTAAGACAAAAATTTAAAGTATTTTTTTTGTTTTGTTTTTGGCCTGGAGAGGAAAGGAAAGGAAGAGGGGTAGAGATTACAGAAAAGTAGGTAATTTTCAGATCCCACACAAACTTCCTTTGACAAGCAGGGGGAAAAGTCACAGGATTTCATGGTCCGAAAGTCTTGGGTGACACAATGTAAAATAATAACTTCTGGCTTAGCACCAAGCTGTAGTTTGTAGCCTCTGATGCGAAAATATAATGCAAACTGGATATTTCCCCAAATCATAATCCATTCTCATTTAGAAATGGCCTAACTTACAGCATTTTCCTCTCAGACTGCTATTTTTATTCAGTGCTTAAAGATATTCAATTCTGCAAATGTTTTTGTCAGCCCAATCACACAAAATCACACTAAAATGTCTTCAGTGACTAAACCAACTCAAGAGTGAGGGAATAATTAATGGGAGAGCACTTCCCTGCCTTGCATAAAGCTCTGGAAACATTATAATGAACAAAAAGTAAAAGTAGAAAACAAAATGAAGCCATACGTCATTGATTTTTATTAATTAGATAACATAAATGTTTCTAAAAATTGTCTTGGCCATCCTAAACACACACACACATACACACACACACACACACACACACAAACACACACATGTATGTATGTATGTATGTATGTATACTGATTTCAATGCATTAGTTGAAAATATTTTAGTATAAAAACTTTTTTAACTTAAAGGCCATTTTTTTCCTAAGAAAAAATCCAAAATGGGATATTGTGGAAACAACATGAATAAGCTATAGCAGAAGTTCATGAGAGGCTGAGTCTAGAGTCAGTTTCCTTCAGAATAGTTAATATAAATAATTTTAATATAAATATAAATAATAGTAATTCAAATTAAAATGAATGTTCCTAGCCAGGCATGGTGGCTCACGCCTTTAATCCCAGCACTCGGGAGGCAGAGGTAAGAGGATCGCCATGAGTTCAAGGCCACCCTGAGAGTACAGAGTTAATTCCAGGTCAGCCTGGACCAGAGTGAGAGCCTACCTCAAACAAACAAAAAATAAATAAATAAAATAAAGTAAAATAAAATGAATGTTCCTGAGAAAGTGAAAGATTTCAGAGCACCAATCTAAGAGCAAGCTTTACAAATTTAATATTAGTAAAATGGCTTCATTCTATTAGTTAAATTCAATAATTATATAAAATTATAGTTTTATTCAGTCTTTTGCAAACATTCACTAATATATGCTAAGCAGGGGACACCCCCAGTGGGAGGAATGGATATAAAAGTGCAGTTGGAAATAATTTCCATCTTGGTGGGACTGACTGAGGTCAGAAGCTGAGGCCTCCTAGAATGTAGCATTCTTGGCAACACTGTGATGCATTAGTGTGTGTGAAGAAATGTATGTTGGTATTCACCTTTCCATCCTTACTGGCTTCCTAGGGGGAAGACCACCCAAACTCAGCTAGCCCTCCCCTCATTGTGCAGAGCAGAGCTTTCTTTGTGCCTGAGGTACAAATAAATAGATCTTTCCTCTCACAAAACCTGAGATTAGCTACTAACTTGATTCTTGACCACAGAAAAAAGTTTACCAAACTATAGTGTAGAGAAACACTTAAATAATTTCCACTCTGTAACAAAGTGCCATTAAATAACCCCTATTCTTGTCACCTTCCTTGAAAACCAACCTCAATTTCCTGCATTACTTTCTGTCAATCTTTGCATACTTTAACCTTTTGTAACTAGAAATAGTATCAACTACTGAACTATTATTTTAATTGTATTGGATTTTATCTATAATTTTAATGTTTTGAACTTTATTTTATCCAGTTCAAATTAGACATACTAAAGAGACTGAATTTACCACCATTCTTTTTTCTTTCTTTTTTTTTTTTTTTTTTTTAAGGTAGGGTTTCACTTTAGCTCAGGCTGACCTGGAATTCAGTATGCAGTCTCAGGGTAGCCTCAAACTCATGGTGATCCTCCTACCTCTGCCTCCCAAGTGCTGGGATTAAAGGCATGCACGACCACGCCCAGCTACCACTGTTCTTTATATCCCTGAATCCATACAATTTATGCCTTCATGATTTCAGTGAAAAAAAAATAATTGCATCAGATACCTTTTATAAAAATCAACTGTCAGAGATGAAGCCATTTGGATTTTCTTCCAGTCCTTCAGTTCTGTCATTCTCAGTGGTGGATAGAGATCCCCTGTACCAATCAGTTTTCTTCTCAGAGCCCCAGTGCGCTTTTGTCACTATGCCAAATCATCCTGTAGTTCAAATTTCCTTATGTACCTCAACACCTTGATTCTAAATTTGATCTTTTCTGTCTATACTCACAGAGCCTTGTAACTTCCCTATGTAACCTCAACAACATACAAATTTCTGTATTTAATCCAGAACATCATATAGAGAATACTCTGATGACTTCTCATCATCTACTGCAGTTCGCTATGGCAATAACAACCCATCCACACTATTTAAGTTATCTGCTCAATTAATTATAAAAGTATGTCATTCATATTGTGCAATCTTAATTTTTAAATTATCCAAATGTATCCTTAGCTGTGTTATGGAACAGGTCCATCATTCTAGCCTATTTGAATTCCATCTTATTTCTTCATTATACAGGGTAGTTATAAGGCTTATTGATTTGTAAACTCCTACATATATTCTGATAATACTCTTTTGGTATGATGCTTTCAGCATATAGTTTTCTTAGTCACTGGCTTGCCTTTCACTTTCTTCTTAGAATCATTTTTTTCCTTGACTATCATACACACATATGCACACACACACACACACACACACACACACACACACACACACACACATTGAATTTTGATCCTATATAACTCTATTCCCTTCTCTTAACCATATCCTTCTCCCATTAAAATTCTCCTTTCTACCCCTTACCACTGAAGAAAATAACTCCTTGTCATATAACAACATTAATTGTCATTAGCTCCTTTGGGAGGGGTGGAGCCTCATCAACACTTTTTGGTCTGTGGTGGAATGCTGACTGGTCCTACCTTGTGCAGGTCTTGTACAGGCAGCGACAATGGCTATGAAGTTATGAGTGCAATGACTAAACCATGCCCAGATGACAGTTCCATAGCATTCTTCCCATTCTCTGTAACTCCCTGTACAGGTATGGGTCACCCCACTGTAAGTTGTTGGATGGGCCACTCTTTGTATTTAAGGTAAATTGCAATGTTATGGAGAAGCTGCTAATATTTTTAAAAATATAGTTATCTATGTATTTCACAGAGAGAAACAGAAGAGAGAAAGAGACAGATAGAGACAACGGGCCTACCACGGTCTCTAGACATTGCAAATGCATGCTGTACCTTGTGCGTCTGCTTTTATGTGGGCACTGGGTCCTTTGGCTTTGCTGGTAAGCACCTTAACTACTAAGCCATCTCTTTAGCCCTGCTAATACTTTTTATAATAGAGAAATCTCATCTACTTTAAACATTTTTTGTCCAAGGTCTAGTTTCTATTTAAATTTTGCAGATTGCTGTACGTGGGAGTGTCTAGGTGTGAGACATCTAGAAGAAAAAGCAAGGAGAATCTGTTCTCTAGCATGGTAGACAATAGCAATGCCATTGGAATTTGTTCTGGTTCTTCTCTTGCTGTAGAACCATAAAAACAGTGACTGAAAATGATGGTCACGTTATTGTGCTGAGGAACCTTGATTTTCACTTAGCCATCAGTTTTCACTGAGTATCTCATTCAGTTACACTCAGTGAGGCGACCTCAGATCCACCTCCCTTCACTTTCCTGATGCTTGAGATTAGAAGACAGAGTACTGGAATGATGCATGAAATTTTAAGCTCCAATACATTTCCCACCACACTTAAATGTTACATGCTGTCATTCAAAGTTGCAAAGGTAAGAATCAGACTTCACTTCTTGACATTAAATCTCTCTTTTCTACTTATCTACAAACAATATACTTTCTTTACTCTTGCCACTAATGATTTTCACAATTCTTTATCTTGTTAGTGGTCTTTACAGCTTCATTCTCCATAAAACATGGCCTAATATTTTTGATCTGTCATTAGAGGGAAGAGCATGTCCAGTTGGTCAAGCACTCTTGGTGTATTAGTCCATCTTCATGAACCTTTGGTCTCCCTATTTCCCCCTAAGAATTTGTCAAGTCCTCACTCATTTTTTCTACACTTTAAGTTTCTCCATAAATCTTGATTTTACCACAGGTATATATGTTATTCCTATTTTCTTTGGTTTAGATTGTTTATTTTTTATTTTTTTTTAATTTTTTACTTATTTATGTGAGAGCGACAGCAGAGAGAAAGACAGATAGAGGGGGAGAGAGAGAGAATGGGTGCGCCAGGGCTTCCAGCCTCAGCAAACGAACTCCAGACGCGTGCGCCCCCTTGTGCATCTGGCTAACGTGGGACCTGGGAAACCGAGCCTCGAACCGGGGTCCTTAGGCTTCACAGGCAAGTGCTTAACCACTAAGCCATCTCTGCAGCCCTGGATTGTTTATTTTTTTTAATTTAAGAGACAGAGAAAGAGCAAAGGTGAGAGAGAGAAAAAAAAAATGGTGTTCCAGTGCCTTAGCCACCACAAATGAGCTCCAGACACATGCACCACGTTGTACGCCTGCATAAGCTGTGCATGTGGACTCACTTTGTCCTTCTAGCTTACATGGGTTCTGGGGAATGGAATCTGGGGCCTTAGGCTTTGCAGTCAAACACCTTAACCACTAAGCCATAATTCCAGCCCTGGTTTATATATTTTATATACTTTCTCAGCCTACACATGTTCACTTTATTTTCTTTTAAAATATTTATTTATTTATTTATTTGTAAGCAGAGAGAGACAAAGAAAAAGAGAGAGAGGGAGAGAGAACAAAACATGTCAGGACCACTGAAAATGAACTCCTGCTCCAGATGCATGTGGTACTGTGCATCTGGCTTTATGTGGGTGCTGGAGAATTGAACCTGGACTAAGAGACTTTGCAAGCAAGTTTTTTGTTTGTTTGTTTTTTAGTTAAGTAGAAAGTTGTATGGACACATCATATGTTAGCACCATCATTTCCCACCTTCCTGCCCCTATTGCTCTGAGGGCCTTCCTCAGTGAGGTTGCTGGTGTTCCCCCTGGAACTGTGGGTTATAAGATGTGAGAACATCAATCAGTCATTGTGTGTCGGGGGGCAGTGTCTCTGGCCATTCCCTTCCACTCAGTGGCTCCTCCAATCTTTCTGCTCCTTAAGCAAAATTCCCTGAGCCATGGTGGATGTGTTTTAAGTCTATTTTAGTGTGGTGCTCTCATAAGATCCTGGATTTCTGCTTTAGTGTGCAAAGTTATTATCTTTTAGTGTGTTACTGTCTGGCTCACCACTGAAGCAACACTTTTTTTTTTTTTGGCATTTTTTTTTTTTTTTTTTTTTTGGTTTTTCTAGGTAGGGTCTCACTCTGGTCCAGGCTGACCTGGAATTAACTCTGTCATCTCATGGTGGCCTTGAACTCATGCCAATCCTTCTATCTTTGCCTCCCAAGTGCTGGGATTAAAGGTGTGCACCACCACGCCCGGATGGCATCTTTTTTTTTATTGACGACTTCCATACTAACAGAGAATAAACCATTCTCTCCTCCATTTTCCCCTTCACAAATCCTCTCTCCATTAGTGCCATTTTTATTTTGATGTCATAATCTTTTCCTCCTATTATGAAGGTCTTGTGAAGGTAGTACTAGGCACTGTAAGGTCATAGATATCGAGGCCAGTTTCTGTCTGGACAATAGCATCATAAGCAGTCTTATCCTTCCTTTGGCTCTTACATTCTTTCCACCATCTTTTCTGCAATGTACCCTAAGCCTTGGAGGATGTGATAGAGATGTTAAGTGCTGAACGCTTCTCCATCATTTATTTTTAGCACTATGGTGCCTTTTTGGGTCATCCCAGTGGTTATCACCATCTGAAAAAGATAAACTTCTCTAACCAAAAGTGAGGGTAGTGTTAATATATGGGTATAAGCATTAGATAAAGTGCTTAAAGGGCAGTTTGGTGAGCATAACATATGCATTCAACCAGACAAGAGCAGACATTACACTCCTAATGGTCATGACCTCGCACACCATAGGCTTTTGATTAGGTTTTCAGTACCAGGCATGTATGCACTCCCATAGAGCTGGCCTCCAATAATAAACTTAGTGATCAGCTGGTTAATCCTACCCTCCCCCTGCCGCCCCGGATAACAGAGAGGCCACTATTGCATCCATTCTGTATTTTGTCTTGGTTGACCAAACTTGAGGCTTCCAGTGTACACTTTTTTTCACCACTGATGGCTTTTGTCTTCCAAAGGGCTACATGCAGTGCAGCTTTTTCCAGATTTCTGCCAGCTTGTCTACAGGAAGGAGGTTTTCACTTCAGCCATGGCTTTATTTCTTAGTGACTTTGCAGCACAAGCATGTAGAGTCTTCAGAAATAGGAAGTTACCATCTATTTCTGGTGGGAAACCAAGGGCCTTGGCAATAGCATATAATGTTTAGGGGGCAACAGGGTCCTCACTGACCAACAACTCGCTGGAAAGTATCCCATCCCTGGCACTGAAATTTTTCTAGAAAACAGTCTATGGCTTCTTGGTGTGCCATTATCAAAAATAGTAAGTTTTCATATGTGTTTTTTCACAATATCTTGAATTTTGATTAGCCCTCCACCCACACTCATTTTACTTAATTTCTTCACCTGATCTTGCTTAAGCTATTCCACCCCAATACTCTGTTCTTATACTTACATATATACAATAACATCCACTTAAGGCTTATCTTCTCTTTCCTCCTTAATAAACCTTGCTTAACTTGCTGGCCTCTGCTACCTTTTTTTTTTTTTTTCCCCAATTCACACACAAGTTTAAATATTTGTAGCTAGGATCCATATATGAGAGAGAACAGAGAACATGCAACATTTGGCTTTCTGGGCCTGGGTTACCGAACTTGGGATATTAATCCATTCCAGATCCATCCATTTCCCTGAAATTTTCATAATAACTTTTCTTTACCACTGTACAAAACTCCATTTTGTAAATGTGCCACATCTTTATTATCCATCAGTTGAGGGACATCTAGGCTGGTTTTATTTCCTAGCTACTGTGAATAGAACAGCCATAAACATTGTTGTGCAAGTGTCTCTAAGGCAGTAAGAAGGGTCATTAGGATATATGCCTAGGAGGGCTATAGCTGGTCGTAAGGTAAATCTCTTTTTAGATACCTCAGGAATCTCCAGACTGATTTCCACAATGGTTATACCAGATTACATTCCCACCAACAGTGTATAAGAGTTCCTCTTTTTCTGCATCCTTGCCAACATTAATTGTCATTTGTTTTCTTGATGATAGCCATTTATAGGAGAAAGATGGAATCTCAGAGTAGTTTTAGAGTAGTTTTAATATGTGTTTCCCTGATGGCTAACGATGTAGAACTTTTTTTGAGATGTTTATAGCCCATTTGTATTTCTTCTTTTGAGAACTCTCTATTTAATTCCATAGACCATTTTTTATTTGGGTTGTTTGATTTCTTATTATTTAGTTTTTTGAGTTATTTGTATATCATGGATATTAATCCTCTGTCAGACATAGATCTGGCAAAGATTTTCTTCCCTTATATAGGTTGCCTCTTTGTTCCATTTACATTGTTCTTTGATGTACAAAAGCTTTCTAATTTCATGAGATCCCAGTGGTTGGTTAGTGGGTTTTTTTTTTTTGTTTTGTTTTGTTTTTGTTTTTTTTGTTTTTTGTTTTTTTTTTCCTGAGCAATTGGGGTTATATTAAGAAAGTCACTACCTATATCAATACATTTTCCTGTAGTAGTTGCAGTTTCAGGTCTGATATTAAGTCTAGGATCTATTTGGACTTGATTCTTGTGTTTGGAGAGAGACAACAACCTATTTTCATCCTTTTATGTATAGATATATAGCTTTCCTAGCACCATTTGTTAAAAAGGCTGCTTTCTCCACAATAAATATTTTTTTTGTCATTTTTGTAAAAAATCAGATGGCTGAGGCTGCCTGAGTTAACATCTTGGTCCTCTATTCTGTTGCATTGTTCTATGTGTCTACCTTTGTGCTAGAACCATGCTGCTTTTGTTACTATGGCTTTGTAATATAGCTTAAAATTGAGTATGGTGATACCATCAGCATTTTTTTTCTCAAATTTTTTTTTTTGCTCTTCTACATTTTTGTGCTTCCAAATCAATTTGGGGATTTTTTTCTACTTCTTTGAAGGATGACATTGGAATTTTAATGAGGATATCATTAAATGTGTAGATTGCTTTTGGTAAGACGGACATTTTCACAATAGTGTTTCTTTCTGTCCAAGAATATGGAATTTTTTTTCCCCATTTCTCAGTTTCTTCTGTAATTTCTTGTTTGAGTGTTTAGAGTTTTTATTGTAGAGCTCCTTCACTTCCTTGGTTAGGTTAGATTCCTCAAACCCTCATAAAACCAAATACACAACATGGTAAATGCATCTGGAGTCCACTTGTGGTGCTAAGAGACACTGGTGTGCCAATGCTCTTTCAATCTCTTATTTCTCTATTTCTAAAAATAAAGATATTTAAACATAGACTATCTCTATCATGAGCTAGAACCCATGACATGTTTTATCAGTTTAAGCCTTATCTAATTTGTAAATACTATAAAAGTCTCCAGAATTATTGCATTTATTTGGTATGCTCAATTTCTAGTATTAGATACTTTATATATATTTTTTTTTCTAATGTGCTCATACATATTTTAACAGACAGTAGATGGAAACTGTGGTTTCAAATCCCAAAGCAAACAGAGCCTATAGAGAGTCTTCTGGGAGAAAACTGTAGCCTTTGTTTCTGCCAGCTAGCACCAGCAATGAGGTTTTTCTAGGAGGTTGTCTGTTCTCCCGGCTATATAGCAAACAGGCCAGCTAGGATCAGACAAAGGCATCTGTGGTGCACTAAGCAGTCTCTGACCTTCATACAGTTTTACCAAACTTTGACCATTCTCTAGAATATGTTAATCACACACACACACACACACACACATACGCACTCTCTCTCTCTTTCCTAAACTTTATTTTGTTTTTACTATAATTAATGTACTCTTTATTTTTCCATAATTGAATTCTATTTCACTTAAAAACTGTATCATTAACGACTCAAAAAATTCAATTTATTCTAAGATTTGTGACTTTTAATTGCCTATTACATTAGGTCCATCTCTAATTTGTGCTATTAGATTTCACATCCTACATTGAAAATAGCCAAAGGCAAAATATGGGCAAACTAAGGCTTGGGGGATGTTTCAGTAGCTAAAAGCCTTGCCCTGCAAGCCTGTGGAACTGGCTTTGGATATCCAGCACCCATGAAAAATAATTCACAAAGTGATGCATACATCTGTAATTCTAACATGCCTATATCATGGTTACAAATCAGAGAAATGCTAAAGCTAGTTTGGCTTTCCCAGAAAAAGATAAATAAAACAATTGAGACCTTGTTTTAAACAAAGTGGAGGGATAGGACCAATATCTTGAAACTGTACTCTGACCTTGACACAGTCATTGTGTGATATATGTGTGCCCACATACACAGATATGCACACATGCACATGAGCATCACACTCAAATAAATGAATAAACAAATGATGGGAAATAATATTAAAGAAAATTAAACAGCATAGCACATAAAGAGAAAGTTATTGAACTACAAATATTCATTCCTATCCAATCTCCTCCAATACTCAAATAAAACCTCTAGAATTTTGAAACAAATATTTTCAGCTGGAAACAAAACACTTGTTTACTTTGGTCCTTACCAAGAGAAATATATAAATAACAAATCTATTGAGTAAAAGATTGAATGCCTTAATGAACATATATGGAAATGTCATTGACATTTACTATTCAGTTATGTGGGTGTGTGTAAAATAACTGAGTCACCAAAAAATATTTGTCATTTTGGCTTTTTTTTCTTTATAGCACACAAGTTCTAATTGCTGAAGATTGCATATCACCTTATATGATTTTGATCCACCAGAGTGAATTGAGACTTATGAAAATTATAAACTCACCTTTGGATATAGTAACAATTATGTAAGGCTTACACTTTACATTTTTCTTAATTTTATAAATTAAGCAATAGGTATATATTCAGTTCTAACTGATATATATATATATATATATATATATATATATATATATATATATATATATATACACACACACATACATACATACATACATACATATATATGCTAAGTTTTGTAGTATCTAATTAGACAGCAAAGCATATGCTAGAGGAAGCACAGGCAACCCCTAAGTGATTGTTTCTTGTGCTTTTTCTGGTGATTCAGAGAAGGGAAGTTAGGGTAGACAGTTGATATGAGGGCAGGAGATCATGTTTTAAGTTTGATATTGGCCATTTTTCAGAAGAGAGACAGAGAGAGAGGGAGAGATTGTTTCTTTGTTAAATTAAGCCATTTTTCAAGCTCTCAAGAGGGAATATACTTACTTGCTTCATATAACAGGATCTGGTAAGGAGGTTAAGTCAGAAACAGTCTGAAATGAAAATGAGAACTAACAGCTGAGAAATGTATATTTACCATGGAAGTCCCCATAAAGTATCAAAAATTCACTGCATTTGTTTCCATTTCTGTGTGTTCCTTCTCTAACTGAAAAGCAGATGTCAGTGAATATTTGGAGCAAGCTTCAACCCCTTGTCAGGATAAAATGGTGATTAACAGAGAACCTGTTTGGACATTGCCACAAGGTTGGCAATTATTTGGAACCTGATAGCCCACTTTCCTTCTTGTGGTCTGTTGGTTTCCAGACACAAGCTGTCAATCAAGTCAGTGAGTTTTACCGTTTGCCCCTTGGCCTAAATACAATCGGCACAACTTACAGTGCTTTTATCACTATTTCTACTGTTTTGTGCACATGTCAGACAAGGTGCTTTTATTTTAGTGAGTTTGGTAAAGACCATTTGAGAAATTTTCTTTACTTTTCTTCTTTTACAGTAATTTGTGACACTGAACTTCATTGAATTCTAAAGTAGGAAAAACATGTTTTGCTTCAATTCTATCAGTCTTTCAGAAAGAAGTTGAACAATTAACTTACATGAATCTGTTTATTAGAGAAATAGAATTAAATTGTCTTTCCTTTTACCTTCAAAGGAGAAAACATGAGAATTACAGACAAAAAAAATATTTTCTCCAAAGACTTTTCTATATTTTGTGCTCTTATGAACAATGATCTACTTAAACATTAAACATTGAACATTTCAGTATTAAATTTAGCCAAGCAACAGAAGGAATAAATGTAATGTTCAACACACATACAATGTGTTCTGATTCCTTATTAATTAAGGTATTTTCTTTAATTAATGATTTATGGTATTTCTGCTCACCTAACTGTTCACCGCTTTTCATATATATATGCAATTTTAG
The DNA here is from genome assembly GCF_020740685.1 of Jaculus jaculus. NCBI lineage: Eukaryota > Metazoa > Chordata > Mammalia > Rodentia > Dipodidae > Jaculus > Jaculus jaculus. The sequence continues at coordinate 71,844,375 of NC_059113.1, read as the reverse complement.
ACTATATGGTAAAATCTTGGTGTTTCCTTAGTATTTATTTTCTTGTTCTTTAGTGATAAAAGGTTAGCGATACTCTAAATTCATTAAAGCAGAAAATAATAGGTTGTCTAGAACACAGCACTAAAGAGGGGTGGAAAGAATGCAAGAACCAAAGGATAGGAAGGTGTACTATGAGGTATTGTACCCCCAACAGGAAACCACTGGTACATCATGGTTCCACAGAGATTACCTATACCCCCACTGAGGGCCCTCAGTGGAATGGGGGCAGGAGAGGAAGGACAAAAGAAGATTACCTGGTATAAACACAATCAATTTACAGTATGTTACTATACTAAAGTTTTTTTTTTAATTTTTATTAACATTTTCCATGATTATAAAATCTATCCCATGGTAATTCCATCGCTCCCCACCCCACACTTTCCCATTTGAAATTCCATTCTCCATCATATTACCTCCCCATTACAATCATTGTAATTACATATATACAATATCAACCTATTAAGTATCCTCCTCCCTTCCTTTCTCTACACTTTATGTCTCCTTTTGACCTTACTGGCCTCTGCCACTAAGTATTTTCATTCTCACGCAGAAGCCCAATCATCTGTAGCTAGGATCCACATATGAGAGAGAACATGTGGCGCTTGGCTTTCAGGGCCTGGGTTACCTCACTTAGTATAACACTTTCCAGGTCCATCCATTTTTCTGCAAATTTCATAACTTCATTTTTCTTTACCACTGAGTAGAACTCCATTGTATAAATGTGCCACATCTTCATTATCCACTCATCTGTTGAGGGACATCTAGGCTGGTTCCATTTCCCAGCTATTATAAATTGAGCAGCAATAAACATGGTTGAACATGTACTTCTAAGGAAATGAGATGAGTCCTTTGCATATATGCCTAGGAGTGCTATAGCTGGGTCATATGGTAGATCAACCTTTAGCTGTTTTAGGAACCTCCACACTGTTTTCCACAATGGCTGGACCAGATTGCATTCCCACCAGCAGTGTAGAAGGGTTCCTTTATTTCCACATCCCCGCCAACATTTATGATCATTGGTTTTCATGATGGTGGCCAATCTGACAGGAGTGAGATGGAATGTCAATGTAGTTTTAATCTGCATTTCCCTGATGACTAGTGAGGTAGAACATTTTTTTTAGATGCTTATATGCCATTCGTATTTCTTCCTTTGAGAACTCTCTATTTAGCTCCATAGCCCATTTTTTGATTGGCTTGTTTGATTCCTTATTATTTAACTTTTTGAGTTTTTGTATATCCTAGATATTAATCCTCTATCAGATAAATAGCTGGCAAAGATTTTTTCCCATTCTGTAGGTTGCCTCTTTGCTTTTTTCACTGTGTCCTTTGCAGTGCAAAATCTTTGTAATTTCCTGAGGTCCCAGTGATTAATCTGTGGTTTTATTGCCTGAGCAATTGGGGTTGTATTCAGAAAGTGTTTGCCAAGACCAATATGTTGAAGGATTTCCCCTACTTTTTCCTCTAGCAGTTTCAGAGTTTCAGGTCTGATGTTAAGGTCTTTAATCCCTTTGGACTTAATGCTTGTGCATGGCGAGAGAGAAGAATCTATTTTCATCCTTCTGCAGATATATTTCCAGTTTTCCCAATACCATTTGCTGAAGAGGCTGTCTCTTCTCCAATGAGTATTTTTAGCATTTTTATCGAATATCAGGTGGCTATAGCTACTTGGGCTTACATCTGGGTCCTCTATTCTGTTCCACTGATCTACATGTCTGTTTTTGTGCCAGTACCATGCTGTTTTTGTTACTATGCCTCTGTAGTATAGGTTAAAATCAGGTATGGTGATACCACCAGCCTCAAATGAATTTTTGGATTGTTTTTTCTATTTCCATGAAGAAAGCCTTTGGAATTTTGATAGGGATTGCATTAAATGTGTAGATTGCTTTAGGTAAGATTGCCATTTTCACAATATTGATTCTTCCAATCCAGGAACAAGGGTTGTTTCTCCACTTTCTAGTGTCTTCTGCAATTTCTCACTTGAGTGTTTTAAAGTTCTCATTGTATAGATTCTTTACTTCCTTGGTTAGGTTTATTCCAAGGTACTTTATTTTTTTTGATGCAGTTGTGAACGGGAGTGATTCTCTGATTTCATCCTCTGTGTTTTTGTTGTTAGCATATATGAAGGCTACTGATTTCTGTGTATTTATTTTGTATCCTGCTACATTGCTGTAGGTGTTGATCAGCTCTAACAGTTTGCTAGTAGAGTCTTTAGGGTCCTTTATGTATAGAATCATGTCATCTGCAAATAATGATAACTTGACCTCTTCCTTTCCAATTTGTATCCCTTTTATGTGTGTCTCTTGCCTTATTGCTATAGCTAAGACTTCCAAAACTATATAAAATAAAAGTGGGGACAGTAGACACCCTTGTATTGTTCTTGATTTTAGTGGAATAGCTTCCAGTTTTTCCCTATTTAGTAATATGTTGGCTGTAGGCTTGTCATAAATAGCCTTTATTATATTGAGATATGTTCCTTCTATTCCCAGTCTCTATAGGACTTTTATCATGAAGGGATGTTGGATTTTGTCAAATGCTTTCTCTGCGTCTAATGAGATGATCATGTGATTTTTGTCCTTCCACCGGTTTATGTAACGTATTACATTTATAGATTTGCATATGTTGAACTATCCCTGCATCTCTGGGATAAAGCCTACTTGGTCAGGGTGAATGATCTTTTTGATATATTCTTGTATTCTGTTTGCCAATATTTTGTTGAGAATTTTTGCATCTATGTTCATGAGGGAGTTTGGTCTGTAATTTTCTTTTTTTGTTCTATCTTTGCTGGGTTTTGGTATCAGGGTGATGCTGGCCTCATAGGAGTTTGGTAGAATTCCTTCTTTTTCTGTTTCCTGGAAAAGCTTAAGAAGCAATGGTGTTAGCTATTCCTTAAAAGTCTGGTAAAATTCAGCAGTGAATCCATCTGGGACTGGGCTTTATTTAGTTGGGAGATTATTGATAACGGTTGGGATCTCCATGTTTCTTATAGGTCTATTTAAGTGATTAGTATCATTTTGATTTAATTTAGGTAAGTCATATAGATCAAGGAAATCATCCATTTCTTTCAGATTTTCATACTTTGTGGAGTATATGCTTTTATAGTATGTCCCTATGATTTTTTGAATTTCACTGGAATCTGTTGTGATGTTACCATTTGCATCTCTGATTTTCTTAAATTGTTTCTACTCTCTTTCTTTTGGTCAGATTTGCTCAGGGTTTATCAATTTTGTTTACCCTTTCAAAGAACCAACTCTTTGCTTCATTAATTCTCTGTAATTTTTTTTGTTTCTATTTCATTAATTTCTGCCCTAATCTCTATTATATCTTCCTGTCTACTGACTTTTGGTTTGCCTTGTTCTTCTTTTTCCTAGGCTTTAAGGTGAAGCATTAGGTCCTTTACTTGCGACCTTTCTAATTTCTTAATATAGGCACTTAAGGCTATATATTTACCTCTTAGAACTGCCTTCATTGTGTCCCAGAGATTTTGGTATGTTGTGTTCTCATTATCGTTTGACTCTATAAATTTTTTGATTTCCTTTTTGATTTCTTCATTGACCTATTCATCATTTAGTAGTGTATTGTTTACTTTCCATGATTTTGTGTATGCTCTATAGCCTTTCTTGCTACTGATTTGTAGTTTAATTCCATTGTGGTCAGATAGAATGCAAGGAATTATTTCATTTTTCCTGAATTTGGTAAGATTTGCTTTGTGTCCTAATATATGGTCTATTTTAGAGAATGTTCCATGTGCTGCTGAAAAGAATGTATATTCTGCAGCCTTTGGATGAAATGTCCTGTATATATCTGTTAAATCCATTCCTTCTATGACCTCATTTAGTCCAGATGCCTCTCTGTTTATTTTTTCCCGAGATGACCTGTCAATTGATGAGAGTGGGGTGTTAATGTCATCCACCACCACTGAGTTTGGTGTTATCTGTGACCTTAGTTCTAATAGTGTTTGTTTGACGAATTTGGGAACCCCCGTGCTATGTGCATAAATGTTTAGGATTGTAATGTACTCCTGTTGGAGTGTGCCCTTAATCAATATAAAGTGACCTTCCTTATCTTTCTTGACTAACGTTGGAGTAAAGTCTACCCTGTCTGATATTAGGATAGCAACCCCTGCTTGTTTTCTCGGCCCATTTGCTTGAAACACCGTCTTCCAACCTTTCACCCTAAGCTAATGTCTATCCTTTGTAGAAAGGTGAGTTTCTTGGAAACAATAAATTGTAGGATCCTGCTTTTTAACCCAATCTGCGAATCTATGTCTTTTCGTTCGGGCATTGAGGCCATTGATATTAAGAGATATTATTGAAAGGTGTGTATTCATGTTTGCCATTTTTTTTTTTCTGTGGTTCTGGTTCTACCTGTGCTCTCTTCTGTTAAGTAGTATTTGAATATTGCTTGTTTTTTCTAGGTTCCTTATATGTGTGCTTTTCCTTTTCTTCAGCATTGAGGAACCTATCAATTATTTCCTGTAGAGATGGTTTTGTCTTCAAATACTCCTTTAACCTGCTTTTGTCATGGAATAACCTCATTTCTCAGTCTATTTGAATCGATAACTTTGCAGGATAAAGTAACCTTGGTTGACAGTTGTTATCTTTCAGAACGTGGAATATATCACCCCAAGCCCTTCTGGCTTTAAAGGTTTGTGTTGAAGAATCTGCTGTAGTCCTGATGGGCTTACTTTTGTAGGTAACTTGATTTTTCTCTCTAACTGCTTTCAAAATTTTTTCTTTGGTGTGTGTGTTTGGAAGTTTGATTATAATATGGCGAGGAGAGTTTCTTTCCAGGTTTTATCTGGATGGGGTTCTAAAGGCTTCCTGTATCTGTATTGGCACCTCTTTCCCAATTTGGGGAAATTTTCATCTATGATTTTGTTAAGACACCTACTATGCCTTTTCAGTGAAATTCTTCTCCCTCTACTATGCCCTGAATTCTAATATTTGATCTTTTCATAGTGTCCCGAATATCTTGAAATTCCCACTCATACTTTTCTATAAGTTTGTCTTTCTCTTTGTTGGCCTCTATTAGATCTGCCACCTGGTCTTCTAGCTTAGATATTCTGTCCTCTCCTTCATCCATTCTACTGGTGAGATTTTCTACAGAATTTCTTATTTCATTAACTGTGTTCTTCATTGCTAGTAATTCTGACTGGTTTTTCTTTATTATTTCTATTTCCTTATTTATGTCTTGTATTGCCTTCTTTATTTCATGAAATTGGTGTCCTGTATCTTCTTTGATTCCTTTGATTTCCTCTTTAAGTTCCTCTTTGACTCCTTTGATTTGTTCTCTGACTTCTTTGAACATATTTACAATCATTCTTTTGAAATCTTTTTCAGGCATTTCCTCTAACACATTCTCACTGGAGGTCATTTCTGATGCATTAATATTTTTAGGTGGATTTATAGCATCTTGCTTTTTAGTGTTTCTTGGGTTATAATGTATATATTTTTGCATATTGGATTAAGTTAATGCTTGGATTTTCTAGCTAGCTGGGTATTCTTAGCTGTATCAATTGATTTGATGTTATATATTTTCAGGGTAGGAGCTTAAGGTGTTAGATGTGGCTCTTAAGACTCTGAGAGTATCTACAAAGGTGCTCCTAGGGTTGAGTTTCCCTGCTATGGGAGTATTCAAGTAGGCTGAGTGGAATAAAATGCAGGTAGATTCTAAAAGTTAACTAAACACTCTACACATTCAGTCAAAAACAGCCCCAAGTATGTATGCCAGAGTAGTTATTATAACAACCAGATGCTCTATCAACACAGAGGTTATGATTTCTGGTCTGTTGATGTATCCCAGTCAGCTTGTGACCAAGTGAGACCCTTCCCTGTTGCAAACCCAGTTACCTTGGATGAGTTTGGTCTCAGTCAAGTTGCTGCCTGGGTCTTCGGGCTGCTGTTCTGATTTCTGGAGCTGGGCACTGGCTTTTCCTGTGGGACAAACCAAGCCTGGCAACTGTGGCCCTGCAGATCAGCACTCCCGCTGCTGGAACTGCTGCTGCTTCTGGGTCTGCTGTTGTTGCCGCTGCTGGATCCGCTGCAGCTGATGCTCCTGGGTCTGCTGCTGCTGGGGCTGCTGGTACCAGTTCCGGAGCTGCAGATGTTGCTGCCAAACTCTGCTCCTGGTGGGTCCCACTGTCGGCTCAAGTTGGCGTTGCCGGGTCCCAGGACACTGCTCTGTTCGCTGGAGCTGGGCTTAGGCAGTGGGGTAGGGGACGGAGCTGCAGCTGCTGTGGTTCTCTCACTGCTCCACGTGTTCTTCTACCTCGCGGTCTGCTCCTCTGCTGCTCACTGCCGCTCTCCCTTCATGTTTCCTGAGCTGCGGAGAGTGCGGTGTGAGGGGAAGCTCCCTCACCTGGCTTTTCCTGCAGCTGGAGCCGAGTCTGGCAGGTTTCTGGTGCACCCCACCACCGTGGCGGTTGGTGGAGGTGCCGGGGCCTCTTTTGCTGGCCTGTGCGGACTCTGGATGCTCTTTATCTCTCCTACTTCTCTGTTGCTGCTTCAGTTTCCTATACACCCCACTTTTTAGTAAAAGTGTGTATTTTGCTTTGGTTTTTTGGTCTTTTTTCCCCCCAGGATGCTTTGGCGTGGTACCTACACCACCATCTTAACCAGAAGTCCCTAGAAGAATTTTCCTATACTAAAGTTTTTAATAAAGAATATATTTTTAAAAGTTAGCATGATATGATAGTGCATACCTTTAATCCTAGCACTTGGGAGGTAAAAGTAGGAGAATCATCATGAGTTCAAGGCCAGCCTAAGACTACATAGGGAATCCAAGTCAACTTGGGCTACAGTGAAACTCTACCTTGAAAAACAAAACAAAAAAAAATTAATATAAAAAAAATAAATAGCAATAGCTATCATGACAAAACTAAAACCACATTTCCCAGCTTTCTTGTTACCACTCATATACAGTGTGCATTTTCTGTCATGTATGAAAATTTTCAAAGGTGCCAAACAATAGTATATAAACACACTATTTTTTTTTTAATTTTAGGAAGGGGGAAACATGAGTTTTCAAAGCATGTATTCCACTTCTAGGTCTTGTTCTAAGGAATCTCATTTCCCAAGACTCTTTACTCACTGACATTGAGATGCCAGAACTGGAGCAGTTTGCTGAATGATGTGTAAGTCATGTGCAGAGCATGGTGCAGCCACTTACCAGCCGTGGTTGCTCATCTGCCACCAGGTTATTATATGAGAAATAAATAAACTTCTGTTGTGCATAAATACTGAGATTTGTGTCTTTGTTGTTTAATTATAGCCAATTAATATGGATTACTAATAATTGCCCTTTAAGAGAATTATCTTTTACAAAAATGGTATCTGTCATTTTTGAAAAATGTTACATAGAGATGTGTTTAGAAAATTGCTAAGTACACTTTTGAAATATATATATATATATATTGATAACACTGCAAAAATGTACTCATGATATAAATAATTCAAATCTGAGTGGTTTGAATATCCTAACACATAAGAAGAAATATTTAATTTCAAGTTTAATGCATCACAAAAGAATTACAGCAGGAAAGTGATAATTTTATAACCATCATTTCTGGTCAATTTGGTTTTTGTGCATTCATTATATGCACAGCAATATAACAACCCCACAAAAGATGAATATATATGTAATATATGTGGGCAATCCAATGAATGTATGTATTAGTATTCAGAATATTCTTCAATAAAAATGTGGTGGTTTGCCTATAATCCTCGCACACATGATAATGAGCTGGGAGGACTGCTGTAAGTGCAAGACCAGAAAGTGCTACATAGTGAAATGTTGTCTCAAATAATATTTATAGACTGGGGAAATGACTTGGTGAATGGCATATTCTCTGCTGAAGCTGGTGTACCTGACTTGAATCCCCAAAGGTCATTTTCGGGGTGGGGGGGAACTAGAACGCAGACTTCCATGGATAATACAATTCTAAATTTTGGATACATTTTCAGACTTCAAATGTCAATACAACTTTCTGCCCTTGGTCCCATCTCTGCCTCTAACAGTCTTCTACAAACAGAGTCTGTCTTGATTTCCCTTTTGTTTTTGGAATGCTAATAACTATCACATATTAGAAGTTTGTTCTCATTACTTGGCAAAGACTTGTTTCTGTGCCTCCATTATGATATAAGTTAAGGGATGGCAGCCAAGTATCTTACATTTTGTATCCTGCAAGATTCATTTCAGAGTATAGTACCACATTTTAATTTGGGTGTTATTTTCTCAGAAGATGATAGAATACAGACTTTTAGAACCTCAACTAAGAAATACTTTCTAGTCAAGCCTAGTGACTCAAAACTGCAATTCCAGTTACCCAGGAGGCTGAGACCAGAGAAGTACTAGTTCCAATACCATTCTAGGCAACTTAGTAAAACCCTTTTTAGTTGGTGACTTCAATTAAACATAGAGGAAGCTGAAGATATTTTAAGGGAATATCACAGGACCACATGCAGTTGGAAGATTCCACCATGCTTTAGTTGGAGATGAACACACACACACACACACACACACACATACACACACACACGTGATAAGGCATGATAAGTCATTAGAACATCTTATGGTAGGAAGAAAACCTAAAATACCATTTGAATTCATTCTGTCTAAATCACAAAGTGAGACCTAGACCCATTAGAGAGAGGCCATAAATCAATACATTTGGTTTCAATTAGAATGAATTTTTTGATTTAATTTTTTTTTTCCTAAACTGAAACAAGTTTAAAATTTGGCAGATTCTTGGTACCAGTCTTGAGGCTTGTTGCATATGTAATCTCTGCATTACAGCAAAAGAACACATGCATTTTTAGGATAGTCTAGACCAAAACCAAACCAATAAATCCCAGCTGAAGTGGAAGCTACATCATATTTGAAATTTCTTAGAAATCAATCTTACCCCATCACACATTTCATAGCCCACACATTCCCTAAGCCCACTCAGCCAAGTCCTGTTACTCAAGATATAATATATGAAGTGAGAGTTGGACAATTGAGTGCAAATACTAGATCCCGCTAAAACTAGGTTTTTATTTAGATCATGCTTTTCTTATTTATCACCAATGTCACCAACTGTAGCATTTGGAGATCCCCTGAAGTCAATGAAGTCAGAACTCATCTGTAAGAGGTTTTTTCAGCCTTCATGTTTGCATGATGCTGACATGTCTTGGAGTACTGAAGTTTGAGACAATAGGAGATAAAGGGAAGTTGCCAAGTCTGGCTTCCTGGTTCCTTAGGGATTTCAGAACATTCTATAGCTAGAGAGGAAGAGGAAAAAGCAAATGTGGCAAAGACTGGAAGAATTATTCTGCTCTTTCTGGTAGCCTAAGCTTCATTGGTGGTCTAAAACTTCTGGTTTGGTTTTCTCTAGGGATGTCCAAATCTTCCTGTCCCCAGGGCTCCTATACTCTTTGACTATGTCTTGGTCCCTGTACCTGTTACCTGATTTCCAGAGTACCCTTTGACACCTGTCCATCTTATGCACAAGGCACAGTTATGCCCCTTCCATTGCACTCTATGATATTTAATATCTATTGTCAACTTGATTAGAAAAGGAATCAAGAAAGCATCAAATCACTTAAGTAGGTCAGTGAGGTCATATATAAGAAAGACTAACAAAGAAAAGACAATCTTTCCCCAAAGTGGGCAGCCATTCTAGAGACAAAGTGTAGATGAAGAGAATCCAGGAGAACATGATGACTTTTGCCCGTGTGTCCTTGCTAAATACTGGTTCATGCAACTACCTACTTGTTTCTGGTCATCATGGACATGGAAACCCAGCTTCATTCACTTTTCCAATATGGACTAAATAACAGTTCTCTATAAATCCTCCATGCCTCCATTGCCAGTCTGGGATTGCTGAGGAGATATCCAACCTCATGGACTGAGCAGTAATAGTGTTCTTAGCCTCTCCAGCCTGCAGACAAGGAAGCCATTGCACCACAATACCTTGTAATCCATTTTAACAAATCCCCTTTATAATATATATTCATTATTTTGCTTCTGTCCTTTTAGAGGACCCTGAATAACACACAGTACTATTCCTCTGCATTATTTGTTGGTTCTGTTCCTCTAGAGATCCCTGATCAAGACACACCCTAATCTTGTAGCTATTCCTACATCATTTTCCAAAACAGAACCATAGCAGATCCCATGAAAATCAACTAATACCCACTTTGCAGAAGTATATCATGGTGCACATTTCACCATGTAGTGAAGTTACCTTATCACTGCTGGGACAACATGAGAAATGAAGTAGCTTAAGGGAGAGAGAGATGATTTCAGTCTTAATGTTTCTGTGAGAAGCTTCATGATGACAGGGCTCTCATCTTGTTATGAGTCTGGACAGAAACAATGTAAGTGCTGGGCTTGGAGCTGGGCTAATATACCTCAAAGTCCAATCCTAGCGGTACATTTCACTTCCTTAATCAATACTCCACATCCCAAAGGTCTACAAGTTGAAAATTTAACATGCTTCTTAGTCACAAAAAACAGGGGGACCCTTTATGTTCAAACTACTACCATGCTATGTAAAATTAGTAAAACAATATATCAAAAATCTTGTTTTGAGAAGCAAATAACCAATTTCTTGAAATGTTCAATTTGATTAAAAAGCTAATAAAAAAAAACTACAGAATTATGTGTAAATAAATTATTTTTTAAATGCTTGGATAAAAAGAAATCATGTTGACAGTATTTGACTATTAATCAGTTATTTAACCAATTAGTTATTGTATGCTAACTTAAAACATCAATTTAAAATTATTAGAAAAATCAGTCACAAAATATAAGCAATATATGTGAATAAAGTAATGAAAGAAAATTTGTGGAATTGTGTATTTATTCTTTTTCATATTGAAAGATGTATGTGCTTTTTCCATAATTGAGGAATTATAGAAAAAAGCTATAATAAATATTTTGTGAAATTTTATATCCATAAAACTCATTAATTAATTTGAGTAAATACATAGGAGCATAATATTAGGACTATTTGATGTGTGTATGTGTACTATATGTGCTATGTGCGTGTGTGTATGCAGATGTGTATTCATACTTGTGGAGGCCAGGGAGGACACCAGGTATCTTTATCTATTGAAATATATATGTATATTTCATGTACATGCATACATGTACATACATGTACAGATAAATAAATAGATGATAGATAGATAGATAGATAGATAGATAGATAGATAGATAGATGGATGATAGTGAAAGAGAGAATAGCAATTGGTCCTTTAAAGTGGTTTTTACATCCTACATTCCTACAAGCAAGGAATGAAGCTCCCATTGCTCTGTCATCATCAGCTTTTGCTGCTCTCTGCATATTGGACTTTGGCTGCTCTCATACACATATGCTAGCATCTACTTGTGCCTTCAGTTTTCTTATGCATGTAGTATCTATCTTCTAGAAAAGTTATTTGTCAGTGTGGCATAGTGGATGGCTTAAACTACATTTATTTTCTTAGAGAGGCTAGAAGTGAAAGATCAAGGAGATAGGTTATTTCTCGCAAGGCTTGTGGTCCTGGCTGTCAAACAGCTGCCATATTCTACATGCCTGCATGACATCTTTGCATAAGAGAAAATATATCTAGTATCTCCATTTTTTTAAGGATACCAGTTTTTATCAGAATAGGGGTCCATTGTAGTCAACCTTAATTCTCTGCTTACATTCATCAGTTATAAAGACCTATTTCCATATAGTCACATAAAGAGGTAAAATTCTCCTCCTCTATCTCTCCATCACTCCCCCCCATTATGTCCATACTTGATGTGGAAAAACATAAGGAGTTCACAATGAGATCAGGAAAAAGACAGGGGTGCCCACTCTCACCATTGCCCTTCAACATAGAGCTAGAAGTACTAGCCCAAGCAATAAGAAAGGAGAAAAAAGTGAAAGGGATTGAAATTGGAAAGGGGGAATTCAAGCTAGCCCTACTGACAGATGACATGATCCAAAAGTCTCCCTCCTGGGATTTCTAAAGGTGATAAATTCCTTCAGCAAAGTGTCAGGATACAAAATCAATGCACAAAAATCAGTAGCTTTTCTATATGCAAAGGACAAATGTACAGAGAAAGAAATCAGTGAGGCTATCCCATTTTCTTTTGTTAATATATCTTTTATTTTTATTATTATATATGCATTGATTTTGTATATAAATCTCACATGTTGGTACCATCCTTTCCCTCTTCCCTGCCCCTTTTCTGAAGAGGTATTCTTCATTGGGGATGCAGGTGAACCCAATGTGTATTGTGAATCATGCATTATGGGTCATCACTCAGTTATGGGTGAGAGGGAATATCTCTGTGAAAAATTTCCCATCTTGTGGTTCTAACAAGATCACCTGAGCCATGCTGGGAACATTTCAAGTCTACTTCAGTGATGGGCACTTAGGAGCATCTAGATGTCTGGTTTGGTAGGTGTTGAGCACACTCAGGCTCTTTCTCCATAGCCCTTAAATAAACTGTCTTGGAATAACACTAACAAAGGAAGTGAAAGAATTATTTAAAATAATATAAAAACACTCAAGAAAGAAATCAAGGAGGACTTGAGAAGATGGAAGGACTTCCCATTTTCCTGAGTATGTAGAATTAATAATGTGAAATAGCAATTTTACCAAAAGCAATGTACAGATTTAACACAATACCAATAAAAATGTCAGCATCATTCTTCGCTGAGACTGAAAAAATGATCTCAAAATTCATATGGCCTTGGATGTCCAAGCATATCCTCAGCAAAAGAAACATCTCTAGTGGTATCATCATACCTGCTCTAAAGATATATTACAAAGCCATAGTGACAAAAACAGCAGGTACCAGAATAAAAACAGAAACAAAGACCAATGGAACAGAATTGAAGACCTAAACTTTAAGGCAACCAAGTTGATCTTTGACAAAATAGTCAATAATGTGGACTTGAGAAAAGACATCATCTTCAACAAATGGTATTGGACAAATAGGATGACCATATATAGAAAAATGAAATTAGATCCACTCATTTCACCATCAAGTCCAAATGGATTAAAGACCTCAATGTAAGACCTGAAACTCTTCAATTACAGGGAGAAAAAAATAGGAGGGACTCTCAATAATATAGGATTGGGAAAATATTTCCTAAGCAAAATCCTAGTAGCCCAGGAAATTAAGCAAGCACTCAAAGAATAGAATCTCATGAAGCTAAATGCTTTTGCACAGACAAATGTACTATAAGCAGAGCCAATAGATTACCCACTGAATGGGAGAAAATATTTTCCAGCAATACTACTGACAGAAACCTAATATCTAGAATCTACAAAGAACTCAAAAAACTAAATAACAACAACAAAAAATCAAACAACCCACTCCAAAAGAGGGGCAGAGAACTAGATAGGGCTTTCTCAGAGGAAGAATTACAAATGGCTAACACACACTAAAGAAAATGTTCAACATTCGTAATCATAGAGAAATGCAAATTAAAGCAACTATGAGATGCCATCTTACCTGAGCAAGGATAGCAAACATTAAAGAAAGAAATGAAAACAAATGTTGTTGAGGCTGTGAAGAAATAGGAACCCTCATTCACTGTTGGTGGGAATGTAAGCTGGTACAACAACTGTGGAAATCAACTTGGAAACTCCTGAAAAGGATGAATATAGAGTTACCAGCAGGCCCTGTTATTCCCTTACTGGGCATTTACCCTACAAGCTCCACATCTCACTTCAGAAATATTTGCTCAACTATGTTTATAGCTGCTCAATTCATAATAGCTAAAAACTGGAATCAACCCAGGTGCCCATCATTGGAAGAATGGATAACCAAGATGTTGTATATCTACATGATGGAATTATACTCAGCAGTAAGAGAAAATGACACATTGAAATCTGTAGAAAAATAGTCAAACTTGGAGCACATCATTCTAAGTGAACTCACACAATCACAGAAAGACAATCATTGCAGGATCTCACTCATCTGCAGTTCTTAGCCTGGATCAGCCCAAGTTGCTGAAATAACTGAATAACACCTTGAGGATTGGACAATGGAGAGGGCAGGAGAAACAAAGGGTAGAGGAACAAAAATTATGAACCAATTTGAACTTGTACCATAGAATCCTATCCTGGAGTCAAAGTAAAACATGGAACCCTCAAGTGGACCTTAGAAAGATCACATGAATTGAAGGGCCCTGGAGAGAGTGAGACAAAATCTAGCCTCAGATTTCCCTGTTTCTCATTCTTCTCTGGCTTTTGTTTTTTCTTTTCTCTTGGTGCTGGTCTGTAATTCCCTGTACCAGGATGTGGTCTACATCTACAAAAAGTTGTTGATCAGAGCAACCTACTAGATCTCCCAAAACAAACAAGATAGGCTTCTGTCAGAGCACTTGATTACCCACCAGAGGTTGATAGTAAGACCCTACTGCAAAAGACACCAAACTGTTGTCACAGACCATGGAGAGACCTGATTGGAATCCACATGAGAACCAGTCCTCAGATAGATAATTAGCCCATCTAGTGCTGGAAGGTACTACATGAACTACCTGGGGAAAGTAGCCAACATCTGTCCAGACAACTTAAAGTCTACATGATTCAGAAGCAAACAACTTGAAGGGATGCTCACACAAGTGTAATAGTGGCACATAGCCATGGTGGGTAACCAACTGGTCTTGGATTGGCTAGCTGGTCCACTCAGTGGAAAGCAATCCATGTCTGGAACTGCGAAACAAGTCAGAATAATATCTGGATAATGATTCTGCTTTCTATTGCTAAGGTCCAATAACCTTAGACTATAAAAATACCTAAACCCTTTCAGTTCTCTCTAAATCAATAATGGCTAACCCCTTTAACTAGTGTTGACTTCACTCTCCATGCTGGAGCATCTGCTTCTCTTTTACAGATGGGAACTGGACTTGAGGAGATAAACAACCCAGGGTACTCCACCCCAGCCCAGGTGAAACCACAAAGGAATTAGAGAAATGAGAAAGAATGCTGTTCTCTTAGTTAAGCTGATATCAGCACAGGGATGATGGAGAAAGATACTGAGGACATTCAACAAACAAAACCAGATCCAGATGCGCCTAAGTGCCTTTCACTAAAGTAGACTTAAAATTCTCCCAGAATGGCTAAAGGAACTTTGTAGAAAGGGGACAGAAATATTGTAGAGCCACAAGTTAGGACATTTTGCACAAAAATATTTACTCTCCCCATAACTGACTGCTGCCCTCATAATGCATGAAGGACAATCCCCATGGGGTTGACCTGCATCCCCAATGAAGAAGGCCTCTTCAGAAAAGGGGCAGAGAAGAAGAAAATGATGGTACCAACATGTGATGTTTACATAAAAATATGTCCATATCTAATAAATATTTTAAAATGATAAAAGCAAAATTAAAAATATGTCACCATACAAGCTCTTTTCAAAATGTTTGATTAACATTTAATATTTAAATATTTATGAAGTATATTGTGATATTTCAATATGTATATTTCCATCCACTAATTCTTTTATGTTTAAAGACTCTAAGCTCTTCTTTCTAGGTGTTGAAAACAAAATGTATAGTAGATAACTGTAAACTATATTCACTAATGTGTTTTGTATCTGTTGCAGCCAGGTTTGCTTTGCTGGCAGAAATCACCCAATGAAGAGTAGCTTGTGGGAAAATGGGGGTTATTTTTGTTTAGGACTCAAGGGGAAGCTCCATGATGGAAGGGAGAAAGGATTGAATGAGCAGAGGGCTGACATTGCCTCCTTGCCAAGATTAGGTGGACAAGAGGAAAGTGTGCCAAGCATTGGCAAGGGGAAACTGGCTATAATACCCATAAGCCTTCTCCCAACAATACACTGGCTCCAACAGGTGTTAATTCCCAAAGCTCCATCATCTGGGAAACTAGCATTCAGAACACCTAAGTTTATGGGGGATACCTGAATCAAACCACTACATTCTGCCCCTGACCCCATAAACTGATAATGTACATGATATAAAATGCCATGCATTCATCCAACTTTAAAAGTCCCCACATTTTTTTAATAATCCCAGTGATGTTCAAACATCCCCATAGTCCAAGTTCTTTTAAATGAGCCACAATTCCTAGAAAGCTCATAATGGCACAGAATAAACATTCATACCAAAAATATGGTATTGGGCATAGCAATGAAATAGTCAACCAATACAAGATTTAAAACAACCAGAGGAAACATCAATTCTGTAACTCCAAGTCCAACAACTCTAGCCAGTGACATGTCTCCAAATCTGATCATTCTAACCAAGAACAAGTCTCTGAAGTTCCAATTCTGCCCCTCCAGCTAGGCTACTCACAGGCCTGGAAAACTTTATCAGGGGCTGGAAGCTCTCCTTAGCAGCCATCTTGTGGTCCCAGCATCTCCACTGGGTCTCCACTGCAACCCACAGTCCATCTTTATGGCTGCATCAGGTCTCCATGCAGGCGATCCTGCTTCATACTGCTTATGGTCATCTCCAAAACACAAGACCCGTGTTTCAAATTCAATGATCCTCTCTTTATACTTCATAATACCAGGTGGGTATGCCAATTTGTTAATCTTTTTGTTGGGCGAATAAGCAGACTTTGAAGAATGGTATGTTCTTTTAGCATTCAGGCCCTTCAAAAGACACTGTATTCTTTCTTTTGTCCCACTGCAAGTCAGCAGACCCAATCTCATATAATTGCAGCTGAACAGGCAGATTTCAGAACAAAGATTTCATTTTTCCTATGCCATAACCCTCTACTCATAACAGTCTGTTTCTATGCAAAGCAACCCTGCACAAGTTCTCAGGACACAGGTATAATAGCAAGCCTCTCACACAAATTGCTTCTAGCCCAGTCCAGGCAAAGCTCTTTCTCATCCTCACAGTCCATAGTTCTTACTGCATTCATAATGCATTGTATTCATTCTCTGACTTGAGAGATGATGTTCAGTAGATGGATGTATGGACAAATAGATAGGTAGATAGATAGATGAAAGATAGATAGATAGATAGATAGATAGATAGATAGATAGATAGATAGATGAAAACTAGGTAGAGGATAGATAGATAGATGATGCATAATAGATAGATATAACTACACTGCATGGTGTGTATTATATGATTTGACTGTCAACATTAGTAATTGAGATTGGACAAAAGAAAGTCCATTTGTCAACAGCCAGCTAGCAAGAAAAATCAAGAGTTCATGGCAATTCATGTACTTTATTGTCATTCAATGAATTCTTACATTGTAAAAAGACATAAATATATCTTTCTGTTTCTGACGTAGCATCCTCATGTCAGTTAAAACAAATGCAAAAATCTAATCAACTTATGGTTACTTTAAATAAATTATTGCTGAAGTCACCATTTGATACTGTTCTGACTTAAGGTAAACTTTACCATTTGTATTGTTCTTCATTATCCCCTCCTACAAACCATGACAAAGGTTTGTCAGGATGTATCTTCATTTAACCCAGAGAGCTCCTCCCACTTCCTTTCTGTTAGTCTCCACTATTCTTCAGAATAGCATTAGATTTGATATTCTTTCAGTCTTACTGGAAAAGAGGAAATGAGCTAGCTGTTTTGTAAACAGCTGCTCTTGCAGCAAATCTTCTCCAACATGGTCCTGGGATGACTTTGGACAAAGGAAAGCTTCATCTTGTGATAGCAGAAGCCTGAGATCCTTCATGGACACAGTGCTTCCTGGAACAGGCACACTCAGGATACAATTTCCTGGAGGAAGATCCTTCATAAGAAGGTTCTAAGCAAAAGAGTAGCTCGCGTCTTGCTCCTATTCATGCAGGAATGAGCCTTGGCTCAGGTAACCAGAAGGAAACAAGGAGCTCCCAGTACTGCTCTTCTGCCTTGACCATCCAGGGATTAGGACAGAGGCTTGTTCCTAGCTTCAGGCATTGGAGTAGAGTCTGTGCTTTGCTAGGCTCATATCAGCGAGGAAAGAAGAATCTTAGTTTAAATAGCAGTCTTTTACTTTTCTTATTGAATTCTTATTTATTACTTGCTCTTGACATTATTTTCATGTCTTCAAATGGTTGCTTCTTAAAATAATATTGATAAATTTCACTAGGTAACACATAATATGTTTTTTATACCATAACGCTGGAAGTCAATTTCTTGTGATTTTTCATTGTAAAATCTCTGGAAAATGAGTGAAACAGATAATGAATGTCCTGAAAAGTTTTAGTACATTGCTTGATTAGATAACTTACCATTTTAAATGACTTGTTAAAAGCTTTTAAGGAAATAAGTTATTTTTTGTTTAGTGTGTTTTACTTCTTTCCATTTCCCTTTTACTTTTAGGTTATAATCATACATTTGTCTAATTTAATTTTAAATGTTGCCTGTGAAGGTAATCTTCATTGTCAGCTTGACTGGCTTTGAAATCTTCAAGGCATTTCAGGCAAGTTTAATTGAGAAGGAAAACCCACATAAATGCAGGCAATACCATACCATGGGCTGGGATACTGGACTAAATAAAGTAGGGGAAATTGGGGCAGATGAGGACGGGCATTCTACACTCAGTTTCCTAGACAAAGCTTTTGCCACCACACCTTATCTGTCAAGATGGACCATGTTCCCTCTTAATTTGTTTTGTCAGGAATTTGGTTACAGAAACAAGAAATGTTCTTAATATACTGCATAGTTAAATATTGCCCATGTTCTAAGATTTTAAAATAGTTTATGTTTGCTAATTTATTATGAAGTTAATTCTATGACTTATTTGTAACCTTGATATTGCTATAATGAACATCACATGCTCTAAAAATTATTGCCCTAATCAGATGTTGAAATCAAAAACCAAAATTGTTCATTCCATAATGATGTTAATAAGGTTTTGGAAATTAGGATTACAGATTTTTTTTTCTTTATCAGTTATATACATACTAAGTGTGTAAACAGCCATGCTGGTACCATCATTTGCTTCCTCACTGTCCTCCCCCATCCAAAGGGACCCTCCTCATTGGGGATTGTGGGTCATGCATTGTGGGGGTAGCTATCAGTTATGGGTAAGAGTCAATGACTGTGCATAATGTCCCAACTTGTGGCTCTAACAAAGTTTACGTCCCCTCTTCTGCAAATTTCCCTTAGCCATGTTGTTTGTTTTAGGTCTACTTCAGTGATGAGGTCTTGGGAGCCTCTGTATCTTTGGATATCTGTTTTGGTAGGAGTAGAGTGTTCTCTGTGCCTATTTCCTTTACCCTTGTGCTGGTACCAGGTTCACCAAGAAAGCACCAATCTTGCTCATTTCCTCTATGGTTTTAGCTGGGGCCCTGGCGAGGTGTGATGGGCTAATTCTCTCCTCAGGTTCTGCACCCATCTGAAAAAGAGAAGCATATTCTCCAATGGAGAGTGAAGTCAGCACCGGATAAATAGTATATCCTTTGTTATTTTAGAGGGAATTTAATAGGTGCAGGCCCTCTTGTAGCCCAGGATTGGTGGGAACTTGATATTGGAGAGCAGACTCGATTTTGGGATATGGTTCTGACTTATTTCCCAGTTTCAGCTATGGGTTCCATTCCACTGTGTGGATCTATTAGCCAATTCAAGAGCAGTTGGTTACCCCCAATGGCTGTGTGCCACTATTGCACTTCCTGGACTTTGAAGTGATTATGTTTCTTTGATATTCAAATATTATTTTACTCTATTTCCCCTCTGTCTGGTTGGCTCCAGTCCTGGCAATAATATTTCATATCCCATGCTAGCCCTGAGCCAGCCTCAGGCTTCAGAGTATCAATTATGACCTTCCCCACCTCTAGATAAATTTATTTTAGGACTGGACTGATACCCATCAGCTCCTCTTTTGGTTAAAATATCATTTGTGGTAATGGAAGATTCAACCACTAATTGTAAATTATTATTAGAATTTCCTCTAGGTGACCTGTAGCTCTCAGATATAACCTTTGCTGCCAGGTTTGCCACTGTGTGTTCTCCAAAGACTCCCTGTTGCATATGTGGTAACTTCATGTGGTCATTCCTTTAGTCAAATGATATTCAATTTTCTTTGCAAAATTATGAATAAAAGGAGGGAAGAAGAGAAATAAGGTAAAGAAGTTTCTTCAAAAGCAGGTGACTTTAAAGCACTTTAAAACTTACCAGAAAACAATTTAAACTAGAACTTAGGCTATGTATAGTATACAATATAAATGTCCAAAACCAATTATTTACTCCTGTATTTAAAGTGATGTGTTATTTTTGCTTGGCAATAACTTCTATAAAAAGAGAAAAATTCTGAGTTCTCTGCCACCTGAATTTGGTTGTGACCCTCCACCCTAACATCTTATAGGACATTTAAGTTAGCAATGCTCCAGGTAGTTACTTGGTGCTCACTACCAGCTTAACACATACTTTTATTGAAATTTTTCATGTTATCATAAACATTGGACAAAGTTTTAAGACTTTATGCATAACTTTAGACTGATGAAAGAACCCAGTAGCAAAGCCTCAGAGGAACTGAATTTCAAGAAGTAAACTTTGTTGGAGGAAGGGCTCTAATCTAAGAAACATTTTGCCAATGCTAATTAACGACTACCAATTTGATTTAGTTTTTTTAAAAAAATATTGCTATTATTGGTCTCCATCTGGTCTAATTAATAAAAATTCCTCATCAACTGGCTCTGACCATCAGCCAAATTTCTTGTTTCCAATCTGGCTTGGTTAGCAATGAGCGACAGTCCATCTGCATAGCTTGTTTCCTTCAGCAGCCAGACACACAGGAACTGCTGGTATCATCACATCTTTGTTCTGGTGTCTTCTGTGAAACTTCAGCTTGCCTTTCAAAAAGCACAGAAATTGATGAAACTTATCAGTGACTTTTTGAGAATTATGGTATCTACACTAAAAAAAATTAAAATTTTTAAAAATACAATTTAGAGGTTTCAATGTAAAGTGTGCTCCTTGGAAGTTTGTGATAGTTCTGATATACAATGTACACAGAATCTTACCTCCCCTTGACTCCCTGTTCTTTGTCATCTTATAGGAAAAGAATTCAAAAGAGGCACACAGAGCTGGGTATGGTAGTCCATGCCTTTAATCCCAGCCCTTGGGAGGAAGAGATAGGAGGATTGCCATGGGTTTGAGACCATCTGAGACTACATAGTGAATTCCAGGTCAGCCGGTTCTATTGCAAGACCTTACCTCAAAAAACAACAAAAAAAAAATAAGAGGCACACAGAGTATACTGTAGAAGAGATTTGAGGTTTATTGCGGGGGAGTTGATCAAGGAATAAAGAACGAACAATGACCAGTGGGAGATTGTGGAGCAAAAGTTTCAAGGGTTGAGAGTGGACAATGATCAGAGAGACCATTGCAGCAATCTACAGTTTAGTGCAAGCTTCATGCTATTTCTTACAGTGTCTGAGGTGCATTTTCCTGTCCAAGTATTGGCAGGGACATGAACTATTATAGATGGGGACAATGGTATGCCTTTGTACTTTACTAGAAAGCCTATGGGCAGTTCATAATGTTTGTTGCTGCTCAGAGCTCTTGTACAGATCCACTGTGTTGGTGAAGTCAAGAGTCCAACCTTAAGCCTGAAATAAAGCTCCTTGCCTTTGCATACGTGTTTGGTTCTCCTTGGTGGTCACTGGGGACGCCGAGAACTGGGCATAACAATATGACTCCAATTCCATTCTTCTAACCAGTAACCGGAATCCTGCAATTTCTTCCAGGTTTTATTAATGGATGATTATGTGTTTGGTGTCTGTTCCCAGTGCCCTCCAAACTTGTTTATATGACTACCACTAATAATTGAATAACATAGACTGTGTAAACAATCAAAATTCCAAGTACAACCAAATAAACAAATAGTGTAATATTTCGTAGGTAGAATTATGATCCCATTATGTACAAGTACCTCAGGTTGGTTGGCTGTCCCTTTCAAATTTCATGTTGAAATTTAACTGTCACTGTGACAACCAAAAGTGGAACCATTAAGAGATAATTAGCCCATAAGGAATGGAGTAGAATAATGCAGTTATCATGGGAACAGGCTCATTAATGAGAGTGGGATCCTAGGAAATGATGAGTTTCACTACTTTTTTTGCTCTCTTTTGTTTCTCTCTGTCTTCCACAAAGGAATGAAATAACAAGTGCCTCACTAGTTCATTGCCTATGGCCTTGGAATTCATAGTTTCCAGAATTTGAGTGCATTCATTACTTTTGCCAACTGCTCTGACTAAATACCTGGCAAGACACAAGTTAAGGGAAGAAGGTCTTACTTTAGCTCAGTCTCAGAAAAGACACATTCCATCCTGGCAGGGAAGGCATGACAGCAGGGGACGGAGGTAGTTGTTACCTTGCATCCTTAGTCAGGAAACACAGATAGTGAACAGGAAGTGAGCCTGAGAAATAAAACATCAAGGCCCACCTCCAGTGACCCACAGGGTCTAAAAGGCTCATTTGAATACTTGGTCTTCAGCTGTTTGCTCATTTTGGGAAGACTAGCAAAAGAACAAATTATATATCTCCTTCTGACTACTAAAGGTTTTCTCAATGAACAATGTAACTCCTTGTTAATGATCAAGAGTCTCTTCCACTGTAACAATAAATTATACAATCACTTCCTTGTGGGAATTATTGTCATGTACTTTCCATGTATGTTCTAGTAAGAATAAACTATAAACAAGAAATTATGATTATAACCTTGCTCTTAGAAATT
Source organism: Jaculus jaculus (assembly GCF_020740685.1). NCBI lineage: Eukaryota > Metazoa > Chordata > Mammalia > Rodentia > Dipodidae > Jaculus > Jaculus jaculus. The sequence continues at coordinate 71,821,702 of NC_059113.1, read as the reverse complement.
AATGACTTTCAAATACTAATAAATGATTAATAGAACTCAAAATTACTTCAATAAAAAATAAATCCTTGCCAGGTATGGTGGCATACACCGTTAATCTCAGCACTCGGGAAGCAGAGGTAGGAGGATCACCGTGAGTTCGAGGCTACCCTGAGACTACATAGTGAATTCCAGGAGAGCCTGAGTTAGAGTGAAACCCTACTTCAAAAAGCCAAAAATAAATAAATAAATAAATAAATAAATAAATAAATAAATAAATAAATAAATAAATCCATATTAAGGTGATATATATTGTTTTGGAATTCAAATAATTGTCCTTTTTCCCATTGGTGGACAAGTTTTAGTAAGTCATCCTCTCTGTTCTCATGGAAGAAAATAGATTTACTTTAGAAAAACCACTGATTATGAGATTTGTTTCAATTGTGGTTGCTGTTAACATGAATTTCTATCCTCCATTTCTGAGAATGACAATAGAATTTATGGTTGACTAATTTCTTAGATCAGTTTTTAATAGAATCTATCTACATTACAGTTTATCATCTTCTTACCCATATCATCTATTCATATGGAATAGAAATAAAGAAATGAAGCTGTGGTGGTGAACACCTTAAATCCCAGCACTGGGGAGGCAGTGGTGGATGGATTGCTGTGAGTTTGAGGCCAGCCTGAGACTATACTGAGAATTCCAGATCAGCCTGGTCTAGAGTAAAACTGTACCTTGAAAAACCAAAATAAATAAATAAAGAAAGAAATGAGCATATGGCTTTTTCTTTATATCTTTGACACCTCTTAAATAAATCTTCCCCTGTATAAAATTTTCTCCCTATGTCTTTACTGAATCCTATTCTTTTAGTAATTGTCATGGACATTATATTATAGTTCCTTCTTTATAATGTTTTGCATTTACCTGGTTACTTACCATCTATCTCATTGGCAAAATATTCAGTAATGTGAAGGCAGAAAAGTAATCCTATCTTATTCAATCCTGTCTTATTCATCTCCATCTTTGAGTATCTGGACATGGTCAATAGGATATACCCAGTAAATATTTTTGAACAAATGGTATATTTCAAGAAACTCCATATATTAGTCATTTTCATTTCTATAACAGAATACCTTAGAATAACTTAAAATCAGGACAATTTTGCTTACTAGAATGGCTCTCCCCAAGTCATCTTTGTAGCTCTCCTACCTCCTATTAGTCCACTCACAACTGTAACATTATTTCAGAGCTTTTCTAATAGTAGCATTTCACTTCCTCATCATTACATTTTCAAAAAGAGAAAAAATTTACTACCATAACATGTACTGTTGTCATTTGAATATGCAATGTCCCCACTAGCCTGATGTGTTTTGAATATGTGGTCCTGACTGGAATCTGGGAAAGAATAAGTCCCAGACCGTTTAGCTTGTCTAGTGCCAAAAGGTACTACATGAGCAACTGGGGGAACATGACCAACATCTGCCCAAGCAACTCTTGGTCTGAGCTACATAGCAGCAAACAACCTGATGTGATGCTCACCCAAGTACAATAGTGACACAAAGCCATGCTGAGTAAACAACTGCTCTTGAATTGGCTAACAAATTCACTCAGTGGAATGGAATATAGCTGGAACTAAGAAACAAGTCAAAACTGTATCAAAAAAGTGACTCCACTGTCCAATATCAAGCTCCCACCAATATTGGGCTACAAGAGGGCCTACTCCTATTAAATTTTCTCTAAAGAATAAAGGTTATCCTATTTATCCAGTGTTATCTGGGGACTGATTCTCTTCCAGATTCCAGCTAGGTCTCTCCATGTTCCATACCAACAGCATATGGTGTCTTTGGCAGTAGGGACTTACCATTAACCTTTGGTGGGTAATAAAGTGCTGTGACAGAAATCTGTTTTCTTTTGGGAAACCATGTAGGTTTCTTTGATCAAAAGCTCATTGTAGATTTAACCTCATCCTGGTACTGAGAGTTATAGGCCAGCACTGAGGGAAAAGAAGGAAGAAAAAGGCAGGTAATATAAAAGAGAAATATAGATGAGAAAGAGAGAGAGAGAGAGAGAGAGAGAGAGAGAGAGAGAGAGAGAGAAGAAGAAGAAGAAGAAGAAGAAGAAGAAGAAGAAGAAGAAGAAGAAGAAGAAGAAGAAGAAGAAGAAGAAAAAATGAGAAGGAGGAAGAGAAAGAAATGGGAGAAGAATAAGGTTACACCATACTCTCTCCAGGGACCTTTGAATCAAATGTTCCCTCTAAGGTCCTGATGAAGGACCAACCAATTAGTCATTATTTCAGGATATAGGAGTTTATGGTATCATTTCCACTGGGGTCCAGTTTTGTGTCCCCTTTGCCCTTACCCTCCCCTCTTGCATCACCCTACTTGTTGTCCAGTCTTCAAAATGCCTATTAGGTCCGTCAGCAGCTCAGGCAGATTCAGGTTAGGAGCCACAGATGAGTGACACCATACAACTATCCTTTTTGTGTGATTGGGCGAAGTCACTGAGAATGATCTGTTCCAAGTTAAATCATTTTTTCTTTAATTTTTTGTGTCATTTTTCCTCACTGCTGTATATAATTCCATCATACAGATATGCCACATCTTCATTATTAATTCAACTAATGATGGACATCTGGGTTGATTCCAGTTCTTAGCTATTATGAATTGAACAGCTATACACATGTTTTAGCAAATCTCTCTGAACTGAGGCATGGAGCTTTTAAGATAAATGCCCAGTTAGGGAATAATCCGGTCTGTTGGTAACTCTATACTCAACCTTTTTAGGAGTTTCTGTATCACTTTCCATACTGGTTGTACCATCTTACATTACCACCAGCAGTGAATGAGGGTTCCTATTTCTCCACATCCTTGTCAGTATTTGTTTTCATTTGATTTTTTAATATTTGCTATCCTTACTGGGGTAAAGTGGAATCTCACAGTTGTTTTAATGTGAATTTACCTGGTGGTTAGGGATGTTGAACATTTTCTTAAGTGTGTTTAGAGAATATACACACACTTAAGATATGTATATAATATATATAGAATCATGTCATCTGTGAATAGGTCTAACTTAATTTCTTCCTTTCTAATTTGTATCCTTTTTATTTCTTTCTCCTATCTTATTGCTTGAGCTAGGACTTCTAGTACTCTGTTGAAGAGAAGAGGTGAGAGTGGACATTGTTGTCTTTTCCTGATCTCAATGGGAATTCCTTCAGTCTCTTACCATTAAGTATTATTTGGGCTTTAGGAGCTTTATATATAGCCTTTATAATGTTAAGATGAAACTGTCCATGCCTATTCACTTCAATGTTTTGATCATGAAGTGATGTTGTATTTTGTCAAAGGCCTGTTCTGCATCTATTGAAATGATCCTGTGGTTTTTGTGGTTAAGCTTATTTCTGTGGTGTATTACATTGACAAATTTCTGTATGTTGAACCAACCCTGTGTTCCTGGGATCAAGTCTAGTTGATCAAGATGTTTAATGCTTTTTATGTGTTGTTGAATTCAGTTTGTGAGGATTTTGTTCAGGATCTTTACATTTAAGTTCACTAGGGTAATAGGCCTATATTTTTCCTTTTCTTGGGGTACATCTGCCTGATTTTAGAATTATTGTGATACTAGTTCATAAAAGGAATTGGGGAGCTATCCCTGTTCTCAGATCATGTGGCACAGTTTGAGAAAAATTGGTTTCATTTCTCCCATGAAGGTTTGATAGAATTCAGCTGAGAAACCATCTGGTCCTGTACTCTTCTTTTGGGAGAGGATTTTGGTGACGTTTTCACAATCTCAATGGGTATGATAGGTTTGTTTAGGAGAATCATGTGTTCTGAGTTTAGCTTTGGTAGGTGGTAAGTGTCCAGGAATTCAGTTTTTTAATAAGTTCTGATGATTCTCCCAATTTCAGTTATGTCTGTTTGTTGTCATCTCTTTTTTCCTTTCTAATTTCATTAATATGGAGTGTCATATCTTTTATTTTTATTTTGCTTGATCAAATTGGCCAGGGGTTTATCAATATTATTTAGTTTTTCAAAGAACCAGCCCTTTGTTTCATCAATTTTCTTGTTTTCTTAGTTTCCATTTCATTAATTTCCGCTAGTATCTTAATTGTTTCTTTCCATCTGGAGCTTTTTTTGGGTTCAATTCTTCTTGTTTTTCCAGTGCCGTTAGGTGGATGGTTAGGTTATTGATAAGGGATCTCTCTGTCTTTGTTATGAAGGCATTTAGTGCTATGAATTTTCCCCTAAGGACTGCCTTCATTGTGTCCCGTAAGTTTTGATACAATGTGTTCTCATTATCATTCAATTTTAGAAATTTTTCAGTTTCATTTTTTATTTCATCCACTACCCATTTATTGTGCAAAGGTGTGTTGTTCAGTTTCCAGGAACTGTTGTGATTTCTGCCTCATTTGTCATTCATTTCTAGAAATACAGCATTGTGATCTGATATCATGCAGGAAATTATGTCCATCTTTCTAAATATATGGAGGCAGGCTGTATGGACCAGTATATGATCTATTTTAGAGAAGGTTCCATGGGATGGTGAGAGGAATGTAATCTATGGATTTGGGGTAGAATGCTCTGTAGATGTCCATTAGGTCTAACTGATCTATGGTGGTGTTGAGCTCTTTTACTTCCCTGTTAATTTTCTGTTTGGATGATCTATCTATTACTGATATTGGAGTATTGATGTCCCAAACTATGATAGTATTGGAGGTTATTTCTGTTTCATTATCAAGTGTTGTTTTGTTTTTTAATGAATTGTAGTGCACCTGTGTTTGGTGAATAAAGATTGATGATTGTGATATCCTCTTATTGGATCACTCCCTTGTTTAGTAAGAAGTGTGCATCTTTGTATTTTTAATTACTTTTGGCTTGAAGTATTTTATGTGATATTAGTTAAGCTACACATGCTTGTTTCTTATTTCTGTTTGTTTGGAACATCATTTTCCACCCTTTCACCCTGAGGAGGTATCTGTCTTTAGTGGTGAGGTGGGTTTCTTGAAGACATTTGACTAAGGTGTCTAATTTCCTGATCTACCCTGTTAACTCATGTATCTTGATGGGTGAATTAAGGACATTAATGTTTAGGGTAATAACTGTGAGGTTTGATATAATTCTAGCCATATTGTGGTGGTTAATGTGGTTTGGTGTTTTCTTGGACTTTGTAGTTTTCTGTGCCTTTTCTGAGTTTGGTTATTGTGATTTATCCTTGTAGTCCCTTAGGTTGGTTATTTGACTTTACTGTGCGGAGAATTCCCTCTATACTCTGTATAGGTTTGGCTTTGTGTTTCTATAGTTGTAAAGCTGACTTTTATTGTGGAAAGTTTTTCTTTCACCATCTATTATGAGTGAGACTTTTGCTGGGTAGATTAGCTTGGGTTGGGTTGGAAGCCATACACTCTGACACTTTGCAGTGTTCTATTCTAGGTCCTTTGGCTTTCAGGGTTTCCATTGAGGAGTCTGAAGTAATTCTGATAAGGTATGTTCATATATAATGTGTTGCTTCTCCCTAACTGCTTTTAGGATTTTCTCTTTGGTATCAGTGTTTAGAGTCTTAATGACAGTATGTCTTGGGGAATTTATCCTTTGGTCCAGTCTGTTTGGAGTTGTGTTAGCTTCTTGTAACTTGATGGGACTTTCGTTTGAGAGCATGGGAAAGTTTTCATTGATAATTTTGTTGAATAAGTACTCCATGCCTTTGGTCTGAATTTCTTCCCTTCTGGTATTGCTATAATCTGAATGTTGGAAAATTTAAGAGTATCCCACAGTCCTTTCATGCTCTGTTCACAAAAGTTTTTGAACTTATTGAAACTTTTGGGCTCATGAGCTCTTTATTTTGTTTTGTCTTCCAGAACCAAGTTTCTATCCTTTATACGGTTGACTCTATTCTGGACAGTTTCTACAATGTTTTGGGCCTGTTCAAATTGGTTTGTATTTTCTACTACCTTTTTATGTATAGTTTCCATCCCTCTACTGAGTACTCTTTTCATGTCTTTTTTTTTTTTTTGCTTTTTTTTTTTGGGGTGGGGGGTTCTCAGGTAGGGTCTCACTCTAGCTCAGCCTAACCTGTAAATTCATTAGGTAGTCTAAGGGTAGCCTCAAACTCATCCACACCCTTCCACTGGAGGTATACTAGGATCTGCAAACCCCCTAAAACCCTCAAAGAACTCCAAACACCTCTCCTTTTCTTCCCTACAAGGTGAGGTGTGGTTAAGCAGATGCCATCTTGACCATGTGTGGACTTTTTAATTTTCACCTGCCACTTAAAGTCCTGAGTAACCAGGGTGGGGAGAGGAAATAAGCATGTACTGTCCTTCAGCCCAGCCATGGAGAGTGACACTTGGTTTTTCTATATTCTAGCACATTCATATCTAAACCCAAGTTCCTGCTACTGCTGCCATATAGAACTGAGGAGGAGATAAAGTATATTGGGAAAAAAACATTTTTTTTTTTAAATCAATGAAAGATGGGAACTATTTTCATGTACTCTCAAGGGGCATTTTAACTCTCCCAACTGATAATTTTTCTCCATAGCTAGAGTCCATTTGCAGCAGTTCCCCATGCCAGTGTTTGATACACTCTCTTGTTCTTATTGCCCACCTTATGTTGGCAAGGGGGTGATGCCCACTTCCTGCTCATGTCATCATTTCCCCCTGTCATCATGGAGCTTCCCCTTTGAGCTTGTAAGCCAAAATAAATCTTTTTTTTTTTTTTTTTCCCCCACAAGCTACTCTTGGTTGGGTAATTTCTTTCAGCCTGACCATAACAGGAAAGTGTCATCAAGACCGGGGCTGCTGCTAGAGACATGACTCTGTGGCTTTGAACTTTTAGACCTGATTTTCTTTTCTGTTTTTTAGATATGTTTCCTTTGTTCTTTTATTATTATTATTATTATTATTATTTTAAAATTTGATTTATTAGTTTTCTTTTCATCAAATACAGGCAGTTTGGTACCATTGTTTAGGCTCATCCATGATCTACCCCCTCCCATTAGACCCTCCTTGTTGATGTAAATGGGTCGTGCATTGGGGAGTTAGTCCCCATTTATTGGTATGCTAAATGTCTCTGTAAATCATGACCCAACATGTGACTCTGAACTTCTTTCCGCCCCCCTCTTCTGCAAAATTTCCCTGAGCCATGTTGGGTTCATTTTTGGTCTGCTTCAGTGCTAAGGTGTTGGGGGCATCTGAGGCTCTGGCTCTCTGATTTGGTAGGAGTTGATTTTTCTCTGCGTTGGTCTCTTTCCCCTTTGTGCTGGTATCCGGTTCACAGGAAAGCATCACCCTTGCTTGTTTCACCAATTGTCCTTAGTTTCATTTGGGCCCCTTTTGAGGTATGTTGGGGAAGCTCTCTCCATAGGATCTGCATCTATCTGAAAAAGAGAAGCAGATTCTCCAATGGAGAGTAAGTTAGCACCCAGAAAATTGAAATAACACTTACTTTTTTGATAGACAGATTGATAGGTGTAGGCCCTCTTATTCCCCATGAGGAGCTGGAAAACAAGTTATTATTATTTTTTATTAACAACTTCCATGATTATAAAAAATACCACATGGTAATACCCTTCCTCCCCCCACTTTCTCCTTTGAAACTCCATTCTCAATCACATCCCCTCCCCATCTCAATCAGTCTCTCTTTTACCTTTGATGTCATGATCTTTTCCTCCTCTTATGATGTGGACCTGATTTTTAAGAGGAATGTGGAAGTGTTTGGAACCTTGGCTTAAGAGACAACTTGCAGTGCTATAAGTACAGCTTAATGGATTATTCTTGTCAGAGTTGAAAGACCTGAATGCCATAAGATCTACAGACTGTGAGGTTTGGCTTACAAGGGTGAGAAAGAGTTTTGCTTGGATTGGGCTAGCAATTTGTGTGAAAAACTTGCTGTTATGCCCATGTCCTGAGAGGTTGTGCAGAGTTGCTTTGTGTAGACCTGAACTGGTATGTGTAGAAGGATATGCACAGAAAAAAGGAAATCTTTGGGCCTAAACTGCCTTCCATTCACCTGCAAATTGTTTGAAAGATTACAACCATTGCTATTAGGCCAGGTGACATGCAGTGGGTCAATGGGAAAAATGTAGACTCTTTTGAAGGGGCCTGAGTGCTCAAGGAGTATTCTGTTCTTCAAAGTCTGGTTTATCTTTCCCCCCCCCCCACCTGGATTAACAAATTGGCATGCTATCTGGTATTGGGGAGTACAAGAAATGGAGGAAAGTGAGAGTCATTGAGTTTGCAACACGGTCTTGTGTTTTGGAAATGGTCATGGGCAGCATGCAGCAGAAGCAGGTTTGCTGGATGCCTGCATGGAGACCCCATGGGGCTATGAGGATGAACCATGAATTGCAGTGGATACCCGGTGGAGATGCCAGGAACATGAGATGACTGCTAAGGAAAGCTGCTGGTCCTGATAAAGTTTTCTAGTATTGTGAGTAGCCTAGCTGGAGGGGTGGTATTGAAACTCCAACAACTTGTTGCTGGTTGGAATTATGAGACTTGTAAACTTGTCACAGGCTAGAGTTGTTGGAATTAAAGCTACAGAGTTTAATGTTTGATGTTGTTTTAAATCTTGAACTGGTTGAATATTTATTTGCTATATCCAATGCCATTTTTTGCAGTGTGAGTGTCTATTCTGTGCCATTATGGGTTTTTTGAGGTTAATTTTTGCTATTTTTGCTCAGTTAAAATATCTTGGACTATGGGAATGTTTGAACACCATTGGGATTGATAAAAACTATGGAGGCTTTTAATGTTGGATGAATGCATTGCATTTTACATATATATATATATATATATATATATATATATATATATATATATATATGTATATATATATGTCATATATATATATATATATGTCAGTTTATAAGGGCCAGGGGCAGAATGTGGTGGTTTGATTCAGGTATCCCCCATAAACTTAGGTGTTCTGAATGCTAGGTTCCCACCTGATGTTGGGAGTGGGCTTATGGGTGTTATAGCTACTTTCCCCTTGCCAGTGTTTGGCACCTTTTGTTCCTGTTGACCACCTTATGTTGGCCAAGGTGTAAGGTCTGATACCATAAATTTCCCTGCCATCACGGAGCTTCTGCCTCAGCCTGTAAGCCAAAATCAACATTTTTTCCCCCACAAGCTGCTCTGGGTTGGGTAATTTCTATCAGCAATGTGAACCTGACTACAACATCATAGAAAGAAATGCCAATGTTCTTTAAACACTTGAGGAGATATTCAACATGTATAGCCATCAGGGAAATGCAAATCAAAACAACTCAGATTCTATCTCACTCTAGTCAGGATGGCAATCATCAAAACAGTCAAAGCACAGCAAATGCTGGCATGGTTGGGGGAAAGAAGAACCCTCATCCACTGCTGGTAGGAATGAGTTGTACAGCCATGTTGTTACTACTCTGTTTATAATAACTAGGAATTTTAATTAGTCCTGATGCCCATCAACTGATAATGAAGATGTGGTACATATACATAATAGAATTCTATTCAGCAGTAAAAAAAAAAATATGAAATAATGAAGTTCACAAGAAAATGGATTGACTGAGAAAAAGTCATTCTAAGAAAAGTCACACAGGATCAGAAAGACAAATACCACATGTTCTCATTTATACACAGTTTCTTACTTAGCTGGGCTCATGTCACTGTAGCATAAATCAAAACATGAGGACACTCTCCTAATTTCCATACATATACACTAACATGATTTGCATCCAAAAATCCTGCCTTTGCTATACTATAATTTATATTATAGATTTTTGCTCTCTCATTTATGGGTTTTCTAATAGGATCATGAGAATAAATATCATAAGTGAGAACAACATTCACCCTAAAGGAAAAAAATGGAAATAGGGTCACCTTCTATGCCCATGAATATGCCAGTCAGGTTCATGCATGATCGTGGACACTTATGTAAATGTAAACCAAATGTTACCCTGTGGGTGCCTACTTCTCTTTTTGGGTCATCTCACAGGTTTCTCTATCAAATGACATGGAACTGTCCTCAAGTTTAAAAAACGTTTCCCCATGGTTCTCAGCCTGTGTCAGAAGGGCCAGCTCAGATTCTGTCAACTGCCAGCTTGCCAGTCAAAACTAGATATGGTGCTCATTCTGATGGGTTTGCCTCCTGTACTCCCATGCAGGCTTGGCTCATGTTGAATTTCCTCCTTTCCTTAAATGCCACCTCTTCAGACAGGTATTCCTTGATTGTGTTCATAGGTTCCACTATTTGTGGTTTAATTTCTATTCATCATATTTCTTTGTCTTTATAACAATAATCTTCATTTTTTGCTAACTGATCCATATATTCATAAATTTATTGTATTTTTCTAAGGGAGAACCTGAGTCCAAGAGAAAAAAATATTATAAATACCAAGCTCACCTGAGTAGATGAATCCAAGATATACTATATAAGATGATAATAGGTTCTCAAACATGATTAAAATGCATTATATACATGTTTAAAATTACCAGAAGATAAATTAATCAGCTTAAAAACAGAATTATCGGGCTGGAGAGATAGCTTAGCAATTCAGCACTTGCCTGTGAAGCCTAAGGACCCCAGTTCAAAGCTCAATTTCCCAGAACCCATGTTAGCCAGATGCATAAGGGGGCACACGTGTCTGGAGTTCGTTTGCAGTAGCTGGAGGCACTGGCACCCCCATTCTCTCTCTCTGCCTCTTTCTCTCTCTTTCACTCTCAAATAAATAAATAAAATAAACAAAAAGCAACTGAATTATTTCTTGAAAGAATATACATATAATTTTTAAGTACATATGTTTAATACATACATATTTTAATTTTTAAGTACATATATGTGTGTATACATAATTTTATGTTTAATATATATTAAACATATTTGTATATGCATATTTGTAATTTATGTTATACAATTTGCTACTCACAAAATAAAGTGCCCACATAAGTATTAAATCTCTAAAGCTGAATTTTTGTTCCTTTTATGCTGCCAGTATGAAACAGTATTATATTTTTCACTATAAATCAAAATTTTATTTTTTCTAAAGAAAAATAATAGCATAAAATTGATCAAAGTTTTAAATGGTATATGTCCTCTCAACTCATCACTTGCATTAGTTTCAGCCTCATACACTTACATAGTCCCCAGATTTTTCCTGGCAAGGATGGGATATGAACTCACAACACTTGCATGGTGTGTGAAATCAGGGCAAGCTGTCATAATTCTTTGCTGGTGACACTAACCTATTTCCCATTTGCAATCAGGGCTAAGATTGTCACAACCTTATAAGATAGTTCTTTTTAAAGTGGTTTAACTTAAGCACTTGCCTATGAACCCTAGGGACCCTGGTTCAAGGCTGGATTCTCCAGGACTTACATTAGCCAGATGCACTAGGGGCACATGCATCTGGAGTTCGTTTGCAGTGGCTGGAGGCCCTGGCCATCATCCTCTCTTTCTCTCTTTCTTTCTCTGTCTTTCTCTCCCTCTTTCTCTGTGTGTTGCTCTCAAATAAATGAAAATAAACAACAACAAAAAATTTTAAATGGTTTAACTTTGCATTTAGTAGAGTGCTGGGACCAAGCCCCTGCCCACACATTCTTTTTAATAATCTTGCTAAAGACATCGACAAGTAAAGACTTGGTGGTGGTGGGCTAAGCACCTTTCCTTCCACTTATTGCCTCCCTTTTGGAGATTTTAGCCAGGATAATTTGTGACCTTCCCCAATATATGCTAAAACTTCCTTCTTTTATATAATTTTATCCAGAGTTATCAAATCATATTTTTAGTATAACTTAAGCCTGAGGAACAAAGGGCAGTATTTCTGACACTGTGACTCTTCATAGTTCAATCCCTGAAACTTGTACAAATTTTAATAGTCTTTCATTTAGCCCACTATTTGAAAAGGCAGTAGTGTTAGATAAAGGAATCTCTTTAACTGGTCTCCAACTCATTCACACTGTTTGGCTCTGTGGGGCTCTGGCAACCCAGTGCACTGGTGGGCAGCCTCTCCACCTTGGTGGCAGTGGGAGGTCTGTAGCTTGGGAAACTGGATCATGTGCTTTCTTTCAACATTTGCTAATAATAAGCTACAATTGTTTATAATGACTAAGTTGTTATAGAGTATTTTCCCCCTTTGTCTCATTATCTCTGTTTTTTTCTTTTTAATGAGAAGGGTCTATTAAGCATTCTGTAAGTGGTATCCTATACTAAGCATTTTACCTAAGCATTTCATTTAATTCACACAACTCTGTAAAGTATGTTTTATTATGTCTAGAAAAATAGATAAGCATAAGTTTGTCCTGTATTTTATAGAAGATAAGCATAAAGACCAGAATTACATTCTAGATCAGCTGACATCTGAGCCCAATATTTTGATTATCAAATGCTCAACCATCCCTCAGTGATACACTGGTCATCTGACTAGAGCACTTGGCAATTAGTACTTTCTGCTCCATTGTCTGGCACAGCTGAGGGCTGCAGGCCACTGGTGATTTAAGCAGGCCCAGACCCCAATAATCTCGCCTGGAGACCTAAAGGCTCCCTCCCCCTGGAGATTGCAGAAAACCTTGATCTCACCTATAGACCAGCAGGAGTGAGGCTGTTCCCTACCTCCAGCCTGGGGCACCTGGGAATCCTGATAAAGCTTAGGTTTCCTTTTCCCTAGAGCCTTGTAATGTCTTGCCACTAGCCAAGCATGTCCCTATATGTTAATGAGGTACCAACCAGCAGCTTTCACACAGCCAATCCCCCATGAACTGTAACCTGTGCCCTTTCCCACCACTACTTAGACCATGTGACCCTTTCCCACTCACCTGTGATGTTACTGCAGTCGCTATATGTTAATTAGGCATCAGGGGGATCTTTGTACTAACCAATCCCCTTAAGACCTATACCTCTTCCTGCTCTTTCACAAGCATTATAAACCCATTCCCATTCCTCTGATGAATAAACCAGCTCTTCTCTGAAGCTGTGTCCTGGGTGATTCTTCCCATCTCACTGAAGACCACTCAACAACCTGTTCTGCAGTTGTCTGGATGCCCCTGGGAGACTGATGTGCAGTGGCCCCAAGTAGACCAGGAACCACAATCCATCACTATTCTCCCTGGGTTGTTATCCTATTTTCTCCAGTGAGATCGAAAACAGCCTCTGCCAAACTCCACCTTGTGAGGAAGTGCTAAGGAAATGCTTTCACACAGTCATACAGACATTTCCACAGTTGCACTATATGGAATTTTATTATGTTGAAAAATGTAACATAAAATTTTCCATCTTAACTAGTGTGGTATATAAGAGTGGCTTTAGCTATACACACATTGTTGCACAACTGGTCTCTAGAACTCTAGAACTCATTCATGAAACTGAAACTCTTTACTAACTGAACAAAATCCTCTTTTTCTTTTCAGTCCAGCCTCAAGCAGCCCCTGTTCAACTTTACATTTCTTAGAATTTGACAGATCAATATATCTTATACACATGGAA